>NW_004524620.1:13060992-13090833 GCF_000260255.1 Octodon degus | reverse complement strand
AGAGGTGTGTGTGGCCAGCTCAGCCCACCAGGGGGCGGGGATGGCTGGCATGTGGTGCTGGGGGATTGAACCGCGGTCCCTGATGCTTTGCCAAGCTAGTTCCAAGTAGGTGCTTTAGACCACTGAGCCATCTCTCCAGCCCCCCTGCCATGTACTTTTTAAGAAAACTTGAACAAGTAAGTTTCAACTGTGCCTACTGGCCAACAACATATGGTGCTTCGTTGAGTATTACTTTTTGTTTATGAATTTCTCCTAGTTTTGTGGTAGAGTTACGCTTTCATTTTTTGGTGGTGGTGGTAGTATTGGGGGTTGAACCCAGGAAGCCAGGCAGATAGATGCTCTACACTGAAATGCATCTCCATGCATTTTTGGTGAGTTTTGTAAACTGGGGTGAACTCCAGTATAATCAGGAGATACACAACTTGTTGAAAATGATATGAGGCGGCATACTGTCCGGATGGATTAAAGAAGAAAACTGCACCTTGGCTTCTTACGCTGTTGTACAGTGGTGTCTCGCTTCACAGACCTAATGCCTTGCTTGATTCTGGCTGTAGAATCCACTCCATGGTCGTGGCTGCAGCCAAACGGCGGCATGTATGCACTATAGAACTGGAATCACAAAATGAATTCTGCAACCAGAGTTGTGGAAAGGGTTCAGGTCATGAATCAAGGCACCACTGTATTCTGTGCACTGCACCTATATCAAGAAAGCCTTTTATTTATTTGGCGGAACCAGGGATTGAACTCATGCCCTTGTACTTGCCAGGGAAGCACTTATTCCACTCACCATCTCCTGGCCCTTTTTTTTTTTTGGCGGAACCAGGGATTGAACTCATGCCCTTGTACTTGCCAGGGAAGCACTTATTCCACTCACCATCTCCTGGCCCTTTTTTTTTTTTGGCGGAACCAGGGATTGAACTGAGGCCTTTGCGCTTGCCAGGGAAGCGCTTTATTCCACTGAGCCATCTCCCCGGCCCCTTAAGCCTTTTAGAAGCCAGCATGGCGAGAGAGAATCCGATCTTCTTTGATATCCTTATGAGACAAAATTTGTACCTGTGTTGACTTTTGTCATAATACTGTAGTAGTGTAACAACATTTTACTCATCATTGTCCAGACTGACTCATGGAAGAGTTTTTTACTATTTATTCTATTACTATTATTTTGTTATTGAAGACTTTTTTCTCATTCATATAGTGGCAGCACAATGATAGGATGTTGAAAAAATATATATTAATGGTGGTCATCAAAGCTGTTCTGAAATATGTTAACTGCTATAACTTTTGGGCCTTTTGGGCCTATATGGTAATTGTATATGATCTCTGCACATAAACAAGCAGCATGGTAATACGACATTGGAGAATTCTATAACTGGAAGTTTGACATGAGTTACCAGTCTTTTAAGTCTTTTTTTTTTCCTTTTGTTTGTGCTGGGTTTCAAACTCAGGGCCTTTTAAATGTATTAGTCTTTTTATAAAGCCCGCTACTAGATATTTTGTAGTACTTTCTTATCTCTTTATTGTAACATTTGGATAATTATCTTTATTTGTGTGGGGGAGGATACTAGGGATTAAACCCAGGGATTTGTGCTAGGGAAGCACTATTCCACTGAGTTATAACCCTACCTCTTTCAAAGGAATTTTATTATGACACAAAACCTCATTAATTTGTCTGGGCTTGCCTTGAACTTGTAATCTTCTTGACTCTGAGTAGCAGGATTATAGGCCTGGACCACTCTGGCATTATCTTTTTTATTGTTGTTAGTGTTCTTTTGAGAAATTTTTCTAGTCCTTGGGATGTACCTCAATTAGCATGTACAAAGCCTGAGGTTTGAATTCTAACACTGACAAAAAAAATTTCTACATTTTCAAGAGATTGTTGAATATCAGAATATTGAAATATATAAACAACTAAAAGTAAATATTTTTTATGTTTCTTTAGAAATACCTAAGCAACATAACCAAGAAAATGATTGCCGAAAACACATTGATACACTGGCAGCTGTGTGTGACATAGCCAACAGGTAAAATAATTTTTCATTTTTATTTCCTGCATTAATTTTAGTAGCATTTTCAAGCCAGTTTTTAAGTTTTTTTACTATGGGATAATATATGATTTTCCCCCTCCCACTTCAGACAAGATTTTCAGAAAAGATTGTTATGTTACATAAATGTTTTTTCCCTTTTATTTATCTGAACACTGGGTTTCACGGAGAATATCTGGATTTTGAAAAAAATATATATATAGAAAATAGCTAATGTAAGTTTGAGGATTTTATCAGTGTGTTTGGACTTTTTGAAAATCACTGTGTCACCTTAGACAAGAGTTGGGTGTGTTTGAGATCAGCTCATCTGGTCGTTTTCAGACCGTTTTCTGCCCTCTGGGGCTGTGGCGTAGCCTCTGGTTGATCAAGTGTGTTCCCACTTGAGTCTGAGCAACTTGTTCTTTTACTTTTATTATGTGTTCGGGTTGTTTTTTTTAACATTTATTTATTTATTTATTTGTGTGTGTGTGTGTGTGTGTGTGTGTGTGTGTGACCAGCTCAGCCACCAGGGGGCGGGGCTGGCTGGCATGTGGTGCTGGGGGATCGAACTGTGATCCCTGTGCTTTGCCAAGCTTGTTCCAGGTAGGTGCTTTAGACCACTGAGCCATCTCGCCAGCCCTATGTTCAGGTTTTTGACAGGCCTTTTGATAAAGAGCTTCTTGTTTTAGGAAAATTAGAAAATGTCTGATGAACTCCAAAATTTAATAGGAAAAACTTGGAGCTTTTTTGGTTGAACTTATTTCTGAAGTAGTTCTATTTTCTTTTTTTCTCTTTTTTTTTTTTTTTTTGGCGGAGCCAGGGGTTGAACTCAGGCCCTTGCGCTTCCCAGGCAAGCACTTATTCTTCTAAGTCATCTCCCCAGCCCCCCTCCTATTTTCTTTATTTCTTGTTTTGTCTATTATTTTGACACTTACAATTAATGCCAGATTATAGAAATTAAAAAAAAATCTCTAAATGAAGTAAATTATGTAATTCATTTGGGTAATATATATTTTTTTATGGACATTAAACATTATAGTGTAGCAATTAAACACAGTGAATAGATTCCTTTGTTTTGCTTTCAATTGTCATTTGATTTAAATAAATTCTATTCAGTCCAATTTTCCCAAATATGAAGGAAAATCATAAAACAAAATTATAAATTTTTTTTTTTTTTTTTTTTTTGCAGAACCGGGGATTGAACTCAGGCCCTTGCGCTTGCCAGGGAAGCGCTTATTCCACTGAGCCATCTCCCTGGCCCCAAAATTCTGAATTTTAAGTCAAACACTGTTCATTTCATATGCTCTTGGTACACTGAAATGACATAGCCAAAGTCAAAGCTTTTATTTGAACTTGAGCCATAGGCAGTCCCTCTGCACTCATTTGCTGGCTTGCAGGAGATCAGGACTAGCAGAGGAATTACACATTCATTTTGTTTTTTGTCTTTTTGTAACAAGGTTTGGCAGTGCAGCTCAGGCTGGCCTTAAACTCACTATGCAGCCCAGGCTGGCCTTGGAGTTGCAGCGATCCTCCTGCCTCAGCCTCCTGCATCACCCCTGGCTGCTTTCATTCTTACATGTGGATTTGATGTTGATTTCTTTTTGAGTACCTAAAGAAAAACTCTTGGTAGACATATTGAAGGAATAGTAACATTGGCTTTTTTATTTTTTCCTCGTATCATAATTTTTATAGCGTGCCAAAAGCCAGTGATGTTAAATATTCTTTATATCTGTCAGTATTTTTTTTGATACTTTTTAAATATTAAGGGCTGGATCTGTGGTTGGAGCTTCAAGAATATGCCTGGGAGGTGCTGGCTTCCATCTCCAGCGCTATACATGTGCACAAAGACTTGGGAGACTGAAGGGCGGTGGGGCGTGCTTTTGGTTCTGGGACAAGTGATTCGTGGTATATGAAAGTTGTTATTGCTAAATAGAGATAGAGGGACAGAAGATCCGTGAAGATTGACTTGCTGTGTTGTGGAAGTAATACTGTTCTGAAAAATTCCTCACCGCTAATAGTATTTGTAGTTAAGTATTTCATCTGCAGTGTAGGTAGGATATCTTAATGAAATAAAAGAATATCTTGTTTTGTGTTTAGCTCAGTAATTTGGTTAATTAGGAAATCTATATGCAGACTTTATTGATATAATTACTAAACTAAAAACCATGACCAAGCTGGGCAAGATGGCACATGGCAGTAATCCAGGTGCTCGGAGGATAGGGCAGAAGGATGCAGTTGAGCTCAGCCTGGGCAAGCTCATGACATAGACCCCGTCTCCACAGGAGGGGTGGGGTCGGGTGTGCGTCGGGGAGGGCAGGGCATTGCTGGTGCCAGGTCCTGGGGCAGTCCTCAGTACCACAGTCAGAAAGCAAACAAGACACAGTGCAGCACGGGAAGAGTGGTTCTTGGGTCCGTGTGTTACCCTTCTCATGCGGCGACAGCATGGAGCTGGTCTGTACAGGTGTCATTGCAGCGTTTTTCATTTGTCTTTTCTAGACAGGGTCTTGCTCTGTAGTGCAGGCTGGTCTTCCTACCTAGTCATGGCCTTAGTGACATTGTTTCATGCATTGTTGGCTCTTTTTCTGAGGGCTTTTTTTTTTTGCCGGAACTGGGAATTGAACTCAGGCCCTTGTGCTTGCCAGGGAAGCGCTTATTCTACTGAGCCATCTCCCTGGCCCCACTGAGGGCTTTTTGTAAAGTTTTAATTAAAAAAAATTCAGACAAGAATACCTTTTATTTTAAATCACAGCAGGTGGCCACAACCGTCCATCTTTTATTAAAATCACAGAAAGCCTAGGAATGAAAGCACTGCTGATTATTGCTCTAGAAAAACTGCATGAAAAATTTCAAGTTTTCCCAGTAAAAACACCACAGTATGCACAGCTTTAAAATCATAAAGCAGCAGTCCATCAATTTTATACACAGCTTCCAACATTAAGATGGTATTCCTTTTTCTTTTCTTTTTTTTTTGAGGAACAGGAGATTGAACTCAGGCCCTTGCGCTTGCCAGGGAAGCGCTTATTCTACTGAGCCCTCTCCCTGCCCCCCTACTTTTTCTTGATAATGATAAAAACTTTCAAAAGCATGAGTAGGAGAGGGTGAAGTGCGCATCCTTATATATTTTGTATCTCAACTAGTAGAGTCCTAAAAAATTAGCATTTACAAAATCCTTGGTAAAAATAGCATTTAAAAGGTGTCCCGAGAGGTACACCGAATCACTCCCAACTTTCTGTGGCAGCTTACTCTCCCTCGTTATCCACAGATCTCGTTTTCATGCCAGCTTCCTGCGTCCTTCTTTGCCTTTAGCGCCTGTGTTAATCTTTGGTCCAGGTTCTTTCCCGGTAGACGCTTTTCTTGGTTTACATTCAGGTTTTGGTGGAGCAGATTCTGTGGAAAATCTGGCAGAATGTCTCAGGGGTTCCTGTTACTTTGGATCAGTGTTTGCCCTCTGTTCTGGGAAGAGTTCCTCTTCCGCCTAATGACTGGCGGGTCAATGGAAAGTGAACCGTTGGGCTAGGACTGCGGGTCCTGGACGCTGCCTCCTTTTTAAAAATCTTTTATTTATTTATTTGGTGCAGGGTCTCACCACGCAGCTCGCGATAATTCGTGTCTCAGCCTCCCCAAACTGGAATTACAGGCCTGCACCATCACGCCCGATGTTGGTGGCCAGTGGCTTCTGGGCCTGGCACGGCATGTACCAGGGATTGAAGCCCCCGTCTTTGTCCTTGACAGGCAGGCATTTAGACAGCTGAGCTATCTCCCCAGCCTTTCCACCCCCCAACTGGCGATTGAATATTTAGGGCCTTGCACTAGCCAGGCACGCGCTTACTTTACTAAGCTATTTTGCAAAAACCACAGTCCTGTCTTTGCCTTGCATCATATCCTATTAAACTGAAGCTTGAGTCCTAATGGTTTTGAGTTATGTTTCGAAGATAGGTGAAGATTTAAGAGTGCATGTTTGGAAAAACTTGAAAATATATATTTTTATTGTGTGAAATATTTGTAAAACTGTTAATTTTGTGTTTCTGTCTGAAAAGAAGGTAGTACCAGCATGCTTGCTGTTAACAGTATTTTCGGGGCTGGGGAGATGGCTCAGTGGAATAAGCACTTTCCGGGCAAGTGCAAGGGCCTGAGTTCAATCCCCAGTTCCGAAAAACCCCCCAAGCAAACAAACAAACAACCCCCCCAAAAAAACCCCAGCATTTTCTGTGGTAATTAAAAAAAAAAAAAAAAGACCGGGAGTGGTGGTATGCGCCTGTAATCCCAGGTCTTGGGATGCTGTAAGCAGGCGGATCACTATGAGTCCAATCTAATAGACCCTGACCACCCTGTAAACCCTTCGCTAAAATAAAAAATAAATAAATAAAAATTAAAAAATAGGAAAGTTTTTTTGCCTTATCTTTTGAGATCAACATTAAAGTTATCATTTCTTTTAAGGTTTTTAATTTTTAATAACACTATGATGAAAAGATACATGAAGTTTTATTGTTTATTCAAAGGGACAAGGGAATCTAAAACGTAAAGCAGTGCAGTGTATAGGCTAACTAAAACTGAATAAACTGTGTCTACTATGTATGAAGCATTTGCAATAGTGCCAAGGGCAGCATATGAGAAATGGATTTTGGCCATGTAATAACAGAAGCTCTTTTTGTTTGTTTGTCTTTTTGAGGCAGGGTTTCACTACATAGTTCAGCTTGGACTTGAGTTCACTTTGTAGCCCATGCTGGACTCAACAATCCTCCTGCCTCAGCCTTCTGAGTGCTGGAATTACAGGCTTGTGCTCAAAAGAATCTTTTGAAATCTGTCCTACAATTAAATTCTGTGATGTGGACTCTTGAGGATGTTGTAATAGTGCAATTCTAGTTTACTGGATTTCTTTTTAAACTACTCCAGCTTTTGAGTGCTTTTCAACCCTTTACAAACATACTACTGGGGTAGAGAGAAGGAAGAGCAAGGAGAAATAAGATAGGCCCCATGTCTGTGTGCCGCCATGCCCGGTGAGGAGCTCCAGCTGTGTCACAGACATGCGCGAACAGAATACGAGCACCAGCAGCTTGAAGTGTGTAGAGCACGTAAGCAGAATGTCTGGAATTGGGAGGCAGATACACAAATTGAGCTGAAATGCTGCTCTAATTGTCACCACACCTCCCTAGAATAAAGTGCTTTTTGATGACCGGGACGAATTGAGTGAAATCGTAACGGACAGATGCGGGGCAGACAGTTTCTTTGCAGTGTTTAGCATGCATCATGTGGATGGAATTCTCTTCCTTACAGTGGAATTTGCTGTTTTTCCTTTTAGTTCTGCCTCTTTTCTGTTGCGGTCAGCTTCATCGTCAGAGAGAAACAGTGTTGCGCTACTTGGAAAGGTATATTCTGATGATTTTCCGTTCAGACTAAAGTATTGTAAAACATCGTTTGTTTTTGTTGATGTAATAGTTTAATGAAACTATATTTTCATCTTTCCTAATAGTTTTGCATTTTGTGTCATTTCTGTTTATACATTGTTTGCTAAGTAGAAAATGTTGGAATTATTTAATTCTGCTAGTAAACATAATTTCATATAATACTAACTTTTACTAGATTCATAATCATGACTGGGTAGTGAAGACAGCTTCTGACTTAGCCATGATTATTATACTTTTAACATATATATCTCTTCTCAGGATACAGTGATGAGAGCTCCCAAAGAGAAAGGTGAAATAATTTCTAAGAAAATTCCAGAATTGGAAGGGCAGAACTCTGTATTGTGGGATGCTGCAGAGGATGCAGAGAATAGGATGTCCGGAGGGTCTCTGCCAGCCGAAAAAAGGGACCCGTTCCAGAAAGAGCAAGATCTCCTGGTGGAAGAGGTTAGAAAAACACTTAATAAGGGTACTTAATTCCTATTACTTTTCTTGCTGGTGGTGGTGTAAGAAGGGAAATGCAGTAAATTATTAACTGAGGTAATCTGTTGGGGACAGCACAGGTGGACACAGAAGATAAAAATAACAGAGCAGAGTTGGCCCCCCAAGAAGGAGACATAGACAGACTTCATATAAGCTTAGGTAGCAGTAGGTTTAGAACCTACTTTTCGTTCTAGAACTGTCATCTGAGAATACAAAAATCACTGGTCCGATACATTGGTGGTTAACCTTCATATAAATTGTTAGGTAAATGCACCTAATGAGTGTGCTTATTTAACTATGTCAGTGCGTCTATTTCTTAGCTTTCTCTTTTTGAGTATGAGAACATAGAATAAGCAATTTGTATTATCACTGAAAGTTTTCTCCCCCTAAATATTTCAATGATTTAAATGTGTTGCTATTTATGAACTTGACTTTCTAGCTTGATCTGTCCCTTCATGTTATTATACTTTTCACTGGTAAATGACCACAGAATACTGTTGTTCAGTATTGCAGAACTCAGTTTATACAAACTGAAAACTCAAGCCATTCACTAATTTTATTTTACTGGCATATTTTTCATAACATACCTTAGCATTATTTATTTATTTTATGCATTTGGTACAGGGCCTCACTATACAGCTCGGACTTGTAGTAATCCTCTTGTTTTCAGCCTCACCAGGGCTGGGATTTCAGACATGTGCCACCACACCACCCAGTCTTGGTGGCCGGCTCAGTGTGCCTGGGGCTGGGGCCGGCACAGCATGTGGTGCTGGGAATCAAACCTGGTCCCCATGCTTGCCTAAGTAGGCACTTGGTCCGATGAGCTATCTCAACAGCCCTATTAGCATTATTTTAATTTGGTGAAGTAATTGAGCTTTTCATTTCTGAGTGACTTAAAGAAGAGTTTGGTTTACATAATATTAATTCAAAGTTCTCTCCTGATCAAACTGAGTATTATCCAAATAAGAGAATTTAAAAATTTTTTTTTTTAGGGAAGGGTCTACAGGGAGTTCAGGGTCTCATTACTAGATCAGACTCGTAGTGATCCGCCTGTTTACAGCCTCCCAAGAGCTAGGATTACAGGCGCATGCCACTGTGCCCAGTCTCAATTGCCCTCTCACCGTGGCCTGAGGGTGGGGCCAGGGCCAGGGCCTGGGTGGCACAGGCACAGCAGGTCTGGGTGTCAGAACCCCCAGCCCCTGGGCCTGCTTGCAGGTGCTTTAGTCTGCTCAGCTGTTTGGCCAGCCCTCAAATGAAAAAAACGTTACTTTTCTTATTTGTAATATATGTGCCAGTTTCATGTTCTGTCAATACTTTTAAATCTTTAAAGTTCTGTTGTTTCTCTGTAGCTAGTGAACACTAAAGCAAAGATGGGTCACTTTTTTCTTTTTTGTTTTTCCCACTTATGTATTTGGTACAGTGTCTCACTACAAAGCTTGAACTTGTGGTGATCTCCTGTTTTCAGCCTCCCCAGGGCTGGGATTACAGGCATGCACTACCATGCCAGGACTTGTTTGCTGACTCAGTGTGCCCTGGGGGTGGGGCTTGGTCCCTACCCTTGCCAAAGCAGGAGCTTAATCTGCTGAGCTATCTTGCCTGCTCTTTCTTTCTTAATTGTGGGGAAAATGTTCTGTTTTGTGGTTAATAGAATTTATATTGAGGCTGGGGAGATAGCTCAGCGGTCTAAGTTCCTGCCTGGCAAGTGCAAAGAGTTTGATTCCCCAGCACTACATGTTGTGCTCGTACCTGCAGGCCACCAATACTGCGCATGGTGGCCCATGCCTATAATCCCAGCACTTGGGAGGCTGAGACAGGAGGATCACTAGAGTCTTGAGGTTCGTAGTAAGACCCTGTACCAAATAAATAAAAAGATTAAAGAATAATAATAAAATACAATTTAGGTTAATGGTAGAATGGAATGAATTAGAGAAGCAAAGCCCTAAAATGAGACTTTGAAGATAAAATTGCAATTAATTTTAATAATGTTTACAAGAGATAGTCGATGTTTTAATTCTAAGAAGACCTCTTGGGGTAATCTCAATATATTTTTTAGGAAATTAGTTTTCAGTGATTTTAATTTTTATCCTTGTTTTATTGATATAATAGAGGGCTATTTCTTGCGCTGTGCGGTTCAGGCTGGCCTTGAGCTCGCGTGGTAGCCCACAGCTATCCTAACAGCCTCTGAGTGCTAGTCTTGCTGCTGTGCACCACCACACCCGGACGATTCGCTTTAGAGACAGGGTCTCACCGTGTGGTTTGTGCTGGCCTCGTATTTACAGCAATCCTTCTCCCTTAGTCTCCCAAATGCTGGCATTATAGCTATGTGCCCCCCACATCTGGCTGTTTTCATACTGTAATTTTTTCCCTTTTTTTTTTTTTTTTTTGCTGAACCGGGGATTGAACTCAGACCCTTGTGCTTGCTAGGGAAGCACTTATTCCACTGAGCCATCTCCCCAGCCCCTTCCCTCTATTTTAGAATGTACTCTTATTCCTTGTTTACTGAGTTGGATCTGGTAATGAGGTCTTGTCTTAGTTACTCTTCTTTCGTTGCTGGGACAAATACCTGACACTCAAAATGAAGGAAGCAAAGGTTTATTTAGCTCACAGTTACTGGAGGTTTCAGTCGACACTCAGCTGGCTCCAAGGCAGAGTGGCACAGGGCAGAGGGCAGCCTTTCATGGTGGTGGCAAAGAGGAAGAGTGCAAAAGGAGGGGTAGCAGCAGCTCAAGCCCCTGGCTTCTCTTCCCACCTTACATTGTAATGCAAATTACCTGCCCCAGGGTAGGGGAAGTACTCACACCTATGGGTACTTCCCAATATTTACCCACCTATGGGTAATCCCAGCAGTACTAAAACCCATAATCCCAGCCTTGGCTCACACATAATCCCAGTGGATCATGAGTTAACACAAACTCTAGAAGTCCACACCCCATGACTGCATGAGGTTTTGGGGGGACAACTAGACACAAACCATAACAGGTCTCTGGCAGAGGAGTGTGTTGTTGGAAGGCACCTGTGTTAATAGGGGTGACACACTGCAAGAGACTAGGAGTCTCAGTGTGACAGTCTCAGAATTGTGGCACTGTAGGTGGTAGCAGTTAACAGCTTAGGTCATTTTGCTGTCAGCTTGCTCTAAATCTTTTTTTTTTTTTTTTGCGGAACCTGGGATTGGCTTAGACCCTTGTGCTTGCTAGGGAAGTGTTTATTCTCCTGAGCCATCTCCCCAGCTCTAGCCCTAAATCTTTCATTTATTTTTTCTTTTTGAGATAGGGTCTTGATATACAGTTCAGGCTGGCCTTGAGCTCATTTTGTAGTCCAGGCTGGCCTCAAATTTGCAGTAGTCCTCCTGCCTCAGCCTCTTGAGTGCTGCTAAATCTTTACAAGACTCTTATCTATTCTTTCTTATTAATAGGTTATCCATTTAAAATGACCTAGAGGGAAAAAAAAACCAAAACCCTCTGTCTTAGTTACTTTTTACTCGTTGCTGGGACAAATACCCGACACTCAAAAGGAAGGAAGGAAAGGTTTATTAACTCACAGTTACTGGAGGGTTCAGTCCATATTCCACTGGCTTCAAGGCAAACGTCAGCAGTTCATGGAGCAGAAAACAATGAGCAGAGAAGGAGTGGCAGCAGGGCGTCCATCAAGCCTCTCTCTTCCTTCTGCGCTGACCGCGAAGACCGGCGCTCCACAGCGCAGATCGGAGCTCCTCCAAAGTGGCGTGGCTGCTGAGATCAAGCTCCTCCGAGGACTGGGACTTCGCCACGGAAGCAGGGCGGGCCACGGAAGCCTTTCTCCATTCCTGGGCCCTGCCCACCTGCGGGGCTAGACCCCCATTCAGCCAAGTTGACACAATGTATCAACTAACACACTCTCACAGTTTTGTGTTCCATTTCACTTTGAAGGATTGTATCTATGTGATACATAGTATTCGGGAGACTCATTTTTGTCTTGTTTTTGCTTCAGTGCCGCTTCTGAAGTGCTTTTTATTGTTTTTATTGCATGGTACCAGTGGGCTTGGTAATTTTAATTTTTTCCTTTTCTGCTTTAGGTTGCTAGGGCAGTTTTATCTAATTCACCACAGGTCTCTGAAGGAAAAGAAGTAAAATTAGAAGAACTAATTGACTCTATAGTTTCTAACCCCTTCTTAACAAGGAAACAGATTCCTCGAACTCCAGAAAATTTGAGTAAGTTAATGTTTTCTAATTTCTTTGTCTTAGCATTGCTCTTAGATATGTGGTCTGATAGATCTTTTGAAAACTTTTTTTTTTTTTTTTTTATTTTAGGGAAGGGTCTGCAGGGTGTTCAGGGTCTCACTGCTAGATTGGACTCATAGTGATTCTCCTGTTCACAGCCTCCCAAAAGCTGGAATTACAGGCTCAATTGCCATCTCAGCATGCCCTGGGGGTGGGGCTGGCATGGCAGGCCCAGGAGATCGAACCCTGGCCCCTGCACCTGCTTGCAGGCACTTTAATCTGCTGAGCTATTTGGCCAGCCCTAGAAACATTTTAAGGATTTTTTTTTTTTTTTGCTCTGAATGCCTTCAGGGCAGGTTTGGCTGGCTTGAGTTGTGGGGATCCAACCACAGCAAGCTGAGCCTGACTGCTTTGTTGAAGCAGCCATTTAAAGAGCTGAGCTAAGGGGCAGGGCCCCACCTAGAAACATTTTAAAATTCATTTCTTTATCTTTCAATTTATTGGTGATGGCTGTTTGTTCTGATATAGGGGCTCTTTGGAAACTCAGGGTGGGCACATTCACAAAGCACTTTCCTTAGGAGTATGTCTTGGCTTTAGTGTACTTAGCAGAAGTGTAAGCTCTTTTTTAAAGTTTTCTTTTTGGTGTTTTTGGTCTTTTTTCCCCGGAACCAGGGATTGAACTCAGACCCTTGTACTTGCCAGGGAAGCACTTATTCCACTGAGCCATTTCCCCGGCCCCTCTATTTGGTCTTCTTGAGACAGGGTCTTGATGCACAGTTCAGGCTGACCTTGAGCTTAATTTGTAGCCCAGGCTGGACTCAAATTCATAGCGATCCTCCTGTCTTAGCCTCCCGAGTGCAGGGAGCACGGGCATGTGCTGCCATGCCTGCCCAGATGTGTAAGCTCTTAAAACAACACAATTTTGTTTTTGTTGTGGACCTTGGCTTTGAGCTTTTTGTCTGGATGATTTTTTTTTTTTTTTTTTTTTTGCGGAACCAGGGATTGAACTCAGGCCCTTGTACTTGCCAGGGAAGCACTTATTCTACTGTTGTCTGGATGATATTTTATTCGATCACATTTAAGAAATCTGCCTTCAGATTTGATCTGTGATCCACATTTAGAAAGTATGGAGGCCAGGTTTTCCCAGTCAGCAGTCTGAGGCAACAGCCAGAAACTACAGAGATTTCTTTCCTCCTCCCGAAGTAAGAGTCCTGGGTCCTTTTGGAGTCTCTAATTCATGTAAGCCGACTGTGATATACTGGTTTCATTACGTAAGCAGTACAGATTATATTGGTTGAATACTTCCATCTAGGCCATTCCCTGCCTGTGAACCGAATCTGCAGTGTTTTTGCAAATGAAGTTGTATTGGACGCGATCTTGCTTATTTGTTGACTTACTGTATAAGTAGCTGTACTTATATAGCTACTTTCATGCTGTGATGGCAGAGTCAAGCAACTGTGCTGGAGCACATGACCTGCAAAGCCTAAAGTAATGCTGTGTGGCCTTAAAGAAAAAGCTTTGTGTTCTGGAGAAAGGGTCTTGTTCTGAAATTCAGGCTGGCCGTGGACTCACTATGTAGCCCAGCCTGACTTTGAACTCGCAGTGTTCCTCCTGCCTCAGCCTCCCAAGTGCTTGTGGAGAAAGCTTGCTGAGCCCTGGTCTAGACAGGCAAGAAAATGTCTTTTTTTGGGGCCAGGGAGATGGTTCAGTGGAGTAAACGCTTCCTTGGCAAGCGCAAGTGCCTGAGTTCAATCCCTGGTTCCACAAAAAAAAAAAAAAGAAAATGTCTTTAATACATGTAGTTCATATATAGTGTATGAAAGTATATGCACATTTCAGGAATAGTGTTTGTCTAGGTGCTGGGAATTAGTTACTGTTCTTATTTTGTCTTAATTACCTGCTATCTTGGTTGCTTTTCTCTTTGCTGAGACAAAATACCCAGCCCTCGAAGTTAAAGGAGGAAAGGTTTGTCTTGGCTCAGCAATTTGTAGAGGTTTCGTTCCATAACCGGCTGCTCCAAGGCAGCGTGCCCTGGCAGACAGGCATGACGGAGGAGAGACAGTGTGTGGCAGGCGGAAGGCAGCAGAGCACGCAGGCAGCAGCAACAGCTTCTCTGTCCCTCTTCTGTTCTGTCGAGGGTGTTTGCCTGCCTCCCGCAGGGTGGGTCACACTTACACCCAGAACTATACCAAGCAAAGCACACAGACTTAGAATCACATGCTTTTAATCCCACGTCACATGCTCTAGAGCCAGCCACCTCTGAAGAAGCCCCATCTGTGACTGCGTGAGGCTTTGGAGAGACATGTGGACACATCCATAACGAAATCCCAGCTCCACTTGGACACAGGCAGCAGGATCGAAAGTTTGAGCTGACTTGGGCAATGTAGTGAGAGCTAGTCTCAAAATGAAACAGCCCCTCCCCCAAAAGAAGAAAACAGCTTTTGTGTATGTTTACTTTGTGTTTGATCAGTTGGAGTTCTGTTTTGGGGTTTGTTCTGTCAAGGAGTCTTGTCATTCAACCAGTATATTTTGGGGATATAAACTTCATCAGTAGTTTTATTTGCAGCACAAGAAATAAAATGTTCGGTATCATTCTGTACTTTGACAATATTAGTAAATTGTGAATTATTTTCCTCCTTTGATTAGTAACTGAAGGTAGGAGCTCCTGGAGACAAGCTGTTGAAATGGAAGATACTGGAAGTACAGAACCAATTCAGATGGATACTCACCGTGGAGAAGTATTGCCAGAGTCCTTACCTGTGTTGCACAGTCAAAGAGAGTTCAGCGTGGCCAGCCTTTTCTCAGATTTTAGCCAGTCTTACTTGCCTGAAGAGAAAGTCGTTTTGGACTGTCTTGAGGATGTGCCTGAGAAACCTGTGACTAGTCATATCGGTGAACCCATGACAGAAAACAAGTCCGATTTGTTAAGTAAGAAAATAGTTTGTAAGCAAGACTTAGAATGTGCAGCTTTACCGACCAAGCTTTCAGAAACTAGCCCAATGGAGCTTTCTCCTTCTGTACGTAATAGGATCAATGTGATGATGGGTAGGAGTGAAGATAAATGTGTTAAAGCATTGGAGCACCCACAGGCTTCTCACAATGAAACTTTCATGTATAAGACTGTGTTATGGGACTCTTTTCAGATATTAAGTGGAATTAGTTCTAAGAGTCTTAATGATATGGATTTTGGCATATTACATGAAACTCTTCCAGAAGAAGTTGGCCGTCTGAGTCTCAATAGCTCTGGTAGTTCTGAGACCCACTTTAAACTGGCATCGAATAGCCCTGTGCACAGTGGCACTTTTTTGGATGATGTTATGAAAGGAGAACAGATGGCTCCAGAATCAGAATTCAGTTTCCAGGCTATTCACAGTAATTACGAGGCTCTAAAGAAATCTCTTCCCAAGACAAGGGAAGAATCTTATCTCTCTAATCCTGAAGTTCTTGAAAGACACGAACGAGAAGTGAGTGCTGTAGCCAAAAACATGCAAGCAGATAATATGCTTCATATTTTGGACAGTGATGATTTGCTCACTGGCTGTGCAAAGCCATCTTTGTGCCTGTCGCTTGGTGAAGGAAAACAGTCTCTGTCACCACTAATTAAGTTTTCTCCAGTGGAGCAAAAATTGAGGACCATCGTGCCACGTAGCGTTGGAGAACCATGTAGTCCTCTAGAACTTCTACCTAGTTTAAAAGGTAAGATTTTACTAAATATGTGCATATTCATCTGTTGACGTTTTCTTTTATACTTCATAAAAATAGTACACAGTGAATGGTATATGATATTGGCTGTTAATGACAGCATCTGCATTTTATTTACTTCCGTGAAAGGTGAGCTGTCACTGTGAGTACTTTGAGAATCTGCTGATGTGTAGTAGTTTACAACTGGCTAGGGCAAGAGTATAAACATATTTTTGCTTTTGAAACTTACTGATTTTGTAATATAAACTACTGAATGTAAATCTCATCAAAATCCAATGGAAGTTAACTTCTAAGAAGTTGAGAAACACTTAAATATTGTTGTAAACTGAGCATGGTGTGGCACACCTGTAGTCCCAGCACTCAGCCTCAGGCAGCAGGATTGCTGCACGTTTGAGGCCAGCCTGGACTACATAGTGAGTTCAAGGCCAGCCTGCACTACAAAGTAAGACCCGGTCGCAAAACCAAAACTAACTCTGTTGTGTTGGTGTCATAGGTGAGATTCGTTGGGATGTAAATCTGGTGGTGGGAATGAGGGTAGAAGAAACAAGACACAGTCATTGCTGTAGTGTCCTGTGCCGTAGCAAAGTGCCACAGGCTGGGTAACTTGGAACTTGGTGATTCTGGAGACATAACTTCTAGAGACTAGAAGTCCAAAATCCTTGTGTTCTCTCTGAAGCCATTAGTGCAGGGGATCTTTCCTTAGTCCTCCCAGACTGCGGTTACCCCAGGTGTTCCCGGACTGCGGCCTCCTAACCCAGTCTTTGACCCTGTTTGACCCTGTCTTCACATGCGTTCTTCTCTTTTGTGGCAGTCTTTTTACATGGAAACTAGTTGTATTAAAAGGCCTATGTTATTCCAGTGTGACCTCATTTATGGCTAATTGTGTCTATAATGACTTTGCAATTAAGGCCATGTTCTGAGGCACTGAGGTTAGAATTTAAAAACCTCTTTTTTTTTTTGGTGCGGAACAGGGATTGAACTCAGGCCCTTGAACTTGCCAGGCAAGTGCTTATTCTACTGAGCTGTCTCCCTGGCCCCGAATTTAATAACTTTTGAGAGATACAAGTCAACCCATAATTTTAGGATTAATAATTGAAACCATATTTTAGATACACTAGATTAGTCATGATTCTGTTCACTTTTGTGTGTTTGAAAATTTTCCTCGTAACATGTTAAAAAAATTGCTCGTATTGCTTGTTTGGACAGATGTAGAGTTAGTGATACACTCAATTGACCAGCGATAAACACTGGTATTTCACAAAGTGTTCTAGGAAAAATGAGTTACTCTTTGGAGGAAGGTAAGTAAAGTGGTAATTGTATCGTAGTTTGAGTATTTCCATAAGTATCAGGCTTTTCAAATTAAGGAATTTGTTTCTACTTGGAATCTATATATTTATAATGTGTTTTGTTGATGACTTTCTTTTTTAAAATCCATTTTACAGAAGAAGAAATCTTGAATAAGAGCCTTAATGCGGAAGCACCGGACTCGACAGCCTGATGCAGTACCTGTAATTTAAGTGTGATGCACCGAATTGAAGCCATGTTGCGGAACAGGAAGTGATTTGTAACTTAAGTACACAGTTAGAAGTGTAACACTAGGTTTCAAAGATGTATAAAGATCCTAAGCGCCTCTTAGCTTCTTGTGATGTTTTTAGATGAGGAAAGTATGTTTGGATTTTTTTCTTCCTAGTGATATGAAGGTGAAATGTTAAGTTGTGGGAAGTCATTGTGTTGAATAATCTTGTAAGCATTAAGTAAATAACAAAAGTGATTTGTTACAATTTCAGTTAACATGAGTGGCTTTTGATGGACTGACTAAATGGTTAAACAGCCACTGGATATATTCATCTTTCATTTTAGAGAAATAAAACACTTATTGGTTCTTTATGGAACATTCTGGTACCAAAAAAAGTGATTAAAGTATTACCTTGGGAAATACAGTAAAAAAGACAAATTTTACCATTTAGAGTGTTCTAAATTGGTTTAATGATTATTCAAGTAGATCCTGAAAATGATATTGGGTGAAATAAAGTATACATGTATTAAGTGAAGACCAGGGCAGGAAGAATTTAGAGAAAAGGAAAAAGGCAGTGACAAGACACTTAAGGAACACTGTCAAACTATAAATCCATTCCTTGGGTTGTGTAACATTTCTGTTTAGTCTAATCTAGACTGAAAATTTAATGCTAGTTTATATTGTAACAAAAATTATAAATTAAAAAAATTATTAGTCTGTTTCATTGAGTGATTTTGTTGGAGGAGTAGGGTGCTATTTTTAGGAAAACTACTTTCAATTTGTGTTACTTTGCTACCCAAAAGCCATTGCAGTTCCCAAATGTCTACAGAAAGTTTCCAAAATATCTTGAGAAGACCAAATTTGGGTTTAAGTAACACTCTAGTGTTTTGTCTCACTCTGCTAGGCCCCCCCGACTCGGAAATGGGTTTGTTTCTAGCATGCAAATAAATATATGCCATCGCCTTTGTGAGCCACGAGGGATGGAACAGCGTTGGAAGGGTGCTCACCTCCAGGAACCTCAGTAGATCTACAGTTTGTAACCATTCACATACGTTCTCTAACCCCCAGAGAAACTGAAGAGGGAAATTGGAGGGAAGACTTCTGAAAGTAGACTGATTTAAACATCTCTCTCCACTCAGACTGCCTTTTTCAGTTGCTTGCTGGGTCCCAGTTTGAAAACCAGTCTTTGGCAGAAGTATCCTCTTTGAGGAATAAGAAAGGGAAGAAAAAGCTTTATGGTGTTGTGTTAGTATTTCATCACTGTGGCCAAATGCCTGAGAGACAGTTTAGAGGCAGAAACGTTTATTTTGGTTCATGATTTCAGAGGTTCCTGTGGGCCTGAAGTGAGGCAGAACATCCTGTTGGAGCGGGGTGGCAGCCGGGAGGAGGAAGGCCCGAAGTGGGAGAGGAGGGCCCGTCAGCCTGTGAGAGCCTCCCCTCTCAGGCCCGGCGCCGTTTTTGTTCTCTTGGTCCTGCCAGCAGACTGATCTCCTCAGTGGATTAGTCTGCTCGACCAAGTTAGAACCCTCCTGAGCAAAAGCCCGTCAGCTGGCAGTCAGGCCATGTACACCGGGGAAACGTTTCAGTCCAACTAAGAGGCGCTAGGTTCCGTCGCCCTCTTTCTCTTCAATGAGGCGGCCGAGAGGCAGACGCAGACATGCAGATCTTTGTGAAGACCCTGACGGGCAAGACCATCACCCTCGAGGTTGAGCCCAGTGACACCATCGAGAATGTCAAAGCCAAAATCCAAGACACGGAGGGCATCCCCCCTGACCAGCAGCGTCTGATATTTGCCGGCAAACAACTGGAGGATGGGCGGACCCTCTCTGACTACAACATCCGAAAAGAGTCCACCCTGCGCCTGGTGCTTCGCCTGCGAGGTGGGATCATCGAGCCATCCCTGCGCCAGCTTGCCCAGAAGTACAGCTGTGACAAGATGATCTGCCGCGAGTGTTATGCCCGCCTGCACCCCCGTGCTGCCAACTGCCGCAAGAAGAAGTGTGGCCACACCAACAACCTGCGCCCCAAGAAGGTCAAATAAAGCTCAGCCAGCCCCTCGGGCAGAAGGGCACCACCTGCCCAACGCCTGCAGCCTTGGGGCCTGAATAAAGTTTCCCTCCCTTGACTAGAGCAGCAAAAAAAAGAAAACAAACAAACAAAGAGGTGCTGTTTGCCTTTATTTCTGTCTGCTTGGAAGTCATTTTCTATTCTCCTTTAAGAAAACAGCATCTTTAAATGCTAAGTATGGAACCTGACAGCATGCCAGGGCTATTGCTAGCTGTTTAATACACATCAATTTATTTTATTAATTTATGGATTATGATCCTGAAGCCAGAAAACTTAAAAGGCTTAAGAACTGGATAGCCAGCTGTGTGAAAATTACCTGAGACGTGTCTTTTTTTTTTTTTTGGCGGAACCAGGGATTGAACGCAGGCCCTTACGCTTGCCTGACATGTGCTTATTCTTCTGAGCCCCTTTTATTTTTCCATTGATACAGGGTTTCAAGGTGCAGTTCAGGCAGGCCTTGAGCTCGCTTTGCAGCCCAGGCTGGTCTACAACTTGATCCTCCATGAGCATGCACAAAAATGTATGTTAAGAACACTTTCTTTTTGTCTTTTTGAGACGGTTTCACTATGCAGTTCAGGCAGGCCTTGAGCTTGCTTTGTAGCCCAGGCTGGCCTTGAACTTGTAGCAAATCCTCTGAGTGCTGGGATTATACACATGTACCACCAGGCCTGGTCCATCTTACATATTGGTGAAAACAAAATTATTTTTGCATAAAGTTCAAATAGTAGCTTTAGGGGGCTTGTGGGTTAGCTCAGTTGTTTAAGCGCTTGCTGGGGCAAACCCAGTTGGTCCCAGGGGACTGGGGTTTGATCCCCAGCTCCCCATGCCTTACCCAACCCACCCTTAAGGCAGCCTGAGCCAGCCAAAACAAAACACAATCCTCAAACAGCTCCAAAGATCACCTTTTTCCTTGTGCATCATGAACTGACACCCAGGTCTGAAGTGGTTATGCTCTGCAGGCCTGTTTGGAAATGCGCTCCACATACTGTTGTGGACATCCGGTATTAGGCCATCCGTCTCTGAAGTTTCTTGTATCAGGGTGAACCATACCTTTGCAAGCCGAGCCACAAAAGCTAAAAAAATTGGTCAAAGGTATACAGACAAAAATAGTCCTCAGTGCCTGAAACAAGCTACCTCAGTCCTGAGATACACATTCTGTCTAATTAAGGTTGGCTGTTAGTTGCTAAAGAACCTTGTGTCACATGTTACTGACTTTACAAAAGTGTAAAGCCGGGCTGGGGGTGGGTGGGTGGGTGGGGACGAGACAAACCAGCCACCACCTAGCCAAGCTTTTGTCTTGTCTTTTTTTCATTCCTGCCACCGTTTGTCCCTGGCCAAAACATCACAGTAACACCGACAGATCCCTACATAACAGCTAATCAAAATAAATTGAGAGGCTCAGTGGTTCAGGTAGGAGTATTTACTGACATCTGAATTGCTAGATTGACATGTATTTTTATCCATGCTATCAGTTTTATCATCTGGAGTTCACTGCTGGTAGCCTTACTTAGGTGACTTTACCTTTTAGTAGCTTGCTCTTCATGGCTAGAGACCCTGTCATCACATCTGTTGCTAGAAAGAATAGCTAACTACTAAAGACCTATCACTTTTATCTTTACAACGATACTGCCTTTTCTACAAAACAAGGTGATCAGAGGTCTCTTGGCTACTTAACATTGAAAACAGCTATTCCTAGAACAGCACATTTTATGTTTCCTAAATTCAGTTATACCATGCTGGCAATAACAAATTACTTACCTCAGAATTCGCCCCTGAAAGTAGGTAATCCCAAGAAGTCACATGTTAACCGATTTCCAGATAGTGATCTTGCCCAAAGTGAGCACACACTATTCTTTGAAAGACTTGTTATGTGAAACAAGTTGAGGAAATAGTCTACAACTAAAAATGGCATATTTTATTTTTTTGGTGGAACTGGGCATTGAACTCAGGCCCTTGCGCTTGCCAGGCAAGCACTTGTCCTACTGAGCTACTTCCCCAGCCCCTCCGCGCCATGCATACTTTTATGGTAAACTTTTTTTTTAAACATTTATTTTGTGTGTGTGTGTGTCCAGCTCAGCCCACCAGGGGCGGGCTGGCTGGCATGTGGTGCTGGGGGATTGAACAGCGCTCCCGGTGCTTTGCTTAGCTTAGCTTGTTCTAAGTAGGTGCTTTAGACCACTGAGCCATCTCACCAGCCCCATATGGTAAACTTTTCAAGGACTGGGGATACAGCTCAGCAGCACAATGCCTGCAAGTGTGAGTTTGATTCCTGGTATCAAAAGAAAATAGAAATTTTTTGTCAGTGGAAGTACTATAATGGGTGTAATGGCTAGGAGGGGGAACCGTCTTTTTAGATTGCCTTGATTTACCTATTACCACACAGATAAAAAGCAACTTGCCTCACAGGTTTTGAGGATAAAGACACTAAATACTTAAGTGTTCTGTTTTGAGAAATCTCTAGCCCAGGCTGGCGTCATGCAGGTGCTACAACTAAAGCATACACCACCACTCCTGACCCAACTCCAGTACACATTTAGGTAGAGCGCGGCATGCTAGTGCATGCCTGTAATCCCAAGACTGCAGCGAGTTTGGGGCCAGCTTAGCCTGTAACCATAGGGAGTTCAAGGCCAGCCTGAACTACAGTGTAACCCTACCTTCAAAAGAAAACAAAACAAATTACCTAGACTTTACTTGCAGCAATTTGGGGGAGGGACGGCTCACTAGGTGGTAGTAACAGCTAATAGTAGTTTTGCTAGGCAGCATTTTCTGTGCTTGGCATGTTTGCTTAACATCCTGTGCAGTAGTGGTTTTCTTACCCATTTTACAAGTGAGGAAACAAGCTCGGAGAAATCGTGCCCACGTCACAGAGGTGAGTGAAAGGGCATAGTACTACCCCAGCTCACGTGGCCTAGCTCGAGTCCAAATTCAACCACTCTGCCACTGAATGATCTCAGTATGATGGGGCTAAGTGCACAAAAATCAAGTTGGCTAGTTAAGCAGAATGGGTGGGCAGTGAGAAACTGGAGACTCAGCAGCTCAAATCATTTCCAGACAGGCCACACTTTAAATTGCTAACATTAAATGTTTATTAAGGATCGAAGCCAAGAATTTGTAAATGCATTTTAATACCTTGTTGATAAAATAGTAACATTCCGTCTCTGCAATCTGGGAATACAGGAAGATACTGATAAAGGCTCTCATGTGCATATCATAACCAGGCAGTCGGAACACACACAGTCCACCTACTGTAGTGTTACACGCACCCACTTTTCAGAAAAGCCACCTGGCAGCTCTGCTGGACAGCTGAGTAAGTAGTGCCAAACAATCTAGAGGACAGGAGGAAAGCAGGGGAAGGAGTAAGGAGCACGCATCGCGAAGCCCACGTCTAAGCACACGACATCATCAATATTAAAAACAAAGGATGCAAACGAAATTCGGCGTTTTCCTAAAGAGCACTGGCAGTCCTCAGCGCATGAGGAGACTGTGTTTGGGGCCGTCCACTCGCTCCAGCTTCTCAAAGTGTTTCCTGGCATTGCGGATGTTGATGAGAGTAGCTGCAGAGGGGATGGACGGATCCGACATTACCACCATCACGTACGTGTTCGACGTGAAGATGTCGATGAAGGCGGCGAAGTTGGAATTCCTAACCTCCATGCTCTGGAAAGAAGCGGCCAATTTACTGCAGCTCAACTTGAACTGCTTGATGATGTTGCTGATCTTCTCAAAGCGGTGCACGTCACGCTGCTCTCTGCACTGGTAATGAGAGATCACCAAGAAGGTCGCTCTCTCAAACAGCAGCACTTCATCAGCCTCGATAATCTGAGCAAAATTCCTCAGGTTCATCTCCAGCTGCTGAACGTTGGGAATGAGCTGGTAGACGATGCTCGACCAGGCCTTGTAGAGCGTCTCATCCCAGATGGATGTTCGAAAGCAAGCGCACTCCAGTGGGCGAGACAATCGCCTCAGGTCTTCCTCTCGCTCTTTAAAGATCAGGTCGCGCTGGTCCTCCTGCACCAGATCCATTTTGTGCACCAGGCAGAAGATCTTGGCGTCAGGGGAGTTCTGCAGGATGGCCTCCAGACACGACTGGTAGTAATGCATGTCCTTTTCCAGTTCGCGGCTCTCCACGTCGAACACGTAAATCAAAACCTCGACGTTACGGAAGATGTTGTCCCGCTGGCTGGTGAAGTAGTTCTCCATAAAGGTGTCCTGGCCGCCGCAGTCCCACAGGTTCAGCACCAGGTTCCCCAAGAAGCGGACGTGGGAGTGCTCCACGTCAATGGTGGCGCCCAGGCGCCGGGTGTCGCGCGCAATGTAGTTTGCAAAGATGATGGACCGCATGCTGGTCTTCCCCGAGCCGCTCTTCCCCATCAGCAGCACCTTCTTCTTCATGGCTGTATTGGGCATCACCCGCAGGGGCCGCCGCCGACTGGGCCTGAGGGCGCGGCCTAGGCGCGGCCGAGCCGGGCGCGGAGCGGGCCTGCGGCCGGGCTGCGACTGCGCTCGGGGACGCCGAGGGGCCGCGGCGGCAGCTGTCTCGGAAAAGCGCGCCTGGGACAGCCGGCTGCGGGCGCCCTCCAGAAACGCTGGCTTTGCAAAGCGCCGAGCCCCCGCGTTCCGCCACCACCCACCGCAGCAGCGATCTCGCGAGCGCGGCGCTCCCGCCCGCCCACTTCCGGCGACGCTCTCGCGAGAACTCAGCGCGGGCTGCGAGGCCTGCGTCTCTGCGCTCCTAAGCGAAACCTCGTGGGGGCGGGCGGAGCGAGAAGGTGCTGCGAGCCCCAAGGTTTGGGGTGCTGCCCTCTCGCGGCCGCAGTCCCCACAGCGCAGCCCCGCGGCGGGGCGTCTCGGGGCGGGCGCTTGCCCGGCGCTGCGGGTGCTGTCCCGCCCCAGGCCAGTTCCTTGAACGTCTTCGGGAAGGCTTCCACCATAGCCGGGCGGGGGAGCAGGCCTGTGGTCCCAGCCCTCTGGGAAGCTGAGGGGGAGGAAGGCACGATCTAGCGCAGCCCGGGCCACTTGGCAAGTTAGTGAGCACGTGTGTCTTGAACTCAGAAGCCTGCCCTTGCCGGGTAAGCGCTTATTCCACCGAGCTGTCTCCCTGCCCGACCCCCCCTTTGCGGATCCGGGGATTGAACGCAGGCGAGCACTTAGTCTACTGAGCCATCTCCCCAGCCCGAACGTGTCTCAAAACAAACAAAAAACCCCAAAAATCAAAAAATAAAACAAAAACAAAAAAGTAAATAAAATAAAAATTTCAAAAGCTGCTCAATCCTCAGTACCTTAAAACAAGCAAACAAAGCCAAAGCCCTCCCGAAGTTGGAGAAAGTTGTAATGCGGAGCACCATGCGTGAGCCCGGTCCTCACAGTAACCCCGTGAACAAAAACTTTTGAAATGAGGAAATCAAAGACGAATCATCAGATTAAAACTAGCTGCAAAATTTACTGACCCCCTCTCTACCCTCATGATTCTGTTCTTGGTCTCCAGGTCGGTGGATGAATCGATGTCATGCTGTTCAGAATAAATCCGCATTAGCATCAGAATATTGAAGTGTCCTAAGGGGTTCCGCGTCTGTTTTTAAGCCCTTTGCAGATTGCTACGATGTTCTACAAATGCAGATAATCCATTCCATTCATTTAAAACGTTTTTGTCCCGGTCCCGCATGCCACGCTGGCACTGAGCGGAGACAGAATCCAGGCGTGGTGGCGCACGCCTGTAATCCCAGTGCAGGGCAGCCTCAAACAGCGGCATCACTACAAGTCCGAGCTGCATAGTGAGACCTTATACCAAATACATAAATGAAAACAAAACATATTTGAGTGCCCAGTATATATAGGGCACTGAATTTGTGCAAGAAGTTGAAAAATGGCCCTTGCTTTTTTAATGAAAATAGGTTGAAATGCCATAATGGAAAAATAGCATGTGGATCTCTCTGAGTACATTCAAACACAGTTTCACCTCCCCGGGGACATTTCTTCTGCACCATTTGACTCTGCTCCTCAAGGACTCTCCAATCTTTTATTCATTATTCTGGAATTTCCCTTCCACAATTCTTTTGAATTTGTGTCAGGGTCTACGAGGGTGTTAGATTTATATATATATGCTTTATATTTGTATGAAAGTTGTGTACAGCTGGGACTTACAAATGCATCAGACAGACTTTCTCTCAGAGCAGAACTTGTTTGTAGGTCTGGGATTTACTGTATTGTTTTTGCCTATTTAGGATCAGGGAGATCGGGCTACCTTTTCATCTTTTTTTCTTTTTTTCGTCTTTTTGAGACTGGGTCTGGCTGTGTGCTAGGATCACAGGCGCATGTCTGCCACCATGCCTGACTATGGTCTGCTTCTTTTTTTTTAAAATTGCTCACATTTTTTTATTAAAAAGAAAAGCATATTACTAACATGCAGTTTAAAAAATAAAGTTATATTTATTTTGCACCATATAAACACTGGAAATGAATCAGCCCACAAATCCAATTCCCACAGCTCTACGCAAGGGAAGAGTGGACACGCTGCTATTTCTGTGGAAGCAAGACAACCGTGATTTACCACATACTGTCCTTGGAATTGCCAGCCATTAGGCCAATTACTTGTACCACTGTCAAAGATGAAAACTAAAATATACAAATCACATGGGTTGCATAATTAATAAAGGAAATTCAGAAATTTATGCAAGCTTCTAGAAAGCCCGGAGCAACATTACACGTTCAAGTTTTACAGTGATTAACACCATTTTCCTGTTAACACTGTCACTTTAAATATATATGTCAAAGTGCTTCCAACGCTGCATAGTAGTTAAAATTCTTCCTGGAAGGTTGTAGTACGGGCAGCTAACTTAGTAAGGTTATTCACCCATAGGGTCTTCAAGAAAGGGTACACAGCCTTGCATAGATTCCTCACAGGACAAAGAAAATTCTGACTTCACAAATTTCCTATAGAGTGCTGGGTCAAATTCAACTAAGGTCAAGATAAGGCCACTCTGAATACAGGCATCAGCACAACCGGATTTCTCTATCTGCTTCTGGCTTCTTTGGGGACCCAAAGTCAAAAGTGTTGGCCAGCCATGGGGGCACACACCCTGTAAATCAACACTCAGAGGCTGAGGCTGGAGGAACACTGAAAGGTGAGTCACATAGCGAGTCCAAGGCTAGCCTGAACTACATAGTGAGACTGTGTCTCAAGAGACACACAAGCAAGCAAAAGTCTGAGCCCATCAGGTTTACCTTGTTCCAGGCCTTAACCAGTCAAGGGATCTAAGGCACTGAGAGATATGTCAATGTGGCAAGACCTCAGAAGTAACAAAGCAAAACCTGAGCGGTCTGTCTATTCTAGGCAGTGCTGTAGTTGAGAGCAAGCTTGGGTTAATGATTAAGAATTACGAATCGGCTTCCAATTGAAAATATAAATGGGAAACATAGTTTTTGATATAAACACCTTCATATTATCTTTATTCTCTATAGGTTAGTCAAAGTCAGTTTTGGAAAGCAAGGTACTTTGCAAATGCTTTTGGTTGACTACCAAATAAATTAGTTTTTTGAGAGCTAAACATAATCAGAACTTCCAGATTTACAGGGTAGTAAGGCGGTCCTTCCTTTCTTTCATGAGGACCCTGTGTATATCCCCCAAAAGCACAGGCTCTGTCTAGATGTACACGTCCCTTCCCATGACCTCTATGTAAGAACGAATGGCATACTGGTAGTAGTACCGTAACACCCTGGGCCACAATTTAACTTTTCTCTTGAAAATTAAAATGAAAAATATTTCAATCATAATGTTACATGCTAAGGATGAGCACTTAATTTGAAATGTGTAATTCACTCTATTATACTTAAAATTAAAGCCTCTTAAGTATATTTCTTAGTATTTGTGGAAGAAAGACACTTTAAGTTGTGACAGTTTCAAACTGCATTCAGCTGGGTCATGAATGTTCCAAAGGATCGTGAAAGGCAGCAACAGCAGTACTCTGTGCAGGCAGTTTTGCATTTGTTGTCTCATGTCCCTCCTCAAACCCGGGGAAATGATTTCTTTCACAAGCCTAAAAGGGCATTTGCCATAACACAGCCTGAAAAGACACTATGTAACTTTGGCTAGCAGCAATGCAGACCGCTAGCCTGGCTAGGGCACTCGGCTCTGCAAGCACGGAACACACGCACATAAGCTCCCAGCCTGGCACCGCCCCCACAAGGCGGCTCACCGGTGCCAGGGAGAAGGCTTGGCTGTGAACGCACTCAAAATGCCATGCACAGGCTGGGTGGGGTGGCACACGCCTATAAGCCCAGCACTCAGGAGGCTGAGGCAGAAGGACTGCCACGAGCCTGAGGCCAGTCTGGGCTACACAGTGAGTTGAAGGCCAGCCTGAACTACACAGGGAGACCCTGTCTCAAAAAACCAAGCCAAACGGAAAGATCATGCATCTGTATTTTGGAAAGAATGTAATCACTGGCCTGACAGAAATGTATAGCACAACTGATGGCTGAGTCCGCGGAGGCTGCTGCGTAACTACACAACAACTGAGGCGCGCAGGATGCACAGCTGGGTGGCCGAGTACCGAGGAGAATGCCCGCGGTGGGCGGTGGGTCAGCCTTGCGAGCTTCCTTAGCTAACTGCTTGGTTTCACTTTGCCTTCAAGACAGCCTCTTTTCCTCCGTCTACCAGTGCCAGTTAAACTAACTGTGGCGCGCTTTTCCATAGGGAGACCTGTCATGAGTGTCATCATCGCTGAGCTCTTCTTGGAGCCAAGAGAATCAGACTTTGGGTCTGTGTGGAGGTCACAATAATGGAGGCTATTTTTTTTTTTTTTTTTTTTTTTTTTTTTTTTTTTTTTTTTTTTTTTTTTTTTTTTTTTTTTTGTCTCTTTGCTTTCTCTCCTTGGTTTTCTCCTAGTTCCAATTATAGGACACTTAAACAGTTTTTACCAAAGTATCAAATGAGCTGTCTGGAGCAAAAGCTATCTTTTGTAGCTCATCAACTTATCTGTAAGAGTAATCTATCTCTCTATTGAATTAACATCTCACAAAGAATGCTTTACCCATCCCTCTATTAAACATTTTAGGAAATCAGAGGGGTGTTCCTCTTTTTCCTGATAAATAGCTAACATTTAATAACTTAAGGCTTGGTTCTAGTTCTTAGACCTTGAAGAATACACATTTGAAAGAAAATGTCTTTTCCACTCTTCTGCCTAGCTATTAGCAGCAGGGCTCTGACTGGTCGGGCTCCAGTGCGAACAGGTAATTCTACTGGTTTTCCATCTTTTGAGTCCTTATAACAGTATAATATTCCTCTCCAAATGTAATAGCAGCTTGTAAGGCTACCTGCTTTTCATAGAAGTCAAAGTTTGGTTTAAGATTAACATTATATCTTTCCAACCTAGTTCATAAATTTGAATAAATCCTCTAAAAGACATCAGTGTACTTATCAGGGTCATCTAAGGCACATGAACTCTGGAAGTTCCAAATTTCTTATTTGCTTCTTCAAAAGGTATTATCCTTGAGGAGCTTGCATAAACCCAGCCAAGAATGGGTGTAGCCTTGTAGAGGCCTAGATTACAGCTGTCTTAGAAGTCCACACCCTCTAGACTAGAAAGGCAAATGGGGGAAACCTTGCTTTTGCCAATGGTGGGTGAGGCTGAACTGCCTGGTTCTCCTGCTGCTCACATCTACATTTCAAAACTTAAATAACAATGACCTTCTTAATGTAAACCAAATCTGAACATAAGACATTTTTACCATTTTCCTTTTTACATCATCTTTTTTGTTATAAACTAGCATCACAGTTGATACTTTCCTCTTCATTTTATTTAAACGGCTCTTTTTAACATGTAAGGATCAAACATCTTCCGGTGCCTGATAACGCACACTCTAAAGGAGTAAGAGACTTTGACTGTGAGATAACCTGGAATTCAATAGAAATTACCTTTCTGGGCGTCCCCACCTTTTTTCTAGTTAATTCCTCCACCCAGGCGTCCCTGAGCAGCCCTCTCCAGAGCAGGTGGATGCTCCTGTGGGAGAGAAGGGAGACAAGGTCCCACCAGCCTATCCACCCTCGAACTGGCGCATGATTCCTATCTCCTAAAACATCTCACAAACCCGTTACTTACTCTTATTGCATATGTGTAGGTTACAGTTGGTCTGGTGACCTGAATGTCTACAGAAGGAAGCATTAACTGTGGCATGAAAGGTCAGTTAGAAGCGAGCACTTCTCAGGCTACAAAGATCACTTTAGAGATAGATAGAACCATTGACTGGAGAGCTTTGGCCCTGTGCACTGAACCAGTCTCCAGACACTTGATTTCCGTTTGATCACCTAGGAAAACATTTCTAGCAACTAAACAAGATTTAAACTTGGAGCTCACAGGTGAGACTTATATTTATCATCTAGCAATCACATTTTACATGTTGGTAAATATAGCTGGCAAAAAATCTTACTCTATAGTTAACATGTAAGGCACAGATGTAAA
>NW_004524620.1:13056261-13059420 GCF_000260255.1 Octodon degus | reverse complement strand
GGGGGGGGCGGGGAACTCCAAAATGATACAGGGAGAAAAACTGGTCTTGGGTGGGGGAGCTCTAAATCATACAAGGAACCTCCAAATGACATAGGGAAAAACGATCTCTGGACCTGGCCTGCACGAGTTTGTGTTCTCTAAAACCGAAGAATGAATTTTAGGAACAAACGGAGGTTATGAGCAGAATATATTTATTGAGAAAAAGAAAGCTCCTGTCTGAGAGAGGGATGGGGGGGAGAGCCGAGTGGGTGGTTCCCTCCCCCCACACTTTGGTTGATTTCCAATAATTTTGATAACAATGATTAGAATTTTAAAAAAATTTTAAAATATGAAATATCAATGACAGTTATTTTTTTACAAAGCAGCAGACTGAAACTCAATGAAGGAATACACTATAATAATCTTTAACAATGCTCACATCCGTAGATAAATAATGGTTAAGAATTTAATTACATGTCAACACGGCGGTGCCTGTGTTATCCAAGTGCAACCTGTCCAAAAAAAAGGGTTTAAGAAACACACTTCATTCAAGCGCAAACTTCATTCACTGGAAAAATAAAATCAGCAAGTAAATTTCACCCTCACCATACTAAATGAAGGTGAAAATCAAAACAGAAGAAAATACCGACATTCATAAAACGATGTGATTTATCAAACAACCACAATAAAATTAAAGGGATTATATTTCTGTAAACCTCCAAAATTACTCTAACCATATTAAGGAGTTGGTACTCAGTAAGGCAGATACAAAGTTTTGTTCAAGTGGGAAAGTGGACAAGATGGAGAACAAGGAAAGTCTCACTGTATAAAATAAAAACACAGGTCCTCATTCCCTCAAAAGGAGAGTGAAAGAAAGCAGGGAAGGACAGACAGACAAACTGAGTCAGAAAACTAATTTTGGTCATAGTGAAATTCATGAGATTCCAGACTCCAAATTAAATTTGCCCTTCTAAGGCGCTTGCTCTGCATGCCTCACAAGTAATTACCACACGAGTGCACCGTCACAGACGTTCTCACCATCAAAGCTCACAGGCCGCAGATCCCAACGACCTGCACTTGAGGGAGCAAAGTGCCTTACCAAACTGAGCTATGCCCAAGGAGGAGCTGCGATTAAAATCTATTCGCTGCTGAAAAGAAATTTCTCTTTAAAAGCAAACTAAACCTTTCATCAAGATCCGTTCCATAATTAAGAATACCAGGCAATCTCTCCTGCCAGGTGAGGACAAAGGCATTTGCACAGGAAAGAGAAGAGATTTGGCACCTGTGTGTCGCTCTGTAATCATCGGCATCTCCAGCTGAAAAGTGACTTGTTTTTATCTTTTCCTGTATTAGACTTGGGCTACTGATAATTACCACAGCTAAAGACCCGTCATAAAATGCCAAATATGAAAACAAATTGTAATATTTCTGAGTATTACTAGTTTCTAAACCAATTTGGGGTTTTAAAAATGAAAATAAAGCATATTTAACTTTATAAGCCAAAACGTTATGGACTCATGAGGTTAAAATCACCAGGAACACGTTTGCTGACCTCATGCATGTACATTACACTTCACCAAAATGTCACATGGTTTTATAAAAACAGTAAAATTAAATAAGCTCGGAGTTAGAAGGTCCAAAATTCCAGAAGTTCAGGCCATGTTTCATCCTGTTGTCCAAGTACCACGTAAACTGAGATCCCATGTCTGTCACACAGCCCAGATTAGTTCAGTGGTGATGGGTGAAATTTTTACACACATCTATTTACAGTACTTCTTTCTGAAGATTACAGGCCAATATTCTTTTCTTCCATTCCTCATCAATCTGAGTTTGGTTTCCTCAATGAGAAGGGGTAAATCTGAGAACGGCTACTTAGCTGCTTAACCACGCATACCCCATAGTGGATATGGGCCAGGCTGAAGGCGGCTGATAGTATATACAGGAGAACACTCTCCAGGTAAGAGGCTATGCCTAAGTTCACTGCCGTGACAACCAAGAAGAGAGGAACCAGCAACCAACTCGAAGCGGGGCACCTGGTGCTGCTCATCTGACAATCAACTGACATGTGATGTTGGCAAAGGATGTTCAAACCACAAAGTAGAATATTCTAGGATGTGCCTCTAGAATATTTGAAGGTGACCAGAGGATCCAGGCTGTAGACAAAATGAAGAGTAAACATGGAGAAAAGAAGGGAACCATAACTTCATAGACTGAACTGTGTTTCAAGGTGTTATTTTTATAGCTTCTGTAAAAATTTAAGAAACTCACTGGGAGAGTTACACATACTGCACAACCAATAATCATTGCAGTGAATAGGTCTCTATATAAGAAATTAAACAGGAAGCGTTCATACCAGGCCTCAACTCCTACAACAGCAGTCACTATGTAGACAGAAGAAATAGTTCCCTGGCTAAGATCATATCCCCATGGCAGGAAAGAATCCCTGTGTTATACTTTTCCCAGGGGGACAGGATGAAAGAAAACAAAACTACCCATAGCAGGAAGTAAAGAACAAAAACACTGACACCAGTTGATCCTCGTCCAAAGATGGAATACAGTTACAACAAAGTAAACACATGGGGGCTGGAGAGATGGCTCAGTGGTCTAAAGCACCTCCTTAGAACAAGCTTGGCAAAGCACAGGGACCACGGTTCGATCCCCCAGCACCACATGCCAGCCAGCTGCGCCCCCGGTGGGCTGAGCTGGCCACACACACACACACACACACACACACACACAATAAATAAATGTAAAAAAAAAAAAGTAAAAAAAAAAAGTAAACACATGACCGAGAGCCGTGATCAAAAAGCCCCCCTAATGGGGTACTAGGATCGGCCCTCCGGGCTTGCTTTCCGGCCCTGCCATCTAGTGTGCAGGCTGTAAAGTTGAAGATACCCACAACCATGCAAACCAGTCAGGTAGAGGCCTGTGACCTGGAGCTGAAGCACAAAAACCAGGATCAAAGTATGCCGTAAGTAGAAAATTGAGTACAACCAGCAGAAAGCCAGAAAAGGTCATCAGATTCGGAGCCAGCCAAGTAGGAAATGCCTTGCCTATTGGGTTCCAAAATGGATAGAGAGCGCGCGGGTTGTTGTCCACAGCGCTGTACTTGCACTTATCAAAGCCAGCCAGCTGCTCAGGGCTCGACTGTCCAGGCCGAGCCGGTGAAGCGCGAGAAGC
>NW_004524620.1:13053931-13055731 GCF_000260255.1 Octodon degus | reverse complement strand
CCTAGAGCTGGGATTGCACTTGGACTCCGTTGAGGCTCTGCGTGCGACTTGACATGCCTGGGGGTGGGGCTGGAGTGGTGTGCGGGGCCGGGGATCGAACCCTGGGTCCTACGCTTAGTCCGCTGAGCTATACCGCCAGCCCTTTGACGTTAAGTTTTTAATGTGGATATAATTTTCATTTCTCCTGGGTAAATACCTGAGTGGCATTGCTAGGTCATTTGGTAAATACATGCCAAACTTTTAAGGAAAATTTCCTTAAATTGGCTGTGTCATTTTACACTCCTACAAGCAATCAATGACTCTACTGCCCAGGTGCTCAGCAACAAGGTTGTGTTATAGTCATTTTAATGCATATGAAGTAGAGTCTCATTGTGGTTCCAACTGGCATGTTCTTAGTGATTATTATTACTATATATATATATTTTTTCTGTTTTAGGGAAGGGCTACAGGTGTTCAGGGTCTCACTACTAGATTGGACTTATAGTGATTCGCCTGTTTACAGCCTCCCAAGTGCTGGGATTGCAGGCGTGCTGCACCACCATGCCAGTCTCAATCGCCTTCTCAGTGTGCCCCGGGGCAGGCCGGCACTGCAGGCCTGGGGATTGAAACAATGGCCCCTGTGCCTGCTTGCAGGCGCTTTATTTGCTGAGCTAGTTGGCCAGCCCTCCTAGTGATCATTGATGCTGTACTTTGTTTTGGGAGCCTTGAATGCCACACTCAGAGTGAATGATTTTCTGTGAGGACTCATGAGCCTCAACATTAAATTGTACTGTTATGATTTGTTATGGCTAAAGGACTCCTCAAAATCAGCAAAGGGAAAAACATGTGCACAGCGCAAAGTCTGGGGGAAACTACGCAATAGCTTTGGAGAGCTCTCAGTGGAATCACGTGCATGCGCTTAATTCCTCCAAGAGATGAAGTGCAAAGTGCTGCCTGCTATGAAGTCTCATCGGGGACGCGGTTCCCAAGGTTTTGGTTGTGGGCCAGCTACAGTGACACACTTAACCTACATAGACCTGCAGCTCCCAGAAGGAAAGCAGGTGTGCGGCAAAAACAATAGTGTGCAAGCATTTGAGGCGCAGCGATGCGGGCAATGCTGAGGGTGCTCACCAGTACGCAGCTCAGGGCCAACCTTGCAGACAGAACTTTCTAACAGTGGCTTTACACTTGCTGTGCTGTTTTCTGCAATATAACTTTGATGAGCTTCTTGGGCATTCATGTAGTTTTCTTTGGTATGTGTTAAGATCTTTTGTACATTTTAAATTGGGTTATGAATTTTAGGAATATATATCTATATATCTATATATATCTTTGGATACAAGTACTTTGGGATGCAAGTCTTATCAGATAAATGATAGTTTAGTATCAGTTTTTTTTTTTTTTTTGTTATGTGCTTGTTTTAACATGGGGGATTGAACCCAAGGACTTCACATTGACTTATGTCACCAGCCATTTAAAATTTTTCTTTTAGGGCTGTGGAGATAGCTCAGCAGCATAAGTGCCTGTCTGGCAAGTTCAAGGTCCTGAATTCAATCCCTGGTTCCAAAAAAGTAAAAAAATAAATAAATAAATTTAATTTTATTGAGAAACAACAATGAGACAGTTTCAAAACAGGTTAGTAGGAAAGTTACAATAATTCATACATTGCATATTGTTGTCTTCATAGTACTTATTCATAGTACAAGATGCAGACATGATATCCTGTCCAAACACTATTAGTACAAATCTTTCTTTTCATTGAATTAAGAGAAAGTAGCTGTATATCTATCCTAACTATTTTGAATAGACAGAAACAAAATG
>NW_004524620.1:13052467-13053570 GCF_000260255.1 Octodon degus | reverse complement strand
AATTAATTAATTTATTTATTGTGTGTGTGTGTGTGGCCAGTTCAGCCCACCAGGGGGCGGGGCTGGCTGGCATGTGGTGCTGGGGATTGAACCGCGGACTCTGTGTTTTGCTTAGCTTAGCTTGTTCTAAGTAGGTGCTTTAGACCACTGAGCCATCTCACCAGCCCGGCTTTATTTTTTATACCTTGTTTTTATATGTTTCTGCTGGATGGTTAAGACCAAGATAAAGCAAGACCTATATAACAAGAAATGTAACTTCTGTATCTGCCAAGGTCATTCAAATCCCCTCAGGATTTACTCTGAAACCCTGTACCGCAGTTTGTAGATCCTTTGTCAGTGTCAGCCATGTGGATGAGTCACAGCCATTGCCTGACCAATGTGCTCTCTGTGAAAACCCGCGAGAATGTTTTCTCTCTAGGTGACTCTTATTAGGCACATTATACATCACGGATCACTTTCTTCTATGGCCCTTTATTCTCCTTGATCAGAAAATTTGGAGACTCCCTAAAAAACTAGGACTGGAAATCCCATTAAAATGTTTCTTTTACATTAATCTTACATACTGCAGCTTTGCTGAACTTATACAGATGCAAGGGAAAAAGGAATGCTTCTATATTGTTGGTGGGAATTTAAACTAGTACAATCACTACAGAAATCAAAAGTCAAAAACCTAAAACTACAAATTTCCACTTGACCGAGCTAGTCCCTTTCTAGGTTATCTTCTTGAAAAAGTAAAAGTTATATTACAGTGATACATATTCACTCATTTAGTGATGAGCAGTATGATTCATATTAGCTCAATCTTGACAGCCTACGTGCCCATCAGCAGGTAAATGAACGAGGACAATGTAATGTTTCTATATAATGGAGCACTACTCTGCCATGGAGGAGGAGAAGCTTTTGTAGGAAAATGGATGTGCCTTGAAACCATGCTAAGTGAAATAAATCAGACAAGTTTAAATGCATTATGTTTCTCTTATATGAAAAACCCAAATTATAGGGCTGGTGAGATGGCTCAGTGGTCTAAAGCATCTACTTAGAACAAGCTTAGCAAAGCACAGGGACCGCGGTTCAATCCCCCAGCACCACATGCCAGCCAGCCC
>NW_004524620.1:13043583-13052333 GCF_000260255.1 Octodon degus | reverse complement strand
CACAATGAAAGAGATAATAGGAAGTAGGGCGACCTTTTTCAAATGGGAAGGGGAATAAGAAATGGGGGAGGGGTAAGAAAGGGAAAGGGGCTTTAAAAATAATTGAAAAAAAAGAAAATAGGGCTTTTGTGAATGGGAAAGAAAATAGGAGTCAGAGGAGCAGGGAGGGATGGGAAGGAAAGGAGACAAAAAAAGAAAAACATGTGTTATGTGTACGTATACTTTCACCTCCATAAATGTAATCATATATTACAAACATGCACTAACAAAAAATGAGTTTTTGATTGTTGTTGATTTCCTTCTCAACTCAGTAATTCATTCCCTTTGAACAGGTTCATTCGCTTTTCCCAGTATCTATTGTATCCTTCAGATTTTTTCATTGTCAGGTTCTCACACTAAAGAGACAATACAGTGTTTGCACATGCAGGTCTGATTTATTTCACTTAAGAATATGGTTTCTAGCTGCATCCATTTACCAATAAAAGCCTCAAATTTATCTTGTTTTGTAGCTGAATAATACTCCATTGTAAAAATACCACATCTTTATCCATTCCTCAGTTGATGGGCATTTGGGTTGTTTCCAAGATTTAGCTATTACAAATTGTGCTGCTATAAACATGGGTGCACATATATCACTGTGGTATGATATTTTCAATTTTTCTGGAAAAATACCCAGGAGAGGAATAGTTGTGTAGAATGGGACTTTCATTAGTAGCTTTTGAAGGAATCTCCACACTGATTTCCATAGCGGTTTTACCAGTCTGCACTCCTACCAACAGTGCAATAGGGCCTTTTCTCCACAGTCCCTTCTAGCATTTATTATTGGCTGACTTCTTAATGTTAGCCATTCTTTCTTGGGCGAGATGGAATATCAGTGTTGTTTTCATTTGCATTTCTCAAATGACCAATGGTGTTGAATATTTTTTCATATATTTACTTGCCACTTGTGTTTCTTCCTCTGAGAAATGTATATTCTTCTCAGATGCCCATTTTTTGGATTGGGTCTTTGAATTTGGGGGTTCCCGATTTCATTCTTTATATTTCTAGATAGACCTTTTTTTTGAGGGACAGTTGGCTATAATTGTTTTTCAGTTTGTGGGTTTTCTTTTTACTCTGTTGGAGATTTCCTTAAGTGCAGAAACTTTTCAAAAAGCTGAGATCCCAGGTTTTGATTCTTTGAAGTATTTCCCATATAGTTTGGTCTTTGTTCATTAACTCTCTACTTATCCCTATGTCTTTAACATTTCTACCCACATTTTCCTCCAGAAGATTTAGTGTTTCTGTTTTCATGTTTAAATTTTTGATCCATTTTGACTGTAGTTTAGTGCATGGTGATAAACATGGGTCTCATTTTAGCCTTTGGCATATGGAAAGCCCGTTTTTCCAGCAACATTTATTAAAGAGGCTGTCTTTTTTTCATTGAACATGTTTGGCCTCTTTAACAAAGATAAGGTGGCTGAGTGAATTTGTAGTTGTGTCTTCATCTTCTAATCTGTTCCATTGATCCTCAGATCTGTCTTTGTTGCAGTAGAAGGCTGATTTTATTACAGTAGTTTTATGGTATAATTTCAGGTCAGTGGTTATTATATCTCTTGCCTTTCCTTTGTTTCCCAGGATTGCTTTTGATATTCTGGATCTCTTCTGGTTCCAGTTGAATTAGAGGAAAGTTTTCTCTATCTCTATGAAGTATGCTAATGATATTTTAATTGGGGTTGCATTGAATCTGTATAACAATTTTGGGAGTATGGCCATTTTCACAATGTTGGTTCTTCCTACCCAGAAGCATGGAATATTTTTCCATTTTCTCAAATCCTCTTCAATCTCTTTTCTCAGAATACCATAATTTTCACTGTATAAATCTTTTACTTATTTTGTGAGACTGATTCCCAAGTGTTTCACTTTTTTAGATGTTATTGTCAAAGGTGTGGTTTCCCTAATTACTTTCTCAGTGCATTGTTTGTGTACAAAAATGTTACTGATTTTTGAGTGTTGATCTGTATCCTGCTATGATACTGTATTTTGGTTATTAAATCTATATGAATCTTGGTGGAGTTTTTGGGGTGATCTATTTAGAGTATCATGTCATCTGCAAATAACAATTTCACTTCTTTTCCAATTTTTATTTTGTTTCTCTTGTCTCATTGCTTTGGATAATATTTACAGAACTATATTGAATAGGAGTGGAGACAGTGGACATCCTTGTCTTGTTCCTAATTTTAAAGTGAAGGCTTTCAGTTTTTGCCCATTTAGTATGATGTTGGCTGTTGGTTTATCATAGATGACTTTTATTTTTAATTTTTAATTTTTTTGCGGATTACACTCAGGCCCTTGCACCTGCCAGGCAAGCGCTTATTCTACTGAGCCATCTCCCTGGCCCTCTCATAGATGACTTTTTATCAAGTTGATATGTAGACCATCTCTTCTGATTTTCTGCAAGTTTTTTTTTTTATCATGAATGAGTGCTGGACTTTGACAAATGCCTTTTCTGTATCTATTGAGATTATCATGTGGTTTTTGTTCTTGACTCTATTGATGTGGTGTATTACATTTATAGATTTGTGTATATTGAACCATCCTTGCATTCCTGGGATGAACACCACTTGACTGTGATGTATAATCTTCTTGATTATCTGCTGCATTCTTTTGCTAGTATTTTATTGAGGATTTTTGCATTTATATTCCCTAGAGTGAACAGCTTATAGTTCTTTTTTAGTTGGATCTTTCTCTGGTTTTGGAATCAGAGTAATACTTGCCTCCAGGAATGAATTTGGGAGAATTGCTTCCCTTTCAGTTTCATTGCAGAGTTTGAGAAGAGATGGCATTAAATCTTCTCTAAATTTCTTGTAGAATTCAGCTGTGAATCCATTAATTTTTAAGTTAATTTTTCAGTTTCATTTTCTTTTATTGGGTTATTTGTATATCTTCTTGACTCATACGTATCTAGGAAGCTGTCCATTTCCTCTGCATTTCCTACCCTGTGAGAATAAAGATTTTGGAAGTACTGATGATTTTCTGAATTTCTCTAGGGTCTGTAGTGATTTTGCTGTTTTCATTCCTTATTACATGAATGTAGGTTTTTTGTTTTCTTTTTTGATAAGGTTGGTCAGAGGTTTATCAATTTTATTCATTCTTTCAAAGAACCAACTCTTCAACAAATATGTAATGATCTTATTTATCTCTTTGAATGATTTGTAGTTTGAAGTTGATATTGTCAGCAACCTGAATAGTTACCCCTGCTTTTTTCTGGTTTCCTGTGGCATGGAGAATTGTTTTCCATCCTGTGTCTTTCAATCTGTGAATTTCCTTTTGAGTTAAATTTGTTTTTCTTTTTTTTGTGTATGTATTTGGTACAAGGTCTCACTGTGCAGCTCAGACTTGTGATCCTCCTGTTTTTCAGCCTTCCCCAGTGCTGCAGTTACAGGTGTGTGCCACCACACCTGGTCTCAGTGGTTGGCTGAGTGCTCCTGGGGGCAGGGCTGGCATGGCATGTGGTTCTAGGGGTTGAAACTGGTCCCTGCACTTGCCTAAGCAGTGAGCTATCCTGCTGGCTCTAAATATGTTTGTTGTATGCAGAATATTGTTGGATGCTTTGTACCTAGAGGAATAACTATACATTTTCAACAAGGTTCTAGAAAGTTTAGATCTTCAAATGGAATACAGCAATGGACTTGGGGCTGGGTGTGTTATATTGTATGAATAAAAATTATACAACTCTAGTCTCAGATTTACTAAAATATGTTGTGGAAAATATTTAACAAAAATGGCCATATTGAGATGTAGCTTTTTTCTCCATAGGGTGAGAGGATCAAACCCAGGTCCTTGTATATGATAGGCCACTGTACTATTGAGCACTAAATGTAGAATTTTAAGATAAAATACTGTGTGCAGTGAACTCAAAGACTGCCAGCTTATCCATTCATCCTTTTTGACCTTTTCTCTGGAGAACAAGTTTGCAAATAAAGACCAGCATGAGTCTGAATCTGAGATCTATTGCTCATGAATTAGCTGTAGATTTTCTTGCTCACTGGCTTGTTCTCTTTTTTGCTTACTTTCTTCTTGAAACCAGGGCTATAGCCTCAGCCCTTTTTAGAGACAATGTTTCACTAAGTTGCTAGTTTCCCACACTGGGTCAAAACTGTGACCCTCCTGCTTCAGCTTCCCAGAGTGTCTGGATTACAAGTGTGTGCCACAGCACTTGGCAGTTATGTGGTCTTGAGTTCACCTCCCAGCTTCAGCGTTTTGATTTGTAATACGAGCACGCTGGATTTGTCAGGTTCTTTTCCGTGATTAGTTCATGGTCAGTATTTTATACTAAACTTTAGATTTGCCTAGTTTTAGAGAGAGATGACTTTCTGAACAGAATCCAAAACTACACAAGAAACAACATCAAGAATCAACAAGTGAGGGCTGGCGAGATGGCTCAGTGGTCTAAAGCACCTACTTGGAACAAGCTTGGCAAAGCACAGGGACCGCGGTTCGATCCCCCAGCACCACATGCCAGCCAGCCCCGCCCCCTGGTGGGCTGAGCTGGCCACACACACACACAATAAATAAATAAATAAATAAATGTTTTAAAAAAAAAAAGAATCAACAAGTGAGACATATCTTCTTCACAGTAAGGAAAATAGCCAACAGAATGAAGAGGCAAGTTACAGAGTGGGAAAAGTTTTCCCCCAGTTTTTCTTCAAATGAAGGACTAACATCTAGAATATATAAAGAACTTAAAAAATTAGATTCCCCCCCAAATAAAAGACCAAGCCCAAATAATGGGCAACTGAAATGAATATGCTTCACAGAAGCATGAATATAAGTGGTCCGTAAGTACGGCATGCAGCACTCAATGCCACTGCCTGTTGGAGGGTGGCAAACATCAAGAAAGCAAACAGCAACTGTTAGCTGCAGATAGAAAGGAACTCTCCTACACTGTTGGTGGGAATGTGATCTTGTACAACCACTGTGGACATTAGTGTGGGGATTCCTCAAAAAAGTAAAATTAGAAATTCTGTTTAACCCAGATATTCCCCTTCCAGACATTTTCCTGGAAGATTTCAAGATATCACATTACACTGATACAGGCATACCAATGGTTCTAGCAGCACAATTTATAATAGCCTAATCCTGGAAGTGGCCTATATGGCCACCCACACAGGAGTGGATAAAAAATGTGATATTTATACACAGTGCAATATTATTCTTCTATAAGAAGATGAATTTGAACCATTTGTAGAAAAATGGAGGCACCTTGAAGACAATGCTAAGTGAAATCAGACACACAAGTGCAAAGCCATGTGGTTCCTCTCACACACGAGGTATAGGGTAAGAACAAAATAAAGGAAATAAATGGAATACAGTGGAGTACTACTGTGCCAAATAGAAGATCAATTTGATTTGTCTGTGGGGAAATAGATGTATCTGATGACCAGAAGTTTAAGTCAGCTGAATCTGACACACAAGTTCAAACATCACATGCTTCTCTTTTATGAGAAACCCAAAATGTAAGTGAAAAGGAAAAGATAGATAATAGGAAATAGGAAGATAGAACTTTTGTAAAAGCAAAGTGGACCAAGAAATGGAGAGGGGAAGAGGAGGGAAGGGACAGGAAAAGGTAAAAAAAAAAATCAACATGTTGTGTGCATGCACCAGCTCCTCAGTACTGACAGAAGGGAGGGAGAGGAGCGAGCCTGTGGAGGAACTGGAATGCTCTGGTGAATATCAAGTGACAGTAGTCTATAGCTAGGAAATTTGGGGACAGGTTGGGAGGTCTTTAGGTGAGTTAGTATACAGTTGGATAGCAGTAAGAAACAGCAGGCAGTAAGTACAATGGCAGAGAGAGTGTCCTGCTGTCCAGTGCTAGCTGGTCCTTCTTGAGGCTGTTACCCACTCCATCTTCACCTTTCAAGATTTCCACACAGCAGCATGGTGCTGGCAACAAAATAGACCTGAGGATCAATGGAATAGATTAGCAGATACAGAGGCCTCTAGGAACACACTCAGCCACCTGATCTTCGACAAAGGGGCCAAACACGCTTACTGGAAGAAAGATAGCCTCTTTAACAAATGGTGCTGGAAAAACCGGCTCTCTACATGCTGAAAACTAAAACTTGACTCAGTTCTATCACCATGCACTAAGCTAAAGTCAAAATGGATTAAAGACCTGAACATCAGAACAGAAACACTAAATCTCCTGGAAGAGAAAGTAGGAGGAACTCTTGAAGACATAGGGGTAGGCAGAGTCCATGAACAAAAATCAAATCGCATGGGTAATACTTGAAATAATTAACATCTGGGACCACTATTTATTGAGAAGTTTTGCATGTCAGAAGAAATTACCAACAAAGTGAAAAGACAACCCACAAATTTCGAAAGAATCTTAACTAATAAGCACTCAGACAAAAGTCTGCTCTCTAGAATTTATAAAGAACTAAAAAACATCAGGGCCCCTAAATTTAAAGACCCAATCCAGAAATGGGCATCCAAAATGAACACACACTTCTCAGAGGATGAAATTAAAAAATGCTCCATATCACTAGCCATCCATGAAATGCAAATTAAAACAACACTGAGATACCATCTCACCCCTCAAAGAATGGCTCTCATAAACACATCACTCAACAACAAATGTTGGAGAGGCTGTGGGGAAAAGGGAACCCTTCCCTACTGCTGGTGGGAGTGTAGGCTGGTGCAACCGTTATGGAAATCAGTGTGGAGACTTCTTAAAAAACTAGGACTGGAAATCCCATTCAAGCTGGCTATCCCCCTACTGGGAATTTTCCCAGAGGAACTGAAAATGTCATATCATAGTGATATATGCATACTTACGTTTATAGCAGCACAATTTGTGATAGCCAAATTTTTGAAACAACCAAGATGCCTGTCACATGAGGAATGGTTGAAAAAGATGTGGTATTTCTATACAGTGGAGTATTACTCAGCTATAAAGAATGATAAACTCGAAGCCTTCATATTTAAGTGGATGCCACTTGAAGATATAAGTGAAATAAACCAGACCCACCTCTGTAAATATCATATTGTATCCCAGTATAAGAACTCAAAAGAAGAATTACAAATAGAAAGGTATAATACAATTAAAAGGAAAACTTGAGGATTGGACAATGAGGAGAGGGCAAGGAGAAAAGCTGGGAAACATGACAGAGGCAAAGCCATACATTTATACGTACAAGATGGGCAAGGCAATGATCCTGAGAAACATCAGCAGGTTTTTGAAACTAGCAGTTAATTGGTAGGATTCTCACCCTGACTAACTATACATGCTGATACCTGTGAACCAAGCAATTGCACTGAAGATAGCGATGTGTAATAGAAGGGCCACTCTTGGAATGCCTGCCATTCTGGTCTTCTAAATACATACTTCTTGTCATGACATACCAACTATTACCATACTGTCTCTCAAGTAAAAGTTTTCTTTTTCTTTAAATAAAGGGTAATAAATGAAAAAAAGACAGAAGAAAAAGAAAAAAAAATGTCACAGGACTGTTGTGCTACAATGCTGTATATGGTTAGATTTCTAAATTTCTGTGTAAAAATATGCGTTTATTCCTATTTTTAAAATTATTTTTCTTCATATTCTGTAAGGGCTTAAAGTTCAACACATCAAGAAAAGGGGATGCAAAGGAAGGACCACTGTGTATTTGTATATACAGAATAGTTAGGATAGATATACAGCTACTTAATTCAATGAGAAGAAAGATTTGTACTAATAGTATTTGGACAGGATATCCTGTCTGCATCTTGTACTATGGATAACCACTAAGAAGATAATGTACAAGGTATTAATTATTGAAACTGTCCTATTCATCAGCTTTGAAACTGTCTCATTGATATTTGTTTCTCAATATATAAAATTTAAAAAATAAATTAACTAAAATTCTGAAAGCAAATAAATCAACAACAACAACAACAACAACAACAACAACAACAACAACAAAACCCCAAGACAAAAAACAAAAAGACAACAAGATTTCTACCCAGGTTAGGAAGCAGGGATAGCAGCATTTGGGAGTGCCACAAAGCTGGAAAGACAATTATCCACAAGGGAAGTTTGCATGGAAGGTGGCATGACAGGGGCATCTGTTACCACGCACAAAGCTCACTTAGACTGCAGTATGACAGACACCAGCCAGTCAAGAGGCAAAGTAATGGTAGAGACAACCCTACTGGAGGCTGATTAGGAGATGTTCATATAGCGATGGATGATCAGAACGCTTGTGGGAACCTCCTCACTGCTGGCGGCCACAGGACAGGCATCTGATCCTACTCACCTAATTACAAGACATTTTCCACTTTTGCAGATCTCAAGAGTACCAGTCGTTATTTCCCCGATGACTGTCCCTGATGAGCCTGCTCATGTGCGGCTCAGCATATCACACAATAGACAGGATAGGTGGGGAGCTGCCCCAATGCTTTCTTTCTGAACCTGTGAATGACACTCATTGCGCCTAATCACTGTGATAGACAAGGGCCATGTGAAGTGAAATAGGGACTTGGGAGCTGGAGGGGCCCAGCTGTTGGCTTCCCCCAGGAAGCCTCACAGATGATGTTCAGGCAGTTGGGATGAGCAGGCCGGAACCCAGCCCTCTGGCTCCTCTCTAAGGGCTGCACGCTAGCCCTGCACGCGGTGGGTGGCAGGTGGGCTCCACTGTGCTGGTCTTCCAAGTCCTACGGCTTCTGATGGCCGACCTGCCTGCAGCTGCAGAAGCGGTAGTGTATGTCCTGGCACCAGCAGCCCGTTG
>NW_004524620.1:13041069-13042768 GCF_000260255.1 Octodon degus | reverse complement strand
CTCAGACCCTTGCACTTGCTAGGGAAGTGCTTATTCCACTGAGCCATCTCCCCAGCTCCTAAGCCATCTCCCCGGCCCCCAAGATGCCTCTTGACTCCTTCACTAAAATTACTGAAAGGAATTGGAAGCGTTGGCAAGAAAACTGAGCAGAAAGATGGTCAGGACTCTAAGCTCGAATTTCTGACACACAAGAAGTCGCGAACATTCCCCTGCGAGCTGCGTGTCTTGCCTCTGCTTCGTGAGCAGAATCACCTAGCTGTGCTCTGTAGTGGCACAGAGGACCAGGGAAGCGGAACCACGTGATCCTGGAAGGCTGGCCCGCGGGCTTGAAGGAATTTCTGAAAGTGTGGTCCTCAAGGCGAGGTCTCTGGCCCGGGAGCTTTACTTGAGGACTTGGAAGAAAGGCACATTCTCAGCCACCCCAGACCTCCGGAAGCAGAAACCTGGAGGCGAGGGCTGGCCACCTGGTTCTGACGGGCCATGTGGTTCTGATGCCCACTAATCTTGGCGATGCTCTGCTTAGAGGCCCCCCGGGAAGAGACTTCACCCACCTGAGCCGGAATAGCTGATTCTGACACAGCCTGGAAGCCAGACACAGATTTCTGCCTGAAGATCTGGAACTGGCTGTCAAGGCCAGATTTCTGGAAGCCAAAGTGATGTCTTTCCATAGACAGGCTCCCGGATCCCAGAGCTAGAAAGCCCCAAGCATGCTGGCCGCGGAGGCTGTCCTCTTCTGCATGCGTGGCCCTGGTATGTTGCAGGTTTGCAAGCAGGCACTTTCCACTCTAGCCCAACATGTCCTCCTGGTGTCTTCCTGGATGGGTAAGGAAGCCTGTGGTGGGCCTGTTCAGTCCCCGCAGCTTCGCGCCTCACAAGTCGCCCTTGTGACGCCGCAGCTATTCCGCGTGCGCCCCTCCTGGCCCGGGAGACGTCACAGAGGAGCCCTGGGCCTGGGTGGACGGCGCTTCCAGGGCCGGGCGGTTGCGGCCCGAGAAGTAGCCCTGGGTGCAGCGGGGTGGCCAGGCCGGCGCCGTGCACGCTCGCGCTGCTCGCTGCCCACGGGCCTCGGGAGGGAGCGGACAGCGGGCCTCGCAAGGCGCTGCCCAGGCGGTGTCTGCAGCAAGCACGCCCAGCCGGCCGGCGGCGGGGCCTCGCGCGCTCGGAGGGACCATGGCGCCCTCCAGGAGGACGTGCCTCTGCGACCTGTGCTCCTGCGGGTAAGGCTAAGGTGCTGCGGGCCGGAGGCCTCCCGGGCAGCCTGGCCCCTGCGGGCGCAGCAGCGTAGGCCGCCGTTGTGTCGCACGGGGTTGTTTCCAGCCAGCGTGGGGCCGCGGGGACTTTGGGGCTGGCCTCCGGCGCTGTGCTTCCTCACTTGAGAGCCGCAGGAGGCGGAGCTTGGGGCGCTCCTAAAGGCTCGTGCTGGGTCCCCGCCCATAAAGGGGTGTAAGAGATGGTGAGAAAGATTCGGGTTTGTGGGGCCAGCCCTGCTGCTTCTGTTGTAACCATTAAGGGAGGATGGGGTGGGGGTGGGGGGTCGCATGTAGCGGAATTGCTGCTACTCAGAGTCATCGTTATCATTATTATCATTATTATTTTGGTTACAGAAATTTAAATTACATTGTAAAACTTGTTGCACATTGTGTAGAGCTGAATAAGGAAGTGGAAATACTTTTTCAGGTCATCTCTGGCAGATGCCTTT
>NW_004524620.1:13024305-13037354 GCF_000260255.1 Octodon degus | reverse complement strand
GGACCCGCTCAGCTCTGCCCTGATGGCGGCCTTTCAGCGTCCATGTGCCAACCTGCAACCTAAACTCACGTATTTATTGCAAGGTGCCAACCCTGCATTTAAGCCCGAGTTTTTAGCTCAGAACAAAACAAAACAAAACAAAACAAAACAAAACAAAACAAAACAAAACAAAACCAAACAAAACAAAACACGAAAACCAAAACCAACACCAACTCGTACTTTACCATATCTGGTCTTCAGCACACAATATCACGCGTGCTGTACGCTCACTCCCCTGCCCGGGCACGTACGGTGTCTGGTCTGTGGCACCGCCAGGATGCAGCCGTCCTCCTGAGCTTCACGTCCTCCTCGCCCCTCCTGCTCCCTCCTGGCCTTGGGACTGGGGTCTGGGCGACGCACGCGTTGTCCTCTCTGCGCAGTGCGCAGTTGGGAGTGCAGGATCGCGCGGGGCAGGCGCAAAGGGCGCCCGCGAGCCGTCCCTGGAGCCGCCGCTGGCCGCCTGCTCTCTACCTTGCAGAGGCTGCTTCCTTCGGGCAGGGGTCTGCCCCCTTGTATCCCCCCACCTCGCTGCTTTCCCTGCAGGAGCCTCTGGCTTGCTGCTCATGGGTCGCCTCTCCTTGGGTTCTGACCTCAGCCTCCTCTCACCTGGTCACAGTGCTTAGTGACCCACCCGGCGGCCTCACTGCCTCCGACTCCGCAAACTGAGCATTTACCATTTTCTTTTTCTCCCAGTAGTTGCCCCATTTATGGAGCCAGCATCACCCACTAACCTTGCTGAAAGTTTTGAGGGATCTCTTGCCTTCACCATCCCCAACCTTTACTTTTAGCCTGGTCCCTCTTCCTTCCCAACGCTTCTTTCAGTGGCCTTTCCCTTTTTGTTTCCGTGGCTCCTTCTGTAGTTCTCATTTTTATATTGAACGTAATTCTAATGTTACCTTTCTAGTTTGGTCTAGCGCAAGAAGCACGCCTCAATTGGACAGGGCTTGGTAGCCGAGTGGGCTTCTGTGGCTCCTCCCTTACCCTGGTGCTCCCTCTCCTAGAATGCTCTTCCTGCCTTCTGACCGTCCTGAAGGTCCTGCTTCGGTCACAAGTCTCCCCTCAACCCAGTCTTGCCGAGCTTGCAGCTCTGTGGACGGTGTACTACCGGAAAGCCGGAACCTGGTGGTATCTGTCTGTCTCTCCCTCTCTTCCTCTCCTCTCTCCCCGTGTAATTCTAACAAACTACTCTCCATATAGCAGACAAAAACTTTACTTTTTTCTTTGTTTTTTGAGACAGGGTCTTGCTGTGAAGTTCAGATTGGCCTTGTGCCCACCTTGCAGCCCAGGCAGGTCTGGAACTCGAAGTGACCCTCTTCCTCAGCCTCCCAAGTGCTGGGATTATAGGTGTGCACCATCATGCCCTGGAGCATGGCTTTTTTAATAAACGAAGAGGTAGTTTTGTCAAGATGATAATGTGCTAGGATGGATTAAGGACATAATACCTGGACAGCGGCATTATCCAGTATGGTAGCCATGTGTGTCAATTTTATTTTAGTTATCTAAAATAAAACACAACCTTTGCTCTGTAACTGTACTACCCTATTTGAAATGTCCAAAAGCCGCATGAGCTGACTGTCTACTGCAGTAGACCATGCAAAGTTGGACATATCCATCACTGTACAAGGCTGTAGTAGACAGCGTTGATTTTGATTCTTGTTACTGTATTTGGACATTTCTACAGTTAAATCTGCCCAGAAGAGGGTTGAAATGGAATGTGGAGTTTTGCAGATGTTCTATTTTGTTTCCTTTTCCTTTTCCAGCCTGTGGTTACAGGAAAGGTGAGGAGAAATCTGGGGAACAGGCAGGTGTGAAGAGCTGGCTGGCTCGTTAGAGGAGAGAAAGCCCTTCAGAGGGAGAAGGGAGACTGGGGCTTCTAAGTAGCTCGAGGCCAGGCCCCCCATGTTTAAATGCAGAGACTGGTGGTGACCCAGGCCTACTCGGGAGCAGGGGGGCAGGGGGAGCAGCGGAGGGGGGCCCACGCTTATTCCCGGTCCCCATTTCCTCGGCAAGTTTTTTTTTTTTTTAATTAGCATTGTACAAAATAACAGGCTTTATTGTGAGCGAAGAGTTCTCGGATGTGCTCGCGGAGGGTTTTGAGGACATCGGACTCTTTAGAGGGGGGCCAGCGCTGCCTGCGGCCGGCTAGAGGCTTCCCCCTGCGAGCGCCGCGGTCTGGGGAGAGCGGCCCGGGCCGTCGCGCCTGAGCAAGGTCTCGTCCGGCCACAAGGTGGCAGCCTCCGCCCGGCCAGCTGTTCCCACCGACTCAGCCGAGGTGTGACGCGGACTCCGGGATTCTAGGTTTTCCTTGAAATTTGATATTTTCAATAGATTTACCTGAAGTTTTCTAAGATGAACCAGTAGGCAGAGTTTGAGGCCAAGCAGAGTCCAGGAAGGTGGTATTCTTTTAGTTGCTCACAGATTACATACAAGGTGACCGCGTTAAATGATCTAATCCTGAAGATTCTAAATACTCAAGAACTTTTTAATGACCTTCACGGGTTTAATAGGAGCAGACACGTTTTATGGTGCCAAACTCCAGGCGCTTCTTCCACAGCACTCTCCACTCCTTTGCTTGACAATAAAATCTAGCAACGGCAGGATTACCGTAAAATATCCTGATATTCTTCAATACAGTCAGGACAAAATAAGCAAGGATATCCATAGGTTATAGAAACACAATAAAGTCAGCATCTTCATTTTATTTATTTTTTTGGTCTTTTTGAGGCAGGGTCTCGCTATGCAGTACAGGCTGGTCTTGCACTCACTTTCTAGCCCAGGCTGGTCTCGAACTTGCAATCGTCCTCTTACCTCAGCCTAAAGTCAGCATTTTTATTTATTTATTTTTGTATTTTAGGGAAGGGCCTACAGGGTGTAGATGGGACTCATAGTGAGCCACCTGTTTACAGCCTCCCCAGAGCTGGGATTATAGGCTGGCACCACCATGCCAGTCTCAATTTCTGTCTCAGCATGCCCCGGGGGGCAGGGCCAGCATGGCAGGCCCAGGGATCGAACCCCCGGCCCATGCTTGCAGGCACTTTAACCTGCTGAGCTATTTGGCCCATCCTTCAAGTCAGCATTTAAAAAAAAAATGAGGCTACTCAATTATCTTGACAGTAGAGGTGGTTTTGAGAGGGCTTTGTTTGGAGTGGAGTGACCCCACTTTCCTTCAGGAGTGAATAACCTGAATATCCCCCGGGGCTTCCCATGATTGAAAACCACCCTTCATTCTAGGAGAGTATTAACCATCTTACATTTCTATAGCGTTTTGAGAACTTTTGGGAAAATTTTCTCATACGTTATTATCTTCCTGAGGTTCTCTCAAGGTGGAGGAGGCATTGCTTTAGTTTGGGACCTTAAGTCCGGGAGTTTAGCTTAGTCTTCCTGGTTGGTGTTTGGTTTATTGAGGGGTTTTTCCCAAATGACTGAACTTTAGGCTGGGGTCGGAAAGTGGGTGTCTATAGAATAAAGCAAAACATTAATCAGCTTTTAAAATCTGTCATGGTGAAATCTTAGTGACTCAGCTCTTATCTGCAGGTAAGGAAACTGGAGCGCCGCGGTTGATTTTACCATCAGGGAACCTATTTGTTAAGCTTTAGGCACAATTTTTTATCAGCGAATTAAATTTTAATCATCTTTTACTGTATGTCAGGTACCACTAGATATCGTAGTTGGCGGTGTAGGGTCTGTTTTCAAGCTGGACCAGGCATTTTGGAGTGTGGACTACACTGTGGGGGCTCCTGTCCAATTGAGAAATACTGTCTGATGTAAAAATAGGTATAATTCTAAAAGCCTTTCAGTAAGGTAATATAAATAACAAATCTCTCTTGGGATTAAAATGTAGTAATATTACTTTCTAAAATTTGGGTAAAAAGTAGTTGTTAATGAAGGGGTTGATGTAGCTTGCTTTCATATCTGATTATTTTATGGCATACGCATCACCGTTTAAGAGACTTTGTGCAATCTCGCAGGTCCTCCCAGGGCTGGGGACTGTGTCATGCAGCGTTTCTGCAGCATCAGCAGTGTGTGCAGCACTTCAGAGGAAGGTGGCCTGGAGAGGACGTGCAGATTGCTGTGGCAGAGGATGTGGCCCAGGCACCTCCAGGCCGGGGGACGGGGGGTGACCGCCAGGGCAGCCCTGTATCTGCAGCTTAAATCAGCTATGTTAACCAGGGAGGAACTTGTTATTTTAATTTTGGAAAATATTTTCTCCACATTGATGGAAATTTCCTTAACCTTAGCTTTTATTTTCTTAGAGTCTCTGTTACAAATTAAGAGGAAGAAAAAAAAATTGAGGGCTTGGTTTGATATTACATGCTTCAAGAATTCTTGCTTTTAATTTAAATAAAATTGCCTTCATAAATTCTGATTAAGAAAGAAAAGACAAAGAACAGGCTTCTCACAGATACCTGCTGGAGACCACCTTCGCCAGGATTCCGTGAGGGCAGTGGGGAAGGGACTCTTTCAGTTTAGCATGGATTATTTTTATTGTACATTTTAGGTGTTTTTTCATGGTAAGTTCCTTTATCTTCTCCTTAAATACTGTGGCACTTGGGCCAGCCAGATAGCTCATTGGATTAAAGCGCCTGCTTAGGCAGATACAGGGACCAAGGGTTCGAACCTCTGCCCCTGGGGCACAGTGGAGACTGGGCATGGTGGTGCTCGCCTGTAATCCCAGCTCTTGGGAGGCTGAACACAGGAGGATCACTATGAGTCCAATCTACATAGTGAGACCCTGTAGATCCTGTCCTAAATACATGAAACAACAACAGCAAACCTGTGGCCTTTTGGACGTCAGAATTAATGTTTAATTGCTCACATAAGCTACATCCCTGGGCCCTGAGTAGGTGGCTTGAAATACCGTCTCCTCCACTGAAATTGACCTTCAGGTGTGGAAGGGTTTCTTTGGGAAGATGACTGTCTTGTTACTTGTCTTCTTGCTGAGATAAAACACCTGACACCCAAGGTTAGAGGGAGGGGCGTTGGGCTCCAGTGGGCAGAGGGTCAGCCCACGCCGGCAGCGGGCTGTGGGCCAGGGTGGCCCGGCATGGCCCGGCAGGGCAGAAAGCACTCGCAGCAGGCGCTCGACAGCCGAGGCAGCAGGCCAAGGGTCCAAGTGACCGCAGCTTTTTCGTGTCCCCCCTTTTAAAATTAATTTTACTGAGAAACAAATAGCAATGAGACAGTTTCAAAATAGGTTAGTAGGACAGTTTCAATAATTAATACATTGCATATTGGTGTCTTCGTAGTAGTGATTCATAGTACAAGATGCAGTCATGATACTCTCATTGAATTAAGAGAAAGTAGCTGTATATCTATCCTATTTTGTGTATACAGATACAAAATTGTCCATCCTTCGTATCCCCTTTTTTTTGATTTTGTGGAACCAGGGATTAGAACTCACTCACCCTTGTGCTTGCCAGGCAAGCACTTAATCTGCTGAGCTATCTCTCCAGCCCAGTAATTTTCTTTTTTGGCAGAACCGGGGATTGAACCGAGGGCCTTGCTTGCGCTTGCCAGGATAGCGCTTATTCCACTGAGCCATCTCCCGGGCCCCTTAACTTTAAAGTGGAAGAGAGCGGTAAAACAGGAGAGGGAGGCTTTCGGAGGAGGGCGGGGTCTCGGGCGAGGCGGGGCAGACTTCGGAAGGAGAAGTGGCTCCCCGGGCACCGCGGCCAGCGGCCCAGCGCCCTGGCTTCAAGCCCTGAGGTCCTGCGTCGGCTCAGCTGTGTGAATCACCTATGATCTGGGTACAGCCGGGTATGACAAGACGGTAGCGTACGGGCGGGGAGGAAGGAGGAGAGGAGCAGGGTCCCGAAGCAGAGCTGTGCTGGGTAGGCGTGGGCAACGCCGGCTGCAGGGCACAGCGGCCGAGCCCCCGAAGCCCCGGCCCGCCTGTGGGCAAGGGGCCCGCAGAGCGGATCGTGCAGAGGCCGATGGGCCTCAGGTGCGGGCCACGGATTTGCGCGGGAGGAGAGCTAAACTGTTCCCGGTGGGCAGTGGGAAGCTCCGGGCGTGCTCAGGCACCTGCGGGGCCGGGCTCGATTCAGAGGGCGATGGTTTACAAAGGTTTCATCTGCTCTTTGCATGCTGCGAGGCCCTGGGCCTTTTCCTGAGACATCTACACTTTAGTCTGGTGATTATTATGTGCTGCAAGCTCAGACTGACACTAACAAGTGTTAAATGAAGTATGTTTTCAGTTTAGAGTTTTCAAGTCTTAAAACAATATTTATGGAGATTAAAGACGTTCTCACTACGTAGCACAGTCTACCATTCTATTTTAATGCCTCCCCACCTTTTCTTTTTCTTTTTCTTTTTTTTTTTTTACTGGATTGTTTAAAATAACCTTAAAACTTTGATGATTATTTATCTAGAAGGACAGCACAGTGTCTCCAAACAGCTGTCCCACTAAGCACTTGGCCAAACACCTTCATCAATTTTGACCACATATGTGCATGGCCTCCATTCTAGTATTAACAGATTGAGTTTGTAATGTAAACAGTCAGTTATGTTTCTACCTGTGTTAGGCAATTACTTAATTTAGAAACATTTTCTTTTACATGATTGTTTTTTAAAAATCATAATCTCTCCGTAACTATTCATTTTCTCTTTCAAGAATCATGTATTTCAATTCTGTCCTCCAACCAAAGAAAACCCACCTAGTGTCTCAGAATAGGCACTCACTGAAAAGCAGAGAGCCAGTGGAATGCTTGCTTCCTCTATCCTGTCTCGACTGGGAGGGCAAGGGACGGAGGCATTTAGCGAAGGACTTGGGCAAGAGAGTTGTGGTTGGATTCCGGTCCTGGGTTAGATGATATTACGCTTGTGAACTGGCATTTCAGAAAATGACGATCTTCAGCTGGAACTGTAGCTCAGCCTGGCGTGGGAGACCCTAGGCTTGAGCCCCAGGACCAGAAAAAGAAATGATGATTTTTCAAACAGAGGCAGCCCCTGTTCTCTATAGCTGAGTTTTGATAGAGGTAGAGTGCCCACCTGAGGTCTCTAGGGAGTCTAGGGGTCTCGGGAACCTCTGCTCACGGTCGTCGAGAAGGGGGGCAAAAGGGCTGTGTGTCATGGGCTGAAGAGAGCCAGTTGTTTGCCGTCTGTTCCAGTGGAGTAGCTTCTTAGGATGTGTGTCTTTCGTGGCCTTGCAGTGAAACAGAACCGAGTCTGTTGTCCCACAAAGTTGAAGAATGAAACTGCACAGAAAGGAGTTAAAGTGGAAGGGCTTATTGGAAGTAATGCATCAGAAGAAAAAGGGCTCCTGATAGGAGAGAGGGGGCACAGAAGTGGGGTGCCAGGTGGACCTCATTCCTGAATGGTCTGTGGCTAGGGAGCGCTCAGGATCTGCTCAGGTGTTTAGTGGCCACCTGTCTCAGGTGGCCCTGTGGGTTTACATCAGCCAGTTGGAACCCACGTACTCTAAATCAGTTACTCAACATGTAGAGAGTTTAAAGGAAACTAAGAATTTGGAGAAAACCTGGTTTTCTACATTTTTGTATTGCTCAAAACTCAGGAACTTAGTGGGGAGGGGCTGCGTTTCATATTGCCGGAGAAAATCCTTTCTTGATCAAGCGCCTAGTTCACTGTCCGTTCTTATTCTCACTCTTGAGCGCGGCTGACCGCCCAGGTCCATCTCAGGCCCTTTCTCTAGCTGTGTGCCTGTTCATCAGCCGACTGAACTGTGTGGTACATTAGGGCATGTGTGATGCTCCTCTGGGGCACTCCACCCTCCCTTGCCCATCAGCTGTCTGGGGCTGCCCAGCCCGCAGTCCACGGCACTTCATATTGCAGGTCATACAGGGGATTTTATGGTTAGCGTAGTTTCCAGATGCCAACAGGGTGAGGCCCTGGCTGCGTTTGCCTATGGCCGGGTTCCTCTGGCATCCAGGGTCCTTCTTGTGGGTCAGTTAGCTAAGCTTCTGGACTCATGGGCCGGTTATGTAAAACAAGCCAGGACTCTGGGGGAAGGGACTGTTTTGTGTAATAAGGATATAAATGGGAGGAAAATGATTAGAAGGGGGGACAAGTGGCCTTCCAAAGACTTGCCAAGATCGCCTTGTAGATAAAGCTGGTGACAGCCGGCTTGCATGATAATGCAGTTAGATGGAGTCCTAGCTCTTTGACCAAGCAGGTTGGAAAAAATGTTGATTAATGGCTTTGTGCCTACTTGGAGTGTTTCCTAGTACCATGCCACAGGACTCCCTCAGTAACTTTGTCTTAGTCAACATCTCTTTATCAAAACCTGAAGACATAGAAAGCATCCTTATCAAATGTACTGAAAACACCAAATGGGAAAAACATAGCAAATATGATACATGACAGAATCAAGATGCAAAATTATCTTGACAAGCTGGAATGCTGGATGAAAACCAAGCTGAAACGTAACAGGAGTCAACGGGAAGGTCTGGGTTTGAGATGAAAAGTCATTTATGCATATTCATAATGGAGAAGGTTTGTCTTGGCCATGGCTTGTGAAAAGGTCTTTGGATTTTAACCACAGGCTTAATATGATCCCCTGGCATGATGTGGCTTCGAAGAGGCATTAGCCTAGTTTCAGGCTAAGTGAAAGAGGGTGTCCAGGTTCACAGATATAATTACTTCATTAGAATTTGGCTGTTGGTTTTAAAGGACACCAGCAGGTCACCTGGAGCCAGGTTACAGGGAATGCATTCCGGACGTGACAAAACCTGAACTAGAGCAGGTGGGTGAGGGGTCAAGAGCGAGCTTGTATTTGCCAGTTGTGTTCCCCAGGGAGGGCTTGCTTGTCCTGGGTGTTGAGACCAGTGAGTGGCCCTTTATGAAAACTGACTAGGAGTCAGTGCTGACGAAGGCCTTTGTGGCAGTTAGAACTGAAGGAAGCAAAGCCACTCTGCAGCCCGAGGGGCGGAGTGGGGGCTGGATGCTGCCACAGGGTTCCTGCATGGGGCACGGGGTTTGCAGAAAGGGTCTCCAGGGCCCTGTTAGCATTGAAGCCTGGGTTATGGAAAAAGAAAAGAGCATTTATTTTACTATGATGCTTGAACCCAAAAAGGCTGCCATAATATGGAGTGCTCCGTGCTTACGATCTGAAGAGTGAGCTGAGATCTGCGTGTGTCTGAGGAGACAAGTTGGCTCTGGGGTTCTCATGGCATTTATTGTGAACATGTGAAGCACACATTCAGCTTCTAGCCCCTTGCCACTGCTCCTCCGGGATTTGCCTCTTCGCTTGCTTCTCCTGCCTTCCGAGAGTCCTGCAGTAACCTCTGGGTAGTTTATAAGGGGCATCATCCATGGCTTCAGGTCTTGCCCTGGTTTGCCTACGGGCAGCAGTTCATGTTGAGGCATTGCAGGCAGTCTGGGCTTCTGGTCACTGTGCAAAGTGTGCTCCATGGGAAGTGTGTTTCATGCTTGCAGCAGCCAGTTTCACAAAGTGATTGGAGTTTTGCAAATCTCTCATTGCAAAGAAAGCAAGTTTGACTCAGATTTGTCCTGTTCTTTATGAGGCCATGCACATCCACTTTGGAGCCTTATCTAAACTGGACTTTGCCTTGGAAGACTTCCTTCCACTTTGCTGTCAGCCACAGCACTTTGTGAAATTCTAACACTTCCAGGGATCAAGGCTTCTGCTCCTCCTCCGTTACTCTATTTAGACATGGATTGGATTAAGATACTCTCTTTCCCCAAAGGAGTTTATATCATCATAAATAACTTTAAATAATATAGCATCAAAAAAGAAAAAGAAAAAAATACCTATAGCGAATAGTTCTACATTGTCTATTTTCTAGTGTGCATATTGTGTGTACATGCTTTGAATCGTTGTGTGTACAGTGAAAGTTTCCATTTTGGTGTCCTTACCTTCTTAAGCTTCGGAGCAAGGTGTGGCTATTTTAAAATGCTGCTGCTGGTCCTAATGAAAGTTTCCACGGCAGTTGTGTTATTCAGGATTCTTGGGCTCAGTAGAATAAGTGCTTCCCTGGCAAGCGCAAAGCCTGAGTTCAATCCCCGGTTCTGAAAAAAAAAAAAAAAAAAAGAAAAAAAAAGAAAGAAAGAAAGAAGAAAAAGAAATACAGGATTGTTGGTTGAAGCAATTGAAATGGCCTGTTTGGGCCAAGGCTATGAGTTTGCAGATTGGCTGCAATATTCAGAGAACCACAGCTGGTAGTGGGGTAGGTATCAGAAAGTCAGGGTGCAAGAGCCACAGCCCTGGTCACTTACGGGGCCCAAGTGGCATGCAGAACGCTGTGTGGGGCCTGGACTTGTGCTGCCATGCTCACCACTGGGCGTAGCCTAGGCACTGCCTACATAATGAGTTCTTCACTATCACCTCAGGTTGTTTTGGACATCATTTCTTCTATGCTAAACTTTCAAGAAGAGAATCTGTGATTGGTCAGGCCTTGGTCCTATGCTGAGGCCTCCCTGCAGAAATGAATTCTGAATTGGAGTCTCACTCTCTGGTTTCTGTAGTTGGAGGTGCACACTGTCTCCCTCAAGATTAATATGGCTGGAATTTATTAAACAGAATGGCTTCAGATGCAAGGTGGCTAAAATATAGTTAGATTAAATAATCCATGTTTGCATATTTATTTAATTTATAAAGTAAAAGGCTCCACCGAGGTTGGATTGGAGAGTCCCATCTGTGGCAAAGTGCATGGTCATTTTTTTTTTTTTTTTTTTTGGTGGAACTAGGGATTGAACTCAGGCCCTTGCGCTTGTCAGGGAAGTGCTTATTCCACTGAGCCACCTCCCCGGCCCCTGCATGGCCATTTTTTGTCTGGGGGCCTGTCCTGTGCATTGTGGCCCGTTTAGCAGGATTCCTGGCCTCTACCCACTAGATGCCAGGGGTATCTTCCTGTTAGTGATAGCCAAAAATGTTTTTGGTTATCAAAGAGGTTACTCTGTCACTTCATTCCGTGAGGTGGTCATGTGTCTGTCCAGGGGTGGGCTGTGTGCCAGCCTCAGAACCACCAGGGAAAACTGTTCAAGTATGCACCTCCGTGGGCCTCAGCCCCTCACTATCAAAGTCTGCTGTGCCCAGGCCCAGGCACTTGCACCTCCAAATAAGCCCCCCTGTGGATTCTTAGGTACGTTAGGCTTGGAAATGGTACAGTTTCAGACATTTACATGTCTCTCTTGCTTTGAACAATTGCTTGCTTGTCCAGCCGAGGGAAAGAATGCTTTCTCTCCTGCGTCCCTGCTTAGTGCTAGCCAAAGCTCTCGAGGAGGTTATCATGTCTTTCTGGGTCTCACTAGCTGCGTGTGCTCTTGTCCAGTGACTTCCTGGGGTCCTTGGAGCAGAGCACTGGCTCTCTGTGTCACCTGTTTGTTTGCTCCGGTGGAGCCTGGATGGCAGGCAGTCCAGTATTGTACTTGTGCAGGGGAGGAGGGGGCCTGTGGGAATCTCTGCAGCTGAGCGGTGGCCCTTCTGAGGCTCTGGGCCTCTTTGAGGAGGCCTTCAATCTATACAAAAAGACTTCATCCCCTGACAAAGCGGCTTGTGGTTTGTGGCCACACTTGGGGTCTCACTTGGGGACATGGTCCTGTGTTCACTCCTGCCTGGCCACACTGCTCACGGTGCTACTTATGATGGCCTTGTGTAACTCAGCGTGTCACTTTGCCCATTGAACCGGTTGTTTGTCATCGGTAGCTCTGCACTGTAGGACACGGTGGCACGCACACCAGCGTCGCCCTGCCTTTCCAGCCATCCCTCGGCACACGGCCTGTACCCCAGGCACAGCACACTCCGCTGGCCGTGCTCCCAGCGCGGACAGCCCGAGGGCTAACTGCAAGCTGGCCGATTCCAAATGCAGCGGCCCGCACGGCCTGCCAGCACGGCCTGCCAGCACGCCCAGTCACAAACGGTTAATGTACAAATGTTTTTCCAAAAGTGGAAAGCGTTGCTGAACATTACATGAAATTTCTCAAGTTTTAAAAATCTAGACTTACAGTCTCCCGAGAAACTACAAGATGTGGCCGGACTGTGACCAAGTTCTGAAATGCCAGAACCCCTCTCGCCTTGAGGCGCAGCATGCTGGCTTTGGTGTTCCTAGAAAACGGGCTAGGAAAATGCTGGGCCACGCTGTCCTCGGCTTTCCCACAAGAGGGCAATCTAAGCTCTACGAAAGTAAGGAGAGCGCCCGCAAAGCCGCCGCTTGCCAGCGAGCGCGCGGAGGGCGCCCCGGGAGCCGCCTGTGCCTGCGCGGTGCTCCGGGCTGCAGCCGGGCGGCGGGCGGCTCGCGCCCTTGCCAGCTCCCTTCGTCGGCCCTGGCGCCCTCCGGGTCCCCTGAAGGCCAGCTTGAGGGAAATGCGTGCTCCAGGGCTCGCCGGTTGCTTAGCTCCGGGGCCAGCCCGGGGCGGCGGCGCAGGGCGCTCCCGGAGGCAGCTGAGCTTAGGGCCCAGCGAGGCCTGGGGCTGGCGCTGCTGCGTTCACCCGGCTTTCCGCTAATTTTGAACGAGACGCATCTGCAGAGGGCACCGTGGACACTCATGTTTGCCAACCAGAAAATCTTAGGAAAATTAACAGTAGAAGCTGAAATGAAGTCGGCTTGCTTGTCTGAGCTGTAAGCCCGAGAGTGCCACAGTTTGCACGCCGGGAGGAACATGGTTATGTTCCTTTATTTTTATTTTATTTTATTTCTCGTTAGCACGTGTTTGCAGCACACAAGTGTCACATTTATCACGGGACCCCGCGCTGGACCGCGACACATCTCTGTTCTTTTTGTCCCCTTACCCTCCCGTTCCTACATCCCCTCTAACTCTTCATCTCCCTCAGTTTTTTTCTTTGACTTTCTTTTTAAAAATCCTTCTCTCCTCCCCTTCCATCTCTTCATCTTCTTCCCACTTGAAGATCTGCCTACTTTCTGAAGCCCTCTGCATGAGGCGCTGGGTGCGGGCCTCTGCGCGGGCTCCTGCGCCGTCATCGCTGCGGGGGCCTCTACTCTGTATCCCCCCCACCTCCCCGCGCGCCCCAGTTGGTCCAGGGCAAATTCTCTCTCTCTCTCTCTCTCTCTCTCTCTCTCTCTCTCTCTCTCTCT
>NW_004524620.1:13003619-13018664 GCF_000260255.1 Octodon degus | reverse complement strand
CCCAGCAGGAGGCCTGGGAGCAGAGGAGGTTTTGGATGCTCCAGGGACAGACAGGTACAGTTTTAGGTTGAAAATGTTCATTTGTTAAAACATAACTTCAGTGGACTTGGGCTCTTTATGGGCTCTTTTCTTTGAGGCGATGGAAGTTCTGTGAGCAAAGGAATCTGACTGGCCTTGGTCTGGAAAGAGTGTAAGAATTCAGGGTTCTTGCAGCTGTTTTAGTAGGCAGAGTGCTCCCACTTGGGGAGTAATACCTCGGGAAGTCGCTCCCCCTCAGGTTTGTTCCATTTCATCTGTACATGCCTCTCTTGGCAGATTTACATACCAAATTGCTTCTGCTGCTTCACAGCTTCCACCTGGCATCTCAGGAGTTTGCGCAGCGCCAGGAAAGCGGCTGTAGTTCCCCTTTTGGCCACATCTCATAACTTGGGGCTTCTCTTTGAGCTGTTTATGTCATCATCGCTGTATCTCTAGTATTCCTCGTTGGGTTTTCAGTTTCAATGGAGGCTGTAACCTCAGCAGTGTTGGGGCTCCCGAGCTTGGCCCCACTTCTGGGCCGGTCTCCTGCTGTGACGCTTGAGGTGGTGCAGTTTTGAAACTCACCTTTTACCCTTTTCAGCTCTGCTGGGATTTTTTCTTTTTTTAATTTTTAAAGGTGGCATATTTTTGACAATGTATAAAGTTTTCTTCTGTAGTGCAGAACATAGCTTTAGCATAATCTTGTTTGCCAATATTTTTATTCTCTAGATTCAAGGATGGAAAATTACAGGTAATGAAGATAGATTCAATTCTGCCCACAGATGGTGTGTGACACTGTTGAGCTGAATGCAAACTAGGGCTTTTTGTTCTGTGGAAACAGCTTTCTGCCTGTATGCATTAATCTGGCTATTTGACTAAGTTGACCCACCGATGAGCTAGATGATCAATGACCGTCAACTTGGAGATTGATACGCTTTGGGTGCCGAGTAGTGTCCCGCTGAGGTACTCGGCTGCGTCCATGCAGGCCAGGGAGCTTTCCAGAGACTGGCACGGTTGCCGGGTGCAGCTGCTCCTGGATGTGGCCTTGGAAAAGCCGTGCAGGGGGCCCGCTCCCCGCCCGCCCTCCCGCCCCGTTCTGTGCTTCCTCTCTGACTGAGCTGAGCGGTGCTGGCGGCCCGGCTCGTGGGCTCGGAGAGGGGCGTGGGAGCCTCTTCCAGCTGCACGACGGTCGCCCGTATCCCCTATGTTTCCTGGCACTCTGCTGCCCCGGCCTCAGTTAGCATTTCACTGAATAAATGAACAGCTACTTTTGTCTATTGATGACAATCTGAGTAAATTATGTTAAAGTAAAAGTGACCAGCGGCCCTGAATCTTTTATTAATATCATTTCAAGCACTGGAGGAAATTCACACTTCAGCTTATGGCAGGTGTGCCACTACTTTATTTTTATTTGATCAAGAAAAATATTTTCTTTTTTTTTAATTTATTTATTTATGTGTGTGTGTGTGTGTGTGTGTGTGTGTGTGACCAGCTCAGCCACCAGGGGGCGGGGCCGGCTGGCATGTGGTGCTGGGGGATCGAACCGCGGTCCCTGTGCTTTGATAAGCTTGTTCTAACTAGGTGCTTTAGACCACTGAGCCATCTCTCCAGCCCTAAGCAAAATATTTTCAAGGAAATACAAGTGCATGGTTAAAAATGTTATGGGTCACTCAGAATAGGAACCAGATCATCCAGATTGGAATTTGGAAAGCCGGTTATTACTGAGCTCAGGGCCCCCATCAGGCCCCCACGCAGGAGAGGACCGAAAGGCAGCTAGCCCAGGAAGCAGGGGGCTTTTAAAACATGAAACCACATTTGTTTGGTAAACAAATTCATTGACAAAACAGTGCTTTCAGGGTCACTGTGACCACTACCCAAACTACATTTCCTGGGGCTCTGTTTTAGTTTCCGGTTATTTTGCACCTGAGTACCTGCAGGCAACCTTGCATAGCCCGAGGTTACAAGAGGTTAAATCCCATTTAACTAGTACTAAAGTTTTCTTACAAGTCATCTCTGTAATCTAACTTTGTTTACAGGGATTGGTTAGGTAGGAATTGTATTTAGCAAACAGCGAGTAACAGCCACTATTTACTAAACATCTTAGAACAGTGGTGAGTATACATTTACAACAGAAAGCACAAGATTTACATTTATAATCTAAAATGTGAGTTGACCCATTACAAAAAAGTGTCCCAGTTCCTTTTCTGATTTCTTAGGACTCTTTTCTGAGAGACATGGAAGTATATGTCTATATATTGTGGCCCCTGTTTTTAATAACATGAGACACAATGTAGCCAATTTCTTATTCTTTGTTGATATAAGCCCTGGTCAAATGAACCTGCTGCCTCTTCTCCATCAGCTTTCTAAAGTAGGTGATTTTTTTTTTTTTCAATTCCGAGTTTTAATAGGCACTACGAAAGGTCAGCGAATGGCCTTGGCACTGCTCCTGGGACATCACACATTATCATTTTCATATGGTCCACTACTAAATACAGCTCAGGCCATTATTACCCGTGGAAGATGGTTCCCCAACCCCTACAGGAAAGACACATATTGTCACACACATCGTGTTTAAAGCATGAAAAAAAAATGTACAAAAGAGCTTTTGTTCTCTTGGCCCACTGCTCACTTCTGCTTAGAGAAATACTCTTTGCTTTTCTGGACATCAGGCTTGATGGTGTCACTGCCAGGCTTCCACCCAGCTGGGCACACTTCTCCATGTTTGTCGGTGAACTGAAAAGCCTGAACGAGTCTCAGAGTTTCATCTACAGAGCGGCCAACAGGAAGGTCGTTAACTGTGATCTGCCGAAGGATACCCTTATCATCAATGATAAAAAGGCCCCTGAATGAGATGTCTTCATCGGCCTTTAAGACCCCATAATCCTGAGCAATGGCACGCTTGGGATCTGACACCAAGGGAATGTTCATAGGCCCCAATCCTCCTTGTTTCTTGGGTTTGTTGATCCATGCCAGATGACAAAAGTGAGAATCCACAGAAGCACCAATCACTTGGCAGTTAAGTTTTTTAAATTCTTCTGCCCTGTCACTGAACGTAATTATCTCCGTGGTGCACACAAAGGTGAAGTCAAGAGGATAAAAGAAGAATACAACATATTTTCCTTTGTAGTCAGACAGGCTGATATCTTTGAACTGACCATCTGGCATAACAGCTGTGGCTTTAAAGTTGGGGGCAGGGTGCCCGATTCTGGCACTTCCAGAAGATATCTTGCTATCAGCAGTTCCAACGCTGGGATCCTCCAACCGCAAACCACCAACACAGAGAGGAAGAGGACACCGATTTTTTTTTTTAAGGGATATTACTAAGAATTTTTCTATTCTAGGGCTGGGGAGATAGCTCAGTGGAATAAGTGCCTGCCTGGCAAGTACAAGGTCCTGAGGTTTGATCCCTGGTACCACAAAAAAATTTTTTTTCTATTCTGGATAACCTTGCTTATACTGTATTTCTGTAATAGGACAAAGCTTGCCTATATGTTTAAGAGACCCCCAAAATGGGTTTTAAATAAGACAAAAGGCTTTTTCTTACTCTAGAGAACGCAATAGAGTTGCTCACAGTGTTAAGAATCCAGCCTCTTTCTGCCTTATTGATTTATGGGCTTTTATTTATTTTATTTTTTTGGTAGAACTGGGGCGTGAACTCAGGCACTTGCTCTTGCTAGGCAGGCACTTATTCTACTGAGCTATCTTCCCAGCCCCAATTTATGGGCTTCTATTGCTTTGCTCTGTGAAAGAAAAAAATCTATTTACTACCTACTCACCCACCCACACATCCATCTACCCCCTATGTATCTATCATCTGTCTACCTACCCACCCACCCATCCACTCCCCATCCACTATCTAATCTAATCTAATCTAATCTAATCTAATCTAATCTAATCTAATCATCTCCCCCAGGCAGTAGGGAAGGGTACTTTGTTCTACCCCAAACCACATGTACAGCTTTATTCTTTTCAGTTTAAAAATCATTTTGATGTAGGGTCCCCCTCGTCTGCCAAGACTGGCCCCAGTCCCGAGGTCCTCTTGCCTCAGCCTCCCGAGGCTGCGTCACAGGTGCACACTCCACGCCTGGTCTCCATGTGTCGCCTTTGCATAGATCTGGCAGAGGTGTCCCAGAAGACTCTCTTGTTGGCCTAGTGGGAAGCTGGTGCCTGTTTTACTACAGAGGAAAGGAGATAGATGATCGCTTGGGTAGCCGCCATTTCTGCCATAGTGACTCAACTTTTCAAGTAAGGCAACCCTCTCCCCTTCCCGTTTATAACTTACCATGGGCTTTAAACTAGCTTTCTTCTGGTTACAGGAATCCTGATTTTGATTTGTGAAAGCAAAGGTGAGTTTCATCTGGGAATAGCTGTTTAGTTTGGATCTTTAGAGAAACAAAACAAAGAAACAGTGCTGGGTAAAAGGAAAGTCCAGTGTGGGCTGGTGCAGCAGCCTGGGATTTTCAGAGTTAATCTGTTAGATCAGGGATTGGCAAACACTTCTGTGAAGGTGATACAGGGAACCTCCAAATGACACAAGGAGAAAAACTGATCTCCCAACCTAAAAGGTACCTGGGACGAGTTCATGTTCTCTAAAACTGAGGAATGAATTTTAGGAACAAACAGGTTATGAGCAGAATATATTTATTGAGGGAAAGGAAGCTCCTGTTCAAGAGAGGGACAGGAGGGGGGCCCCCGAGCGGGTTGTCCCCCAGAAGCTGTCTCTTCCAGGGACTTTTATAGAGGAAAACCACGAGGTGAGACAGGCGGGCCTAAGGTGGTAGAGAACATGGGAACTTGCTTAGGTGGGCATGAGGTGGGACAAGACTATGGTCAACCAATGAGATTACAAGCACCATTGCTCAGGTAAATTGATTAAATCCAGTACCAAATGGGAAAGCGAGTCACGTAGCAAATGGGCACGAATACGGAACAGGTCTGTTGGGGGTTGGGCTAGTGACTCATTTGGGCTCTTTCAAGTTGATTGATACTATTTAGAATATCAATCCCTGATGCCCATCCCTGGGGAAGTATGTAGCTGTGTTTCCTCTTTTGTCTTGGTCTTGAGGTGTGGCCCAGATGGGAGTGTCTGTCTCTTCCAAGTTGCAAAGTCACCCTGTCTTCCATCTTGTCTCCTTGAGGGCCTGGCCCTGTCTGTCTATAATATTTCTGTCTAATTCAGCCGCCTACAACAAAGGGCCGTGTCGTGGGCACTTTAGTTTGAAGTTAGAATATCCCCAAAGGCCGGCGTTACAGGCTTGGTGCTCAGTGTGCAAGGCGATGGCAGCCTTAAGGAGGGAGCCTGGGGGAGGCTGTAGGTCACAGGCGCCCTCAGGAGTCTGGGACCCGCGCTCCCCTTCAGAAGTGGCCTTGCTTGGCCAAGTGCCCGGCCAGGAGGTGCCTCACCCGAGGCCAGGAGCAGCGAAGCGCGCCAGCCCGGGTGGGCGCCCCGAGAGCCAGTGGGAGCCTGTCCTCTCAGGTGTGGTCAGAGCCCGGCGACCCCGCCCTGCCCCTGCCCCTGCACACGGGGCCACCGCTAAAGCAAGCCGGGCTGCATTTCAGGGGAACGTCATGGCGCTAAAGTCAGCCACGTATTTCTTTTTAAATTTTAGGTATATGTAGTGGCCACAGTCTTCCTAGGGAATTTGTACCTGTACCTGATACAACTTGATTATTCTTCCCCATTCCCTTCCTCCCCCCTCCACTCCCTGCCTTCCTTCCCTACAAAAGCTTTGTACCACGTTTCCTTTTCTCACCCACCCCCAAGTTCCCCTCCTTGAGCATTTTGCTCCTATTTCACACCACCTTGTACATGTTTTGGTCCTATTTACACTTTCCTTTCCTCACACCAGAGAAACAATGCGGTTTCTACATGCGCATGTCCGCTTCACTGCACTTGAGAGTGTGGGCTCATGCCGCAGCCGTTAGCTAGAGCCATCTCGAGGTTGCCCTTCTTTATAGTAGAGCAGTACTCCATTGCATAAGACCCACATCTTCTTCATCCATCTGTTGTGGGGCGTCAAAAGTTAGCTGCTGTAAACTGCTCTGCTATAAACGTGGTGTGTCCATACCAGGGGGTTGATGTAAGCTCTTCCGGGAAGATACTAAGAACGGGAATATCTGGGTTGAGTGGGACCTCCAATCCTCGTGTTTGAGGACTCGCCACACTGGTTTCTGCAGTGGTTGCGCCATCTACACTCCCACCAATGGTGGAGGGGATTCCTTTTTGCCCCTCAGCCCCACCCACATTTATATTGGTTGATTTTTTCTTCCTCCTCCTCCTCTTCCTCCTCCTCCTCCTCTTTCTTCTTCTTCTATTTCTTCTTTTCCTCCTCCTCCCCTTCCTTCTTCTTTCTTCTTCTTGTCTTTTTGAGACAGGGTCCTGTTATGCAGTTCAGGCTGGACTTAACCTCACTTTGTAGCGTAGGCTGGTCTTGAACTTGAAGCAATCCTGCCTCAGCCTCCTGAGGGCTGGGATTATAGGTATGCACCATCACACCCAGCATTGGTTGATTTTTGAATAATAAAATCATATATACTTTCCATGCATCATAAAATATTTGTTAGTTTTCAACTGCTTTAAAATGTAAAATTCATTGTTAGTTAAAAAGCTGTATAAAACAGATGGCAAGTTAAAATATGCTAATGCCTACTTTAGATGATGCTCTAGAAAGAAGCTCTACCCTGGGAGTGTCAGTGCTTATTTTTTCCTTTCCTTTTTAATTTTTTAAAAACTTTTTTGATCAATTTTACATGCTTGTATTTGGTAATCTGAACAACTAATTTGAAGACAACAATATGCCATGTAACAATCACTGTTGAATTTCTATTATTTTGTTTAGTGAAATTCTGTATCTTTTTTTTCTTTTTCTTTTCCTTTTTCTTTTTTTGCGGAACTGGGGATTGAACTCAGGCCCTTGCACTTGCTGGGCAAGTGCTTATTCTACTGAGCTATCTTCTTTGCCCCTGAATCATTTCTAATGCTTTTTTTTTTACTATTTTTTATTCTCTTAAAAAACGAAGCTGGGGAGATGGCTCAGTAGAATAAGTGCTTCCCTGGCAAGTGCAAAGGCCTGAGTTTAATCCCCAGTTAAAAAAAAAAAAAAAACCAAAAAAAAAAAACCCACAAAAACCCCAAAAAACAAAAACAAAACAAAACAAACCAAAACCCAAAAACCACGAAGCTCTATGAAAAGAAAGCAATATTTTGATAGTCTAGATAGAAATTTGCTATAAAGCCCAGGATTCTCCAATGGACAGGGAAAGGAGAATCTACAGTTTTGGAACCAAATCAGATGTAGTTTTGAGACCATAGAGGGTAAAAATACTTAAAAATCACTAGATTGAGAAAATGTCTGTTTTAGAGATGAATTTCTGATATGAGGCATACATAAAACACAAAATGTCCCATTTGTCAGTTCACTGATGTTCAGACGCCTGGGTGTGGTACAGCTCTTACCATGACCCTCTTCCAGAAGCTTCTCAGCACTTCCGATAGAAACTCTGTAACTGCTGAGTCAGAACGTCCCGGGACACCGTGCCACTTTTTGCAGTAAGTTGCAGGGCAGTGTGGATTGTCCAGGTCTGCTCTTCAAGTTTGAGATTGTTCTGGCTATTCGGGGTCCCTTGTGACTCCATATGAATTTCCTTTTTTTTTTTTGGCAGAACCGGGGATTGATCTCAGGCCCTCGCGCTTGCCCGGGAAGCGCTTATTCCACTGAGCCAGCTCCCCGGCCCCTACATATGAATTTCAGGATGGATATTCTTTTCCCTGCTAAAAAAGTGTCAAGGACTTCAACACAGCTTGCGTCGACTATGTCGGTGGTTTTGGTCAGTGTTGCCGTTGTAACAAGGCAAGCCTTGTGCTGTCTGGCACAGGATACCTTCCCACTTATCTGTGCGGTTTTTAACTTCTTTCAGGAATAGTTTATAGTTCTCAGCATACAACTGCGAACTTGGTGAACTTTATTCCTGAGTATTTTGTCTTTGGTCCGATGCTATCACACAGGCTAATTTTTGTGCTGGAGTGAACCCCAGCCCTTTGCAGTGAGCGGATCCCCAGCACCACTTCCCAGTCACGGGGTCTTTCTAAGGCCTGAAGTTCCGCAGGCTGGGCTTGGGCTTGCAGTCCTCCTGCCTCAGCCTTCCAGAGTGCTGGGCTGCAGGCCCGCGCTGCCACGCCTGATAGCGTGAATTGTTTCACTTTCCTTCTTAGAACATTCATTAGTAGGACGCAGAAATGCTTGCGTGCTGTTTGCCTACTGCGCAACTTTGTTAAATTTATTTATTAACTTGAATAAGGTCTTAAAAATTTGTATCTTATGTATATAGGTTATCTCTGTGATCAGAAAGACATTTTTTTCTTTCTTTTCAGTTAGGTGCCCCTTTTCACCTCTCTAGCTAGAATTTCCAGGCTGGTGGTGGTGAATGTGGGCATCCTGGTCTTGTTTCTGACCTTAGGGGGACACTTCAATCCTTCGTGGAGGAGCAGGCTTCCTGTGAGCTTTCCACGTGTGATCTTTATCGTGTTGTAGAAGATTGCTTCTAGTTCTAGTTTATTGACTCTTTAAAATCAAGAACTGATGTTAGCCTCCACCGTATGCTTTTCCATCGAGATGTGTGCTGAGGTCTGAGGTGTGAGAAAGACAGTGGATGTGCACACCGAGGCTCATTAGAATAAGGCCGCGTGGCCGCCGACTTGGGGCGCTCCTCCTGGCCGTGCATCGTCGCACTTGCCACTTTCTGGAAGTCCCTGCTCATCGTGTCGTTACCTGCACTGTCTTGGTTGGCTCAGTGTTCTGCTAAAAGTGTTTATGTCTCATGGCCATGTGACTTCAGGAGCGAGCCAGAAGTTGCGTGGCACTGGAACTGGTGGATAAGGTGGATGTTTTTACGTGACAGAAATTGCCATAAATATTTGATCAGTGCAGTGAGGTAGAAAATGCTGGATATGGTGGTGCATACCTCTAACCCCAGCACTTGGGAGGCTGAGTTCGAGGACAGCCTAGACTACATGGTGATTTTAGGCCCAGCTTGAACTACATAGAAATACTCCATATCAATAAAAAACCCCCAAAGACAAGCAAACACAAGAAAATGTGGCATGTATACACAGTAGAGTGTACTTTCCCATAAAGAGTAAGTTTGAGCCATTTGTAGGATGGATGTACATGTAATATTATGAGAATGTAAGGTTAAGTGAAATAAATAAGACACAAACTTAAAAAGGACATTTCTTCTTATGTAAGAAACCAAAGATATAAATAAAGATAAAAAAGACAAAGGCAATAGGAAACAGACCGGTTGTGATGAACCTGTGGCACGCATGCTCAGGGGTCGTGTGTGAGCTCTGAAAGTTCTAGAAGGTTCTCCATCACTGAGATCTGAGAAATCAGATCTGGAGGGGGCAGAAGGGGACAAAAGAGAACTGAGATGTGCTCTGTGCAGCACCCCACAGGGAGTGCTCGTAGTGTGCTGTGAACGTGTGCTAACAAATGTTGAAAAGAAAAAATACAGTGAATGTTTAAATAAAATTTATTACAGTAAGACATACTGCTATTGATCTTCCTCAAAATACTCAAGGATACTTTCCCTTGCTATGACTACCCTTATCTGCTTGTCTTGCAACATGTCTTGTAATAAGTTTTTGTTTTTCAAATTTAGATATTTACGATACCCTCTGGTCACCCTTTTTATACTAGTTTGATTTCTAGGGTTTTCTTTAAAATAGTTCAGGGGCCAGGCATGATGGTGAACTCCAGCAAAGAGAGACAGGAGGAGTGAGGCACGTGTATCAGAATACCGAAAAATGTAAGAATGGAAAATGTTTACTTAGGAATTTCCCAAACTATTTTTACATTTGGGTATGTTTGGAAATTTGCGTAAGAAAATGTTGGAAAGAGAAAACTTGATAAAAGTTCTCTGTTTTTTTTTTCCCATAATTTTATTGAGAAACGAATAGCAATGAGACAGTTTCAAATCAAATTGGTAGGACAGTTCCAATAATTAACACATTGCATACTGTCTTCCTAGTGGTTAATTGCTGTACAAGATGCTGACATGATATCCTATTTACAAACACTATTAGAATAATCCCTCTATTCATTGAATTAAGAGATTGTAGCTATATATCTATTCTAACCATTTTGAATGCACAGATACAAAAAGGTCATTCATCTGCATCCCCTTTTTTGTTAAGTTCCGTCATTTAAATATTATAGGTGTGTGAACTCAGCAAAATAATTCCAAAATAGTCCAGTAGCCCATAATAGTAGTGGGTCTTCTGCTTGACTGGCAATGTCAGAAGTTGTTGACCTGAGTCCCCTACAGCTCAACATAGCACCATGGCTTTACTTCTTATACTTCGTTTTCATACTTTTCTGCTGGATGGTTTAGACAAAGATAAAGCAAGACCTATGTAACAAGAGTTGTAGCTTTTGGATCTGATAAGGTCAGTGAAATCCCCTCAGGATTTATCCTGAGATCCTGTACCTCAGATTGTAGATCCTTTGTCAGTGTCAGCCATGTAGATGAGTCACGGCCATTGTTTGGCCAATGTGCTCTCTGTGAAAGCCTGAGAGAATGTTTTCTTTCCATGTGACTCTCCTTAGGCACACTCTACATCATCGATCACTTCCCTCTTTGGCCCCATAATCTCCTTGATCAGAAAATTTGAGGGCCGGGGAGATGGCTCAGTGGCAAGTGCAAGGGCCTGAGCTCAATCCCTGGTTCCACAAAAAAAAAAAAAAAAAAAAAAGAAAATTTGGGACACAACTGAGTTACATGATGTTATAGTACAAGTTCTCATATGTCCGGAGTCTTAATTGACCTTGAAAGGCTAGGGCCAAAATGTTGTCTTTCCTTGCAGCCCTCCTTTTTCTCTAATTTTTGGTCTGCAAACTTAGGTTGTTAACCCTCCAGAAGAGAAGTTTATTGTTATTACCATGCAACCTAGGCTGTTGAGCTTAACCTCACTATGTCTGAATATCAAACACCTTAGGCATAACATGGAACAGGTATTTTTCACCAAGTATTGATATGGTAAACTTTAAGTCCCTACAGAATATGACAAAAAAATTTAAAAAATTAAAATATATTTTAAAAAATAGAAATAAAGAATTATATATGTTTACACATAAGTCCAGAAATCTAACCATATGTTTTATTTTCATATCTTCATTAATTATTAAATAGCTTCATGATTTTAAAGTTTTTTTTTTTTTAAATTATTTTTGTGGATGGAATAAGGTTTTTTTTTTTTTGCTCCGAATGCCCTCAGGGGTGGTTTGGCTGGCTGGAGTGTTGTGGGGATCGAACTACAGCAACCTGAGGCTGACAGCTTTGTGGAAGCAGCCACTTAAACAACTGAGCTAAGGCCAGGCCCCCTATTATTTTTAAAAATGGCAGAAGGATTTTTTTTTTTTGGCGGCCTTAGAATGCCTTCAGGGCAGGTTTGGTTTGGTGTGAGTATCTGGGAATCGAACCACAGCCTCCTGCGCCTGACTGCTCTGTTTAAGCAGGCACTTAAACAACAGAGCTAAGGGGCAGGCCCCCTAACGTCATTATTTTGGTTAGCTTAGCCTATGTTTCCTTGTTTTGGGACTATCGCGAGCTCTCGCAGCACCCAGCTGTAGTGCGCTTTTCCCAAGACAAGGCAATTAGCTGTGTTCGTTGTGTCCAAAGGCATCACGGCTGCCAAAGTGCTCTTTTTGCCGTAGAAACAGGTCAAGTGGGCTCTCGTGCTGAACTCGTGGTTCGGTGCAACATGCGGGTGTCTAGTGGTGCTGGGGGCTGAGCCCCCGCCGCTCGTCCCTAGCAGGCACTTAGTGCTGGGCTATTTCCCAAGACCTTTCATTCTTTGGTGACAGGGTCTCCCTGAGTTGCCCAGGCTGGTGTCCTGCCTAGGGGCCTTCTGTCTTGGCCTCCTGAGCAGATGGTGTTAAAGAAATGTGCCGCAGCATTTCTAAACCTGAATTATCGGGGGAAGTTTTGAAAAGCAAAATCACAGGTCTGTGCAAATTCATCAGGTCTGGGGCAGGCGTTGGTTCCTGGAGATGACAGGATGCGGTCGGTTTGGGAGCCATAAATACAGGTCAGGCCTGGGGCCCCGCTCTGCTCCCCCGCACCGGCCCGTGGGCATCCTGGCCAGTGGCGAGCAGCACCCGAGCCCGAAGCGCCCGTGCAGCCAGTGAAGCACCCTGGCAGCTTCACCCTGGAGGACCGAGGCCGAACCAAGACAGCAGGGAGCTCCCGGACTTGGTATTCGGCCAGTGAGGTTCCGGCTGACGCTACCCAGCAGGAGAGACACTGCCTCGCGGAAGTGGGGGGAAATGGGGACTAAATCCTGCGCACTGTAGAAAACCCGTGGGTCTTCATTAAACTGATTAAATTTTCTAGACAAAGTACTCAAGGTAAATAATGACCAGTACCCAGAGTTTAGCTTTTGAAAGGCAGGGCAGGAGCTTGTTTTCTTAATTATTTTTGTATTTATTTAAGTCAGCATATGTAGAAATGTGGCATTTTATAGCTATTTTCTACATTTCAAGAAGGAAAACTTGATCTCTTCTTGGATGGTCTAGTAGAATCACAACCTTGACATTTAATAAAATTAAGCATCATTCAATGAGCTTTTCTTCTGAGGCCTTGGGAATGTTCGAAATGCCCCTCGTTAGCTCACCAAGAAGCCAGATTGGGCGGCCAGGAGGGGCTGGCAGCCGTCAGGCCCGCGGGCGCCGAGATTAGGCCCGGATGCATGTTGGGGTTAGCGCCGAACCTGCTGACAGGTTCCAGTCTTTTAAAATTCCAGGATTCGGGGGTACGCTGGGGTGGGCTGGGGTGGGGGGTCTGAGCGACTTTGGGGGCGCTCCCCGGAGCGGAGCAGTGCGTTTCCCAGGCCACTGGTGTGAGCAGCGCCTACCGTGCAGAGCACGCTTCGCTGCGAAGCCTCGTCCTGCAGCGGCTTCGCCCCCTTGGTCTCGGGCTCGCTTTGGAGAGGTGCAGGCGGAGTGCTTGTAGTGTTAGAGCGCCGAGCGGCCTGCCAGTGGGCGTGCAGTAGAAATAAGAACGATTGATTTTACTAAATCTTTCCGGAGAGGGCACTGCGGCACGGCGGGCACCTGCCAGACAGCGCCTGAGAGAACAGTGACTTCAGCCCATTGTCCTTACCTGTGCGGCTCGTTGTGGTCATACAGATTTCTCCACATTTTAATGGCTTAAGGAAAAAAATCTACATGGAAACACACACGCACATACACACAATCTCTGGGCTGAGCCACTCCACTGGACTACATTAAACCCCCACCCCCACTGGAATCAAATCGGGGTTTCCCACACTCGAGGCAAGGGCTCTGCCACAGGTCGGCGACTGTAGCCCAGCTCTGGTTTTAGGCATAACCCACTGTATGGCTTCTTGAAGTCTTCTGCTTCCGTAATAGTAGTCTGTTTTGTGTGTCAGCGAGTTTGAGCGGACTTGATATTTTTGGAATAAAACTCTTCTGATTTTGCATCCTAGACCGTACTTCTGCGTCCGTGTTAGTGTCAGAAAGAATAAAGTGAGTTGATTCTGCTCATTTGTAGATTCGCCTTTCTCTTTAACCACCTGGGGACCAGCTCTCTGGTTCTGGGCCATCCAAGCCCTTTGGTCTTGCAGGTGCACTGGGAGTTAGGGTTGTGGTCTTCTGCTTGGAGTTCCTGGGGCTTGTTTCTCTGCCTGTAAACTGGGGGTGCTGATACCTTGCCCAGGATTATCTACACCTGCAGGAGCATGCCTAGCTTAGGGCCTCCTGACGTAGCTCTGAGAGGGTGCTGGCTCTCTTCGTCCTTTGCTGGGTCTTGCACAGCCCTCTGCAGAAATTCAGCTCAGAGCAAAGCCTGCTCAGAATCGGTTCTGAGCTGTGTGGAAGCCACGGTGCTCTGCTCCGCCCCTTGCTCTCCTCACGGTCTTGGAGGCGTTGTGTTTCACGGTGATGACCACAGGAAACATGCCTAAGGCGCCCTCACCCTGGCAGCAGCTGGGCCACTGGATGAGGCGGGGCAGAGTCTGAGCCTGCAGCTCCCACGGGACACTAGCCGCTGTCAAGGCGAGGAGGTGCACAAGCGCTCAACAACTGTGCTCACCGGGGACTGGACCCAGGGCCCTAACCCGGAGCCAGACCCCAGCCCTTTATACTTTTCCTCTTTTTTTGGTCTTTTTGAGACAGGACCTTACTATGCAGTCAGGCTGGCCTTTAGCTCACTTTGTAGCACAGGCTGGTCTGGAACTCACAATGATCCTCCTGCTTCAGCCTCCTGAGTGCTGGGAGTACAGGCGTGCACCACCAGGCTGGTTTGTACTTTTCCTATTTGAGACAGGGTGTTGCTAAGTTTCCCAGACCAAGTTCAAACTTCTAATCCTCCTTCCTCAGCCTCCTGAGTACCTGGAGTTGCAGGCTTGTCATGGCTGGCTATGTGGGGCCCTTTTAAAAATAAAATTTCTAAAGGCATCACAGTAGTCCATACAGATGAGCCTGTTCTTTCTTCCAGCCTCGTCACTTGAAAGCCCTCTGTGCTTTACCTGAGTAGGTGTGGTGTCCCTGAGGAGCCACCAGGTTTATGGAGTGGTGGATAATTGAGGCCACCAGAGTACTTACTGGATATGTTATGGGTTGAATTGTGTCTCCCCACATCCCACCCCCACCAAAATAAATGGTATTGAAGTCCTAATTTCCAGTATCCCAAATGTGCCTTTATAGAAAAGGATCTTTACAGAGGTCATTAGGGTGAGCCCTAATCCTATATGACTGGTGTTCTTATTAAAAGGAGAAGCCAGGTATGGTGGTACACACTTATAATCCCAGCACTTTGGAGGACGAGGCAGGAGGATCACTGGGATTTCAAAACCAGCCTGGGGGCCAGGGAGATTGCTCAGTGGCTTACGTGCCTGCTTGGCAAATGCAATGTCCTGAGTTTGATGCCCGGTATTACAACCAAACCAAACCAAACCAAACCACCAACAGCACCACCACCACCACCACCTCTACCACCACCACCACC
>NW_004524620.1:12998306-13003519 GCF_000260255.1 Octodon degus | reverse complement strand
CCACCACCACCACCACCACCACCACCACCACCACCACCACCACCACCATCACCACCATCACCATCACCACCACCACCACCACAACAGCCTGGGCTACAAAGTGAGCTCAAGGCCAGCCTAGGCTGCATGGTGATGCTATCCCCAAAACCCAAAGAAAACGTGAATCTGGACTTGGATACAGACTTATACAGAGGGAAGGTGAGGAAAAGAGAGGGGGGATGCCATCTACGAGCCAAGAAAGAGCTGACACTTTCAGGAAGTAGGACAGCATAAGACAGATTGTCTCTCAGAGGCAGCCGACACCTTCACTTTGGACTGAGACAATACACTTGCGTTAAGTCGTGTGTGGTACGTTTTAATGGGAGCCCAGGAAAGTAGTGCACTTTGGAAGTAGGCAGATTTTTGTCTCACTCATTCCATAGCTTCTCTGCCTTCCTGGGCCATGGACCTCTTCCCAGCTTAGCAGCTCCTTATAGAATTTCAGTTCAGCCAAGTTTTTTTTTTCTTTTTTCATGTATTTAGTACAGGGTCTACAGGGTCTCACTATGTAGATTCTCCTATTTTCAGCCTCCCAAGTGTTGGGATTACAGTTGCACACCACCATGTCCAGTCTCAACCACCATCTCAGTGCGCCCCAGGGGTAGGGCTGGCAGGGCATGATGGGGATTGAACCCCAGCTATTGGGCTCTGCCTAAGCAGGCACTTTAGTCTGCTGAGCCTAAGCTGAGCTATCTGGCTGGCCCTCAGTTGAGTTTTGAAAACGATCAGATCTATATACCTTAGCGTAAAGCAAGTCACAGTGTTACAGTGGAATGGGCCAATGATAGCCCAGGTTCTTGTGTGCCCTGGAGGAATTGGTGAGCGCATGCCCAGTAGTAAGTAGTAGGCAGCCACATATATTGGTGAGCACGAGAAGCTGTGTAGCTTATATTTTTATGAAATATTTTGCATCCTTATGAGATGTAGAGCATATTTGTGAGGCTGTAATGAGACAAAAGTAGGGTAGAGGTGACCAGAGTGCCAGGTTGGGAGGCTGAGCCCATTTGTGCGCTGCCAAGAGCATCAGCAGTCTCCTAAGTGTTTTTATTTTGTTTTCTGCCCCTCTTAGGACAATGGGGACAGGAATAACCATAAGGTACTTTCCAGAATGAAATGGAGGGACAGGAGTGACTTCACTGCAGTCTACTTTTAATCAGGATTTTTACTGCTGACAGAACACCCACCAAGGATCACATAATCCGTAGAGCTGCTCCCTCCTAACAGATCTGTGGGTGTCGCCCCACCTGTCTCAGGCCATCACTTTAGCGCGTGGGGCAGGGGCTTGGTTGTATATGATACCCTCCTAGTGCCTCCTGATTTTCTTTTACATGCTTGTCGTTGTGCATGGTAGGCAGTAAGGTGCAGGCTATTCGTTTAGCTAGGAAGAAAACTGAGGTCTGTAAATGGCATGTGAAGTGGCGGCAGCATCTGGAGGCAGCATGAGGGCCAGCCTGGCACTGTCTGGCAGGAGGCCAGCTGATCATTCAGGGAATCTGGATGGCCCCTGCCAGGCGGCTGCGTCGAGTGGCGTCACGGGGTCGGGGTAGGACGGCTCCCTGCCCGTGCAGGGTGCACTGCGCCTTTTCCTCCCTCTGCCCTATTCGCTCTGTGTGCAGAGGCAGCGCTCAGGCACGGTCACTTCAGGCCCGGACTGGAGGTTGCTTTTGGGCAGACACATTACACTCTGCAGAAGGCTGCCCGCCACCTCCAGCTGAGAACTGCTGGGTCAGACTGTTCAGTGGAAACCCTGCTTCGGTGTGGTGAAGTGACTTCACTGTTCTAATTTCTAGTTTGGGTGATTGTATAACTTATGAGTTATTTTTTAAAAGGCCTAAAAGTATGGAAGATTTGAGAATGGTGTATCATGAGAAGGGAATATGTGTGTAAATAATGTCTAAAAAGGCAAATTTTCTTATAGCTCATATTCCTTAATTATGTATTGATCATCTCTATGAATTAAATGTACATTTTAAAAATTCTCTATGATAAGTCTACATTAGTAACTACAATTATTTGATTATTTGCAGTTTAGATAACCTAAACCTAAAAAAGCCCCTAAAAATCTCAAAAGCTCATTGATAATGTCTATGTGGATTACTTTATTATCCATATAAAGCAGAATTTCAACTTGAAAGAATTAAATTAGTCATTTGGTATCAGGTAAGTAGGCTGGTATCCACTTTCACGTGGAATGCTATGTTGAATCATTTTGTTTGTTTTATTTCTAGGTTCAAAACTGTGCTCAGATGATTCCTTTAAATGTAGGCGGGATATTTGCCATTTTCCATGAATGGAAAAAATGGTTGTTAGTTACAATGAGGCATGAATGATCTCTTCTAATATAACTCATTCCATAAGTGTTTTTTATGCCCAGTGAAAGGCAAACATCCTTATTTCCTTTTATTCTTCAGTTTTATTTTTATTTATTTTTTTCTTTTTTGGCAGAACTGGGGATTGAACTCAGTCCCTTGCACTTGCCAGGAAGTACTTATTCCACTGAGCCATCTCCCCAGTCCCCTTATTTCCTTTTAAAAATAAAAAGGTATCAATTTTCAGGGGAAAGTTCACACACAGAAGTTTCCAATAGAGCTCATGACCCCTCTGATTAATAATTACTGTCACAGACTATGTCCTAGTCCTCCATGGTTTGAGCTGCTGCATGAGGTGGAAGCCAGTGTACAGTGACTTACCTTAAAGGAGGTCACATTCTTATGGAATTGTTTTAATTAGAATGAAGTGTGTCTTTTTTTTTGGTGGAACCGGGGATTGAACTCAGGCCCTTGCACTTGATAGGGAAGCACTTATTCTACTGAGCCATCTCCTGGTCCTAGAATGAAGTGTGAATGTAAGTCACAAATGGGACAGCAATATTTACCACTGTAATAATTTAAAATAGCATTATATTCCTTGTTACATGCACCGGCAAGGTTGTAGTATAAATATAGATTATCCTAAAGGCTCATGTGCTTTATAAAGTATACACTCGGCATATAAAATGCACAGCTTTGCCATTATTGATTGTATATGGAAGAAATCAAAGTGTAGAGTGCTATACAGGTGTAAGCCGATTCTAATGTGGAGCACATAGGCCCACGCACATGAATGGGAGACCTTCCTAAGTGGTCTGAGGAGCCGTGTTTCGGAGAAATTAGAATTTGGAAGGACCTCCTTGTGGCTTTGGATATGTAGGGAAAGTTTGGGTCTTTTTTCCCTTACGTTAATGCTTATGCTATACTTCACAATGTTTTCATCTATGGTTTGCCTCATAACGTAATCCTCACAATGAGCTCTAAGACAACCCATTAACTTCACTTTCAAGAGAGGACATGGATGTTGACAAAAGGAAAATGTTGTGGTCAGATACCGGTGAAGACTCTTCATGGGAGCAGTTCCAGTCCCTTCACTGCCAGCAAGCTGCAAAGCCCCAATGTCCTGGTGCCTCCCCGTGTGCCGTTCCCAGTATTCCATGCTGGCCTGCCACCTTCCCTGAAGTGAGAGGATGCTGTTGAAACGATTTCAGAGCTCTTGGAGCAACGTTTAACATTGGGATCACTCTTGAGGGCATCACCACAGAGGCAGAAACTGTGGGGTCCTCTCGGAACCTTTCTGCTATGAGGACAAAGAAAGGGAGAGATGGAGGCTGCCCCAAGGCTTTAGCTAGTGCAGAGGTCCTTTGGCCAAGTAGGTGGGAGCCTGAGTCCTGGTAAAGCACGGGGAGGAGGGTGGACTTGCATTTTCTGGCCGTCCTGCTTTAGCCCAGTATTCCTAGTCCATTCTGCAGTTACAGATGAGCCCTGGAATTTCGGCTCTGGTAGCAGAAGTTTATTTGGCAAGCGCATGCCATCAGAGGCTCTGGCTGTGCTGGAACGGGTGGGGGGAGGACAGAGTTGCTGCCCTCCCACAAGTCTGCTGCTCTGGGAGTCCTGGTTCTCAGGTGTGAGAAAGGGGCAGGGAGACGCGGCTGATGCCGAGCTGAGGCACGGTCTGTGGTCATGGTGATACAGGGAGAAAAACTGGTCTCGGGTGGGTGACCTCCAAACCATATAGGGAACCTCCAAATGACATGGGGAAAAACGATCTCTGAACCTGACCTGCACGAGTTCGTGTTCCCTAAAACCGAAGAATGAATTTTAGGAACAAATGGAGGTTATGAGCAGAATATATTTATTGAGAGAAAGAAAGCTCCTGTCCCGAGAGAGGGACAAGAGGAGGGGGGCGAGCAGGTAGATTCCCCCCCCCCCAGCTGTCTCTTGCAGGGACTTTTATAGAGGAAAATCATGTGGTGAGGCGGGTCTAAGGTGGTGGAGAAGACATGGGAACTCACTTAGTTGGGCATGAGGTGGGACAAAACTATGGTCAGCCAATGAGATTACAAACACTATTGCTCAGGTAAAATTGATTAAATCCAGTATCAAATGGGAAAGCGAGTCACATAGCAAGCAGGCATGAATACGGAACAGGGTCTCTTTCTGTTGGGGGTTGGGCTAGTGACTCATTTGGGCTCTTTCAAGTTGATCGATACTATTTAGGATATCAATCCCTGATGCCCATCCCTGGGGAAGTATGTAGCTGTGCTTCCTCTTTCGGTCTTGGTCTTCAGGTGTGGCCCCTATGGGAGTGTCTGTCTTCCATCTTGTCTCCCTGAGGGCCTGACCCTGTCTGACTGCCTGTAGTATTTCTATCTAACTTGGCGGCCTACAACAATGGGTCTTCTTGTGCGAGAGCCCTCTGCAGCGATGAGGTCATGGGCCTGTTTTCAGTGACTTCCTGTGCTGACCGAACCGACAACTACCTTGGTGGCTTTCCTTTAACTTGCATTTATGGAGCACTTTTTATGTTTAGAAGCTGATGTAAGGCAGAAACTCATCTCGAGGAATGGCTTGAATTGTGCTTCATTTCGTAATCATCATTTCTCTGTCAGGGCCCTGACTGCCACACAGAAAACCTCCGTGCAAATTAGAAGCAGCCAGCTTGCTTCAGTGCCCTTCGCTGCTGTCAGTCAGAAGTTGTCACGCTGACTCTATTAGAAGGATGCCCTTCGCTGGTATCTCGAGCAGACCCTGTAGCTGTGCACTCCGGCTCAGTGTGCAGCCTGCTCGCGTATATGTGGCATCCTTCCGCCAGCTTCTGCCTGTGGACTGTTTCTGAAATTCTGTGAGGCTATAGAAGAGCTC
>NW_004524620.1:12988924-12998206 GCF_000260255.1 Octodon degus | reverse complement strand
TTTCTTTCTTTCTTTCTTTCTTTCTTTCTTTCTTTCTTTCTTTCTTTCTTTCTTTCTTTCTTTCTTTCTTTTTGTGGAACCAGGGATTGAACTCAAACCCTTGCATTTGCCAGGGAAGCGTTTACTCTACTGAGCCATCTCCCCGGCCCCAAGCACGTTATTTCTGTAGAGTCGAGTTTCTATACCATTTCCAGCAGGGGTGACTCACATCTACATGCAATCGAGTTCTTTTCAGATGACTTCTGTCTTTTCCTATTGTTGATTTCTGTTCTTTTATTATTTGTTAGATTTTAAAAGCCAGAGATACCCTGGTAAAACAGGATGGAGTCAGAGGAAGTTTCAGATTGAGGTGGTAAAGGGTCTTCCCTCTCAGCCTGAGAGAACCCATGTCAACTGCCATATAAGGAGAAATCCTGTTAAACTTTCAATATATGCTTATACAGATTTGTCAGTAGTTACCCAGCCAATGGCCCATTTGCAAACTGGAAAATACTCAGTGTTTTCCCTAGGCCCAGTAGTTCATGTGCCCCAGTAATAATCGGAAAGGCCAGTTTGTTTGAAATAATATACAATGGCCATGGAAGATAAAGAGATCTCTGCTAATGGACCTACAAAATGTTCTTACTCGTTTATTCACAAACTCTATTCTCAGATTGGATCTTACTGGAACATCTTCAGAGTGATAAATTCTTATCTAGTGGGTAAAAATTGTCAGTGATAGGAAAAATTATTTGGTTTGCCTGCATTTGAAATATTATTTGTTAGGTGGATACATGAATATATATATATATATATATATATATATATATAATCTTTGCTGTATACCAATGGCTTTTAAAAGAAACAGCTCTATGATTGCATGTTATCAGAGAAGGCCCAGATGTAGAAAATCTAGGGCTATTTCTTCATGTTAAGAATCTGCTAAAAATGAAAGCAATCATGTGTGAAGAGAGGATAGTATGTTTAAACAGTTCCAGGACTGCTTTAATTGCACTTTGATTACTGTCTCTGGGGAGAAATTCTTACTCCTTGGTAGGAAAGCACAGCAAGTCTGGCCATTTGGCTTTGTGAAAATAAACTTCATTTCGTTTATTGACACTTTAGACACATCTGCCAACATTCCCCGCGCTTTTGCCCTGAAGCACGTCCTGTGTGCTGGAGTTAATACAGGGAGAAAAACTGATCTCGGGTGGGTGACCTCCAAATGATACAGGGAACCTCTAAATGACAGGGAAAAATGATCTCCCGACCTGACCTGCACGAGTTCGTGTTCTCTAAAACCGAAGAATGAATCTTAGGAACAAACGGAGGTTATGAGCAGAATATATTTATTGAGAGAAAGAAAGCTCCTGTCCCGAGAGGGACAAGGGGAGGGGGAGGGGGGGCCCGAGTGGGTTGTCCCCCAGAAGCTGTCTCTTCCAGGGACTTTTATAGAGGAAAACCAGGTGGTGAGGCGGGTCTAAGGTGGTGGAGAAGACATGGGAACTTGCTTAGTTGGGCATGAGGTGGGACAAAACTATGGTCAGCCAATGAGATTATAAGCACCATTGCTCAGGTAAAATTGATTAAATCCAGTATCAAATGGGAAAGTGAGTCACACACCAAGTGGACATGGATAGGGAACAGGGTCTCTTCCTGTTGGGGGTTGGGCTAGTGACTCATTTGGGCTCTTTCAAGTTGATTGATACTATTTAGGATATCTATCCCTGATGCTCATCCCTAGGGAATTATGTAGCTGTGCTTCCTCTTTTGTCTTGGTCTTCAGGTGTGGCCCATACGGAAGTGTCTGTCTCTTCCAAGTTGCAAAGTCACCTTGCTTTCCATCTTGTCTCCCTGAGAGCCTGGCCCTGTCGCGCTGCCTATAATATTTCTATCTAGGGGCCGGGGAGATGGCTCAGTGGAATAAGCACTTCCCTGGCAAGTGCAGGGGCCTGAGTTCAATCCCCGGTTTGGGGGCTGGGGGGTGGTGGATTTCTATCTAACTCGGCTGCCTGTAACAGAGTCACCGCGGTGCGGCCTCTGTGGTTTTAGGCCAAGTGTGTGCTGCTGGCTAATGTAGTGAGCTGCGGGTGGGTGCTCCCGCCTTGTCGCTTTAGCCCTGGAGTGCGGCTGCCGGAAGGCCGCAGGCTGGAGGAGCAGACGGCCGCGCCTCTGCACGGTGGCCCTCTGGGCTCTGGCTGGTGCTTTCAGGTCCCGGCCGGCCAGGGCAGCTGTGCCCGGAGAGCTCGGAGGGAGCCCTGGCCCAGCCTCCAGCTCTGCTCAGCTGAAAGCACAGCCGAGCTCGGTGGGCGACGTGCAGCAGCTGCCAGCCTGTGGGCCACGAGGTCTCCACTATCCCGTCCCCACTGCAAGCCACGGGAGGCCTGCCTGAGTTCGCTCACAGCAGCGCCCCAGGAGAGCACCCGTGTCCCGTCCTGACAGTCCTGCTGCGCAGGTGTCCCCCTTCTCAGTCCTTGGCCTTCCCGACAGCCCTGCCCGGCTCAGCACCCCCAAATCCTCGCTTACACCGGGGCAGCCTCCCGACAGGACGCCACGCTCTTGATATAGAGAAAAATGATCTCCCGACCTGACCTGGACGAGTTCGTGTTCTCTAAAACTGAAGAATGAATTTTAGGAACCAATGGAGGTTGAGAGTAGAATATTTATTGGGAAAGAAAGCTTCTGTCTCAAAGGTGACAGAAGGGGGGCCCCGGGCGGGTTGCCCAGGGAGCTGTCTTTTCCAGGTTATTTTTATAGGACAAAATCACACAGGGCTAAGGAACTCGCTTAAGTGGACAAGAGGTGGGACAAAGCTATGGTCAGCCAATGGGATTATAAGCACCATTGCTCAGGTGAGATTGATTAAGCTCAGGCCCAAATGGGGAAGCGAGTCACATAGCAAGCGGGCATGAATATAGAATAGGATTTTATGGGGTAGCCATCCAGTAGTAGTTGGATCAACGATTCTTGGTCTCCCTCAGGGAGATGATCAATCTCGGATGCCAATCTTTAGGGAGTTCGGTATTTGTTTGATATTTGGTCTTTAGGTCTGGCCCATGGCAGGAGCATCCATCCCTTCCATAGTTGCAAAATATCTGGACTTCTGTGTTATCTCTTTCGAGGGCCTGGCCCTGCCTGACTGCCTAAAAATATTTCTATCTAACTCGGCTGCCTACAACACCCTCATCGGCCTTCTCACTTGCCCGGCCGGGGGTGAGCTTTAGAGGAGAGCGGGTTCTGCAGAGCTCAGCGGCCGCGTTATGCTCCAGGCCTTTCCAGATCCCGCCTTGTCGCCTTGTCGTCCATTCTCTAGCACAGCTTTCCTTTGCGGTCCTGGAGTAGAGGGGGACTTGGGGATGTGCCTTCTTGGTCATAGCTTGTACTTCTACTCTTCTCTCTCTTGCTGGAGTATCATCCTGTTAGCGCCCCATCTGGCTCCCGGCTCGGTCCTCACGGCGCGTCACCTTCTGAGCCCTCTCCAATCTCGTCCACTGACTCAGACCCTCAGCTTTCTGCGTCCCTGCTGAGTTTTGCGCAGATAAGTCGTGGGAGCGCTTGCCTCACACTGCTTTCCTGTCTGGATTCTGAGCAGCTCTAACAGGGTCAGACTGTCACAGGCGGAGGTCATTGAAGTTCAAAGGCTTCCTAAGGATCACCGAGGTATTTATCAGCAAAGCAGTTCTTTTAAAAGGCAGACATCTATAAATTCAACAAGTTAATGTATCCAAATGCATTGGGCTTTCATGAAGAAGTTCAGATATCTGAGTGACAAATGAGCAGAGGGCCTTATCTGTTTCTTTTTTTAAAAAATTATTCCTTTGTTCCTTTTTTCTTGCACTTGCCAGGCAAGCACTTATTTTACTGAGCCATCTCCCCAGTGCTAGTTTTTAAAAAGAATAAAAATAGTAAAAAAATCATTAGAATGATATAGAATTTTGCTCAAAAGGTAGGAATTCATAATGTTAAGTTACCTAATGTTGTCTTCAAATTAGTAGTTTAGATTACCAGATATAAGCATGCTAAATTGGTATAAGAAGTTATAAGAAATTACAAATAAAAAATTTAAGCATTAGCTGCTCCCTTCAATAGACTAGCAGAATAAGCAGGATAGTTATCTAAGCTATCCTGCACATAGACATAGATATTCTTTCTTTCTTTTGTCCTTTCCCCCACCCCAGTTGCTTCTTCCCTTTGAACAGATTCTTTCCCTTTCACAGCATCTATTGTACCTTTCACATTTTATTTATTCTTTCAGGCTAGTAAGATAATACAATGTTTGCACGTGAAGGTCTAATTTATTTCACTTAGAAGTCTGGTCTCTAGGTGAATCCAGTTACCTATAAAAGCCTCAAATTTGTCTTTTTTATAGCTGAGTTGTACTCTATTGTGTAAAAATCCTACCTCTTTTTAATCCATCCCTCAGTTGATGGGCATTTGGGTTGTTTCCAAGATTTAGCTATGACAAATAGTGCTGCTATAAGCAGGAGTGCACGTATATTGCTGTGGTATGATGTTTTCAGTTTATTTGGAAAGATACTCTGGAGGGGAATAGCTGGGCTGAATGGGAACTCCAATCCTAGCTTTTCGAGAAATTTCCACACCGATTTCCGTAGTGGGTATGCCAGTCTACATTCCTACCAGCCCTGGAGAAGGGTACCCTTTTCTCCACAGTCCCTCCAGCATTGATTATTGGCTGACTTCTTGTTAGCCATTCTTTCTGGGGTGAGATGGACTCTCAGTGTTGTCTTAATTTGCATCTCTCAAATTACCAGTGATGTTGAACATTTTTTTATATATTTATGTGCCATTTGTATTTTTTCCTCTGAGAAGTGTGTGTTCATCTCAGATGCCTATTTTTGGATCAGGCCTTTGAATTTTGGGGGGCTGAGTTTTTTCATCCTTCATATGTTCTAGATAGAAGGCCTTTGTAGGAGAGACAGTCAACCATAATTTTTTTTCCTAATTCATGGGTTTTCTTTTTACTCACTTGGTGATTTCTTTTGATGTGAAGAAACTTTGAAAAAGCTGAGATCCCAGTTGTTAATTCTTTGAAGTATTTCCTGTGCCCTTCGGTTTTTTTTTTTGTCCATGAACTCTCTACTTACTCCTGTGTCATTAAGATTTCCACCTTTCTCCTCCAGAAAGTATTTGATATTTAAATCTTTGATCCATTTTGACTGCAATTTAGTGTATAGTGATAGGCACGTGGAAAGCCAGTCTTTCCAGCACCATGTATAAAAGAGGCAGTCTTTCCTCCAGTGAACGCATTTGGCCCCTTTAAAAACACAAGGTGGCTGAGTGTGTTTTTAGTTGTCTGTATCCTCTAATCTGTCCTCTTGATCCTGCACTTATCACTGTAGCTTTGTAGTATAATTTGAAGTCAGGGATAGTGACATCATGATCTCTGTGACTCCCGCCTTGTCTTTGTTGCCCAGAATTGCTTTTGCTATTCTGAGTCTCTTCTGTTTTGGTTTGGTTTGGGTTTTTTTGGTACTGGGAATCAAACTCAGGACTTTGTGTTTGCCAGGCAGGCTCTGTGCCATGGAGCTACATTTCCACCTCTCTAGGTCTCTTCTGGTTCCAGATGAGTTTGAGGAAAGTTTTCTCTAGCTCTGTGAGGTATACTATTGGTCTTTTAATTGGGATTGTATCGAATCTGTATAACAATGTTGGGAGTATGGCCACTTTCCCATTGTTGGTTCTTCCTATCCAGGAGAAAGGAATAGCTTTCTATTTTTTGAAATCCTCTCTGATCTCTTTCTCATAGTACTGTAATTTTCATTGTATAAATATTTCACTTCTTTTGTTAGATTGTTTCTTAAGTATTTCATTTTTTGATATTATTGTGAAAGGTGTGGTTTTCCTAATTTCTCTCTTGATGTGTTCATTGTGTACAGAAATGCTATAGATTTTTGAGTGTTGATTTTGTATCCTGCTATGCTACTGAATTTGGTTATTACATCTACAAATCTCTTGGTGGAGTTTTTGGGATCTTCTATGTAGACTATTATGTCATCTGCAAATAATGATACTTTTACTTTTTGCTTTCCAATCAATATTCTGTTCTTGTCTAATTGTACTGGCTAATGTTTCCAGAACTATATTAAATAGAAATGGTGACAGTGAACATCTTTGTCTTGTTCCTGATTTTAAAGTGAAGGCTTTTAGTTTTTGTCCATTTAGTAGGATGTTAGCTGTTGGTTTGTCATAGATGGCTTTTATCAGGTTGAGGTAAAGACCATTTATTCCAATTTTCTGTAGGTTTTTTTTCTTTTTTTAAATCAAGAATGAGGGGCTGGGGAGATAGTTCAGTAGAATAAGTGCTTGCCTGGCAAACACAGGGGCCTGAGTTCAATCCCTGGATCTGAAAACAAAACAAAACAAAAAAGAATGAGTGTTGGACTTTGTCAAAAGCCTTTTCAGCATTTATTGATGATCATGTGATTTTTGTCTTTGACTCTGTTGATGCAGGGTATTATATTTATGGATTTGCATATATTGAACCATCCCTCCATTCCTGAGATGAATCCCACTTGGTCACGATGTATAATATTGATGATTTGCTGCATTCTGTTTCCTAATATTTTACTGAGGATTTTTGCATCTATGTTCTTTAGAGAGACTGGCCTATAGTTCTCTTTTTTTTTTGGTTGAGTCTTTCTTTGGTTTTGGTATCAGTAATACTTGCCTGCAGGAATGAGATAGGGAGAATTACTTCCTTTTCGATTTCACTGAAGAGTTTGAGAAGAGTTGTGGTTAGGTCCTCTCTAAATTTCTTATAGAATTCAGCTGTGAATCCATCAGGACCTGGGTATTTCTTTGTTGGTAGGTTTTTGGTTGCATTTTCAATTTCATTCACTGATATTGGTATGTTCAGAATTTATATATCTTCTTGATTCAGCTTTGATAGTTCGTACGTATCTGGGAATTTGTCATTTGCTCTGTGCTTTCCATTCTATGAAAGTTAAGATTTTGGAAGTAAGTATTCATGATCTTCTGAATATCTATAGGGTCTTCAGTGATTTTGCCCCTTTCATTTCTTTTTTTCTTTTTGGTGGAACCAGGGATTGAACTCAGGACCTTGCGCTTGCGAGGGAAGCGCTTATTCTACTGAGCCATCTCCTCGGCCCCCTTTCATTTCTTTTTAAATTTTTTTTATTTTTGAAAAAATTTTAAAAATCTTTTATTTATTTATTTGGTACAGGGTCTCACTATACAGCTCAGACTCATAGTAATTCTCCTGTCTCAGCCTCCCCAGTGCTGGGATTATATGGGTGTGCCACCACACCCAGGTTCTGTGGCCAGCTCAGCGCGGGGCTGGGATGGCATGTGGTTCTGGGGGTTGAACACAAGTGCATTCACTTGCGAGGCAGGCACACTTAGATCTCTGAGCTATCTGCCCATCTCTTATTTCTTATTGCATGAATTTGATTCTTTATTTCCTTTTTTTGGTAAGGTTGGCCATGGGTTTATCAATTTTATTCTTTCAAAGAACTCTTTTCTGTTTTTGGTACAACCCGGGATTGCACTCAGGCCCTTGCGCTTGCCAGGGAAGTGCTTATTCTAGTGAGCCATCTCCCCCGCCCAGAACCAACTCTTCGATTCATTAATTCTTTGCATTGTTTTCTTCATTTCTATGGAATCCTTTTCTGCTCTGATCCTTATAATTTATTGCCTTCTTTAGGTTGGGGCTGCTGCTGTTCTTTTCTTGGGAGCCTGAGATGCAACATAAGATTGTTTATTTGGGCTTATTGCGTTTTCTTTTGGTTTCTTTGAGAAAAGGTCTTTGAGAATGCAGTTCAGGCTGGCCTCGAACTCCCAACCATCCTCTCAATGCTCTTGCCTCTGCTTCCAAATGCTGGGAGTACAGGCATGAGCTACCATGCTGGGCCCCGTTCTGTTTTCTTGCTGTGAGAATTTATTGCTATAAATTTCCCTCTTAAGACAGCTTTCATTACATCTCACAGGTTCTGGTAAGTTGTATCTGCATTTTTGTTTAGTTGTAAATATTGTTTAATTTCTTCTTTAATTTCAACTGTGACCCATTGATTGTTTAGGAGGGTGTTACTTAATTTTCATATATTTATGGTGTTTTTGTGATTTCTTTTGTCAATAATTTAGTTTCATTTCATAGTACTATGGTGAGATAATATGCATGGGGTAATTTCACTTCCTTTGCATTTACTTACGCATACTCTATGTGCTTGCATAGGGTTTATTTTGGAGAACTTTCCATGTGCAGCTGAGAAAAATGTGTATTCTGATGCTGTTGGGTGAAACACTCTTTAAAGGTCTACTAAGTCCATTTCTTCAGAAGTTTGGTTTGGTTCTATTATTTCCTTACTGATTTCTTTTTGTTTTTGCCTAGTTTATCTATTTCTTTGTGACAATAGGGTGTTAAAATTTCCCATTACAATTGTGTTATTGCTCATTTAATTTTCTATGTCTGTTAAAATTTATCTAATATAGTTGGCTTCTACATTGGGTGCTTATATATTTAAGATTGTTATCTGTTCCCCCTGTAGCTTTCCTCAACAAGTGTGTAGTGACCTTCTTTATCTCTTTGGATGATTTTTGGTTTGAAGTTGATAGCCAGGAGAGTTACCCCTGCTTTTTTCTGATTTCCTGTGGCATGGAGGATTGTTTTCCATCCTTTGACTTTTTGTGTGTGAATTTCCTTTTGAGATCAATGGGTTTCTTGTATGCAGCATATTGCTGGATTTTGTTTCTTGAGCCACTCTGCCAGTCTATTTCTTTTGACTTGTGAATTGAGCCTATTGACATTGATGATTATAACTGATATTATTGGCTTATCTTTGCTATGTTATTTTTCTGCTATAGGTTCCCTACTTTTCCCGTTTAATTGCTTGCTTTGCTCGGTGGTTCTTTTCTGTTGTTGTTCTTTTAAGTTATAGTCATTTTTGTCTCTTTAGAATATCTGTTAGTACTCTTTGTAGGTTTGGTTTTGTTGTCATGAATTTCTTCAGTTATTCTTTATCATGGAAGTATCTTCTCTCTCCATTAATTTGATAGATAGTTTTGTAGGATATGTCAATCTGGGTTGGGAGTTGTTTTCTTTCAGGAACTTAAATGCTTTATTCCAAATTTTTTTTTTTTTTTTTTTTTTTTTTTTTTTGTTTTTTTTTTTTTTTTTTTTTTGCGGAACCGGGGATTGAACTCAGGACCTTGCGCTTGCCAGGGAAGCACTTATTCCACTGAGCCATCTCCCCGGCCCCTCCAAGCTCTTCTTGACTAGGTAGTTTGTGTTAAGAAATCTGTTGTGATCTTGATGGGCTTTCCATT
>NW_004524620.1:12985845-12988699 GCF_000260255.1 Octodon degus | reverse complement strand
TCTCTCTCTCTCTCTCTCTCTCTCTCTCTCTCTCTCTCTCTCTCTCTCTCTTTCTTTGGTACATAGTTTTGCTATGCAGCTTAGACTAGTAGTGATCCTCTTATTTCATCTTCCCCAGTGCTGGGATTGCAGGCATGGGCTTCAGTGGTGGGCTCAGCATGGGCCCGGCACAGCATGTGGTACTGGGGATTGAATCCTTGTTCTTGCACTTGCCAGACAGGCATTTAGACTGCCAAGGTATATCCTTGTCGTGGGATTTTGATTAGCATGTGTCTGGGTATAGATTTACTTTGATCATGGATAATTGGAGTTCTATATGCCTCACTTAACTGTATGTCAGAATCTTCTCCCATGCTTCAGAAATTTTCATCTAGTTCTACAAATAGTCTTTTTATGGCATTTGTGTTGACTCCTGCTTTTTCATTGACATCTATTAATCTTACATTGTTTTGCTTTGTATTTTCTTGAAACTGCTGAACTATTATTTCCTGATTCCTTGTTATTTTTAAGAGATCTTTCCATTCACAGTCACGAGCTGCAATGTAGTCTTCAAGGTCTGAAAATCTATCTTCAGTTTTGTTCAAGTGGTTTTGCCAGCTTTCAATGGACTTTTTAATTTCCTGGGTATGTGTATGAATCTGTTTCATGCATTCTAATTCTTTTGAGTGTTCATTCAGCATTTCCATCATTCTTCTATTCTCTATTTTTTAAAAATCTATCTTCTTTAGATCTGCTGAGCAGTTCTTTCATGACTATTATCATTTCTTTTTTTCAACCTGAAAGATTATTTCTGATCTGATTTCTTCTATAGCCTGATGGTGTTCTTTACTTTAGTTGCTACCATTTCAGAAACTTCAGATGTATGACTTCTAAGTTCTTCTATGTCCTTATCTCCTGGACTTGCTCTGAGTGGGCTTGAGGTCTGAGATTGCCCCTTGCTCCTTCTTCTTGACATTTTTTGAAGCTCCCAAAGTTCACCCAGGGTCCACATTGATGAGCAGGTCAAAAAGGCTTCCTTGACAACGTGTGTGTGTGTGTGTGTGTGTGTGTGTGTGTGTGTGTAGGGCAAGCTGTAGCTCAGGAATGCTCCAATGATGATTAGGGGGATGGAGCAGGTGTCTCAATTACTTTTTTTCTGTTGCTGGGATAAAACATTGACACTCAAAATTTTAGTATATGTGCTGCCAAAGTGAGCACAACACTCAAAATTAAGAAAGGAAAGGCTTATTTAGCTCACAGTGAGTGGAGATTTCAGTCCATACTCTGCTGGCTCCAATGCAGATGGTAGCAGTTCATGGCAGAAAACAATGAAGAACAGAGGAGAAGCAGCAGCTGTGGCATCTTTCAAGCCCCTCTCTCTTCCTTCCATGCTGACTGCAAAGACTGGAGCTCCTCCAAGGAAGTGGCAGTGGCTGCTGCAAAGGTCCAAGCTCCTCCAGAGTGGCACAGCTGCCATGATCAAGCCCCTTCAAGGAGGTGGTGCTGCGAAGATTGGACTCCTCCAAGAAAGAGGGGTGCACAGAAGCCTTCCTCAACCCCTTTATATAGCCTTTTTGTGCTGAGTCACCCTAGGGTGGGCCCCCACATTCCCCAGGGCATGGAATCACCAAGCTAATCCGGCCAAGCTTTCTTTCTGGCCAAACTCACAACAATTTAAATCTTCCTGTTGGACTTTTTGCTCTTGACTCTCAACATATATCTGACTAAACACCCCCAACAATAGCCATGCCACTGCCTCAACATTCCTCTGCCCTGAGATTTCTGTTGCAAGATTAACTAGTCCACTGCACTTAATCTCAGTGTCAGGCAAAGTCTATGGAAAGGAGCAAAATGCAGACAAACTTTCTGTCAAACCATAACACAAAATCATTTGCAGCCCAACAACCAATGCAGTCCTTCTCAGTAGAAACCTCCCCAACCTGGTCTTTACAGGCAGGTTTTTAACAACATCTGGTCTTTTGAGCTTTGACCAGACTCTCCCATACAGAAGAGTCAAAGACAGCAGGACTCACCTGGACCCCATCACTGTCCAGGGTCAGCCTGCCTTCTGAGACAGTAGGGGTGGGTGGGGTAGACTGCAGCTCAGCCATGCTCCTGCAACAGTTCCTCATGTGTTTCTGCATGTTGCCTTCCATCTACATGGATGCTATGCGTAAGGTCACAGGAAGTTTTTCAAGGTCACCCCTCTGCTACTGTGACTGTTGGAAGTTATCCGGCAACAAAAGACCCTGGTGGGCAGCTTGTCCTTGGGGCTTTTGTTATGTGTGTTTCAATGCATTTTGTGGAGATTTTCCTCAAGAGATTGGGGGCTTGCCCCATGTGTCAGAGGTCCCACTGGTGCCCTGAGTTGGGCTTTCAGGGGTAGAGACTTTTTTGGCTAATGTAAGTTGCTATGGAATTCTAAGACGTACAACTCCTAAATCTATCAGGTTGTTATGTGGTGAGACATTTTCTTGTCTAGCTGTCTGGGATTTCTGGCCAATGGGTTGGAATTATTTCAGGAATTGGGGTACAACTATATAGTATCTTTTTTTTTTTTTTTTTTAAATTTGGAAAGCCGTTTATTACTGAGCTCAGGGCCCCCGATCAGCTCTCACGCAGGAGAGGATCGAAAGGCCTATATAGTATCTTCATCATTTGTCATTTTAATATTGTGACTGTGGTGGGGTTTTTTTTTTAGTTGTTTTTTTTTTGTCCATAGTTTTATGATAAACAAATAGCAATGAGACAGTTTCAAACCAAATTGGTAGGACAGTTTCAATAATTAATACATTGCATATATTGTTCCTAGTGGTTAATTGTTGTACAAGATGCAGACATGATATCCTATCTACAAACACCATTAGAACAAATC
>NW_004524620.1:12970941-12977637 GCF_000260255.1 Octodon degus | reverse complement strand
TGCTCAGCTCCTTCCTGCTGCCACCCTTGGGAGTGAACCTGTTGTGCCCTTCTGGCAAGATGTTCTGCTCCTGGACTACTTGGGTGGTTCTATCCTCTACACTGTCTGCAGGGATTGCAGCTGCAGGGTTTTACCCCATGCCTGTATGCCAGGCCTGAGTTGAACCTGGAGGGGAGAAGGTAGAGTAGTTGGGAGAGGCAGCTCTCCCACACACTCACCAGGCCTGTGCTAGGACTGGATCTGGGGGTTCCTGGAACGCGGTAGAAATTCCTACCCTGTGTGCAGGGTGTGTGGGGGTACTAGGGATTGATGGGTAGAGTCCTATGGGGCTTGAAGAGGGTTTCACCCACACTGTGCCTGGGCTGGAACCAGTAGTAGGTCTCGCCGGCGCAGGGTAGCCGGAAGCTCTTCCACATACTCACTGCGCCTGGGCTAGGACTGGGTCTGGGGGTTCCTGGAATGTGGCAGAAACTCCTACTCGGCGGGTGGGGTGGGGGAGGTGCTGCATAGTGGTGGGTTCCCAAGGGGCTTCCCAAGGGGGTGGAAGAGGGTCTTACCCACGCTGTGCCTGGGCTGGGACTAGTAGTAGGTCCTGCCAGCTCAGGGTAGCCGGAAGCTCTCCCACACACTCACTGGGCCTGGACTAGGACTGTGTCTGTGGGTTCCCGGAACGCGGCAGAAATTCTGTGCTGTTTTTTGATACTGGGCATTGAAACCAGGGCCTTCATAAAGAGCTATATTTCCAGCCCTTTTTATTTTCAGACAGGGTCTTGCTGTCTCAAAATTCCCCACATGGACTCCAATTTGTGCTCCTGCCTCAGCTTCCCAGAGTGCTGGGATTACAGGTGTGGCCAACATGCCTGGATACAAAGTATTTTTTTTTTTTTTTTTTTTTTTTTTTTTATAATTGTTGGTTGTAGAGTTCTATGTCAGTCATTTCAAGAAGTGTAAAAATCACTATCATCTTAAAATTTTTTGGCAGGGGGTCTGTAGTCTCTGATTGGTTTTGGCTGTTTAGTCACAGCATCCCCATGAGGTCCAGAGCAGACTTGAGCCTGCTGTGAGTCCCAAGCTGGCCTCTGACTCCTGGAAGCCTTCCTGTCTCCATCTCAGCAAGGCCTTCAGATCTTAAGGATGAAGCTTGCCTGGCCCCAGCGAAAGCACAGGCTGAAGCTGCGAGGCAGCTGTCATGGACGTGCGATCCTGTGGTGGGTCATGAATCTGTGCTGGGAAATCTCCCGTGGCCTGTTGCTGGTGACAGGGTCCAGCTTTCGCAGCCTGCCAGAGCTAAGGCCTCTACATTTCAAGGGTGCCAGCTGTGAAGGACAAGGGCTTTGGAGCTGGGTGGAGCTGAATCAGACGTGGGTGCCGGCACTTACTGTAGAACCCTGGAGGAGCTGCCGAGCCCTTCGGAGTTGCTTTCCTTTGCACTTGTGAAGTGGCGCCCATCACCCCTGTGGGATGGCGGCAAGGGCTGCTTGTGAGTGCTTTTGTGGAGTGCCTGGTGTGTTCCAGGCCTTCAGGGATTATTCTTCCCATTTGTGAAAATCAGCTCTGACAGTGCATCGGAGAGGCCTTTGGAGGTGCAGAAAGGGAGAGCGGAGTTTTGTTTCTGCGTGCTGGATTAGCAGAATGGTCAAAATTCCTAGTATCACACTGCCTCAGAGGGGCGCTGGGCTCCTGTGAGCTTTACCCAGCACCTTCCCCAGAGAATCTACTGGGGCTCCCTCTGCAAAGGGGTGGCGTGGACAGGTGCAAGGCCTGAGTTCTAGTCCTGGCCTTACCATGACCTCCTCAGTGACCTTGGATGAGGCACTGATCCTCTACTTGCCTCAGTGTCCAGACCCATTTGAAAACAGATACCAACCAGCTTTGAAATCAAATGACGTAGTTGGGAAAATGTCATGAGGCTGTTATAAAGAACTTTGTGATCCCCAGGGCGTGTGAGTGGCAGTGGCTTCTCCTTTCTCTTCTCTTCCTTTCCATTAGCGAGTGGTTTGATCATCACGGTCGCAAAGTGAGGAGAAGACTTATGTGAGTGAGTTCTTGCAGTTGCCATCATATCTATTTCCAGGGCTTCTCAGGAAAGACTTTGAAGTTGGCTTAATGCTTTGCACCTGCCTTGCTGTCACGTGCTGGGCTAGCAGCTGTGGGCTTTGGCTTTCTCAGGCTCTGCATTACTTTATCCCTTAGCTCTGAGCTAATGCTCCACCAGGATGACTCTGGAAAAGACAGGGAGGCAGTAAACTGAAATGTTAACTGGTGGGCGAGTAGAGGGAGCCCAGGCGAGCTTGTCTTCCATTCCCCCCTTGATATGCTTCTGCATTTTCCCAGATTTCAATGTTTTCCTTAAAAAAAAAAATACATTCTTCACAAAGCAAATGTGGAGCTGCTGCTTAATACAAAAATGTAGGGTTAAAAAGGTTGCTAGAAAACCAAAGAGGGCCAGGGTTAGTGGGAAATCTCAGAAGGCAAATAAGACAGCCAGGCAGCCAGGCTGGGAGGCTTTCCTTCAGCCCCAGCATGTGTCCGTGCATCCATGTCCCTGTGTCCTTGCACTGTTGAGATGGGAGTCTGGCTAGCCTTCTCTTGTGAGCCAGTGCTCAGTGCGCTTTCTTGGGTCTGGAGGATTTTTTTTTTTAAATTTTATTTATTTATGTGTGTGTGTGTGTGTGGCCAGCTCAGCCCACCAGGGGGCGGGGGTGGTGCTGGGGGATTAGAACAGCAGTCCCTGTGCTTTGCTAAGCTTGTTCTAAGTAGGTGCTTTAGACCACTGAGCCATCTCACCAGCCCAGGTCTGGAGGATTAAGGGGCTGCTAAAAGCACACTCTTCATCCCCTGAAGCTTTCTGCTTGGGTCATTTGAACACAAGTCCGTGCCCAGCAGGGCCTCGGGCAGCTGAGGCTGAAGGCTTATGGTGCCTGAAACACGGCTTGATGAATGAGCGCAGCAACCTCGCAAGGTGGAAACCAACTCAGAATAACCCGGTTGTTAGGTCTCACTGTAAGTTAGACTTTTTTGGAGGCAGTGCCTGACTCTGTAATTCATATAAAATTAACATAATTAATTAGGCTGGCCTTGAATTCACTTTTAGCCATGGTGGCCTCTAATTCATGACAGTTCTCCTGCCTCAGCCTCCTAAGTGCTGAGATTATAGGTGTGCACCACCACTCTGGTTTACAAATTAGATTTTTTATTATTTTACTTTGTTAATCCTAAAGCTTAAACACTTGAGCAAATCAGAATGTTCAGAAGCCTGAAATCCTTTTCTTTCTCACTTTATTTGGAATGTAGTGCAATCCCTGGACAGGGACTGAGGAGTTCCCCAAAGTGGAGGGGCAACGTGGATTCACCTCACCCGCAGGACAGGTTGTAGGTTTACTGACTTTGAAGTCAGTGAGAGCATAAAGAGGATTAGTAGGCAGAATCTTCCTGCAGGGCAGAGAGAGGAGAGAGGACTTGTGGCATGGACCGGAGTGCATTATGGGGATTTGGGAGTGGACATCTGTGGGAACTGAGACTAGATGAGGAGTATTCAGCTCCACATGCAAGGCGGTAGCCCTCCCACTACTGCCACGCGCAGGCCCACAGTAGTAGCCCGTCTACAAGGCAGAGGCCCATTTTACAGGTGAGAAGACCGGTTTACAGTGCAGAGGGACAGCAGAGCTCATTTATAGGTGAAGAGCGTGGTCCTACGGAGTTTGGTTCCTGCAATTGCAGTTTTGCTTACAAGCACAATTAAAAATTATGATTTTCCCTTGTATCCTTTTTTAAAAGTGCTGCTTTAGTACCACCAGGCTGTCGTCTTCAGCCAAGTCCCCGGAATGTCTGGCCTTGAGGCTTCTCTTTCCCATCCTCATTGGCACGCAGGCCTTTAGCGTCTTATAAACTGAACGCAGTTGGAGTCCCCGCTTGTGGATTCTCCTGGAGAAGAGCAGACGACGCCTCTCCCAGCCCACAGCTTTCTTCAGCTCTGTCGTCCTCCCCTGGCTAAGCAGAGGGGCGGGCCTTTCCCAGCACCAGCACATCGCAGGCCAGGTGCCAGCCAAGAAGGGCTCTGGGAATCTTCATGCGTCCGTCACTCGACTCTGAATCCCTGCTCAGACCCTTCCCCTTGTGCACGCCTCTCTCCGTGCCAGAGCCCACCCATTCTCTGCTTTTCCACGTGAGGTCTGGACTCCATGCACACGCGTCAGCTCCCCCTGCATGAAAACTTCCATGTCCTTCCAGGTCCCCTCAGCATGCTCCACGAGGTCTTCTTCCTCTGTAGTAATTATTTACCCCTTAACCCTACCCAGGAGTCCCCGGGCCAGGCCATTTGTTTATGTGTTGGCTTTCCCAAGTTCTGCTCAGGCACGTGTCAATTCGGGTATGGAATAAAGTTGATAAAATTGTTTTTATAGTTCCATACAAATTAGTGCAAAATCTAATTTTCGGTCATCCTGAATTTAAATGGACTGGTAAGTGGCTAAACACCTGACAATAGTATTCCGCCCTACGGCTGAGAGGCCTGTGGGGACCAGGACCACCTTCCTTCCGGCTCTTCTTGCTACTTTCTTAAACCTATATTGCTGAGCGTAGCTGAGCAGTCGGCATTGAAAATGGTTTTTTTTCGGGCGTGTCGCGTCCATGCGCCAGCCCCACAAAGAATGTGAGCATTATGCACTGCAAACGTGTACTAATAAAGATCTGAAAAAAGTATTTGAAGGAGAAAAGCTGTGTGCTCTCCTATTTTACTAGAGCCCTGTGAAACGAAATTCCGCTGCAGGTGCTTCAGACGCTGAGGGCTGGAGCTCGGGCTTACGGTCCAACTTGGATTCTCTCTGAAAGCAGTAAGCCCAGTTGCACGAGAGCGCACACTGCAGCCTCCGCTGGCCGAGCACCTGAGGCAGGAGGACTGCGAGTTTTAGTCTAGCCCTGATGTTTAGTGAGATCCTGTCTCAAAGTAAAATCTTTAAAAGGGTAGGGTGTGACTCAGTGATGAAGTGCTCGCCTAGCCTGTGTGAGGCCCTGTTCCTCTGCTTTTCTTTTTCTTTGTGAGACAGGATCTGGCTCTGTAATTTAGGCTGGCCTTAAACTCACTGAGTAGCTGAGGCCAGCCTCAAAGGCTTGGGAGTTCTCCTGCCTCAGTCTCCTGAGTGCTGGGAGCATGGTCTTACATGACCACACCTGGCCTGGCCCTGATTTTTGAACCCTCACATTGGGGATTGGGTGTTCCCTGAGAAAGTGGGGGCATGAAGAGACAGGTTGTGGGAGGCTTCCACAGTGGCCCAAGATGGGCGCAGATCTCGGCTTCTGTTCAGATTCATTAGCCTGACTGGACTCTGCAAATGCAGAGGGTACCTGCTCAAGGTCTCGTGCAGTTGTGGATGAGGATTGTGGACATGACGCCCATGCCCTGGCACATGGCAGGCAGGCCCAAATACAACAGCAGGTGGTTCTTTCTTAAGCGTTTTCTGTGGCCCCTGGGCAAGTGGGCATCCACGGGTGCTGCAGCACCCAGAGCCAGCTTTGTAAGAGCTCACCTTACAAGGGGTCCTTATTAAGATGTGAGCTTGTTGATAAGGCAGAAGATTGCTGACAGCTGACCCTGAAAACATTTGCACTCAGGCAGGAAGGGCTGGATGATGTTCTGTGCTACCCCATGCTGGCGCTGGCACTGGCACCTTCTACTCAGCGGGTGAGCTCTACCTGCAGAGCAAACAGATGTTTGTTTCTCTGGGGTGAGAAGCACAAGGGGGGCCTGTTTCTCTTCCGAGTATGAGTAGTGGCAAAGGCCGGGCTCGGGAGTGGTGCTCTCTGAATGCTCACATATGTGTGGGTTAAAAACAGCTTTAAAAATATTCATCACTCCCATTGTGTTTCCACTGGGGGTGACAATGTGGTTGAATCCAAGAAAAAAACAGAAGAGAATTGGGTCAACAAGATGGCTGGCCATTTCTATCTCCTATCTGTGTCTGTCATCTCATTATGTGTACGTGCCTGACTTAGGGTGTCTGATGTGAACAGTGGTGTGGATGCAAAGATGTGGGACTTCAGAGCGAGTCTTTCTAGAACAGTTCTTTTGGTGGTGGTGGTCCTGGGAATTGGGCCACGGGCCTCCCCCACGCTAGGCCATCTGCCTACTGTGGAGTCCCACCCCCAGCCCTAGGACAGTGATTCAGCTTTTAAAAAATGAGTTCTGGACTCCTTTGAAAGTATGGTAGAATTTTTGTACTTTGTTCAAAGTAAATGTGTGCAAACACCATTTTACACAGTTCCAGAGGTGCTTGGGTTTGCTGAGGTTATGTGAGAGATGCCGAGTTAAGAGCCCTTTGTGTAGTCATTTCAGTCTCATGGGAAAACATAAACATGGGCCTTGGATTAATAAATCCCAGGACCAGATTTATGTGTCACACCTCCTTGGTACAATGAGCGAGCTCGGTAGGGTGAACCCACACCTGTAAGTCTTAGACCCCTCGAGGATGAGAACGGCAGCAACAGCTTCTCACAGGGCAAGAGCGAAGGAGAGATAACAGCCACAAAAGTGGTAGCACTGTGCCTGGCATGTAGGGCGTGGCCAACAAATGGCCGCACAATTGCCACCAGGGAGTTGTGGTAGTGTGAAAGTATAGTAGGAGGTTAAGTCCTGTTGGCATCTGGGAGGAAAGTATGAGCCACAGTTGGTTTTGTCTAAAATTTATTGGTTCTGAAATA
>NW_004524620.1:12939636-12969899 GCF_000260255.1 Octodon degus | reverse complement strand
ACGTGGATCTGAGGGGACGCGTCCTGGACTGGCGGGGAAGGTACTGACAGAAGGTGTGAGTCTTCATTGGGCCCCCGGGTCTAGTTAAGGCATGCACACAAGAGAACTGCGGGAGACAGTGTGTTAGGCTTTCCCTCCATGCTAAGATTGCGTCCTGCTGGCTTGCTTGCGAGCGAGCGAAGGCGGCAGCTGCAGCTCCGCAGGGCTCTCCGTGGTTGCATCAAGGTGACCCTAGCGGAGGAGTAAATCCGGCGCGGTGACAGCTAAGCGCTGGAAGTCGCGGCCTGGCCGGAAGGGAGGAGGGCGGCTGCAAGGCGCACGGCGGGCGCGGCCGGCCTGCTTCTTTGGTCGCTTTGGCTCCTTGGAAAGAGCCGGGCCTGCGGGGCCAGCCCGGCGGGAAGCTTCCGAGCACCGTTCGCCCCGGTGTCCGTGTTCCGAGCAGTCGGTTCTGCCGCTCTGGAGTGTGCTGTCCAGCAAGGAGGGCTTGTCACTGCGCAGCGCAAGGTTACGCCCGCACCATCCTGAAAAGCGCGTCTGCGCCTGGGGAGAGCTTCCAGTCAGCTCGCGAAGAGCGCAGATGAAGTCTTTGCCTTCGGTACAATCAAAGGCACCGTGGGCACTCTTTGCCCGGGGAAAGCTGCCTTTTATGGCACGTTTCAAAGTTCTATTTCAAAACCAGTCAGCACTTTGAGCAGGGCGCTGTGTGCTCGCAGCTTTCTCCATTGGATCGCCTCGCTACCCTGACAGACTCGCCCGCAGGTGACTGAGCCCAAGCTCTCGGGTGCTTTCTTCCTCTTCCTCCCCCTCCTTTTTTTTTTTTTTTTTGACACAAAAATCTCACTAGGTAGCCCAGGCTGGGCTCGAACTCGTGTGATCCTCCTGCCTCAGCCTCCTGAGTGCTGGGCTTACATGCCCGATTTCCCTGCTGTTTTTTTCCTCAGGGGACAATTCTGAATCAGCATTTTCAGCTGTCTCATTTTGTTTTAAAATAACCGAGAGCACGTGAGCCCAGGTGCTACAGCCGGCCCCCTCCTCGGGAGCCAACTTCTCCCTCAGACCCCAGGTTGGCGTGCTTCCTCGTTTTGGTACAGGGTGTCATTATGCAGCTCAGACTTGTAGTGATCCTCCTGTCTCAACCTCCCCAGCGCTGGGATTCCGGGCGTCGGCCACCGCCCTTGGTCTCTGCGGCCGGCCCAGCGGCAGGTGGTGCAGGGGATGGAGCCCCGGCCCTGAGCCAGCCTAAGCAGGCGCTTAGTCCGCTGCGCTCTGTCGCCGGCTCTCTTCCTAGGTTTGCTGTGTGTTTGCTTGAAGTACTGAGGTAGCACACGTTGGTTCCCGAAGGCCGCGCTGCCTTCGCAGACGCTCTTCCCTGAGCACCTGCTGGCCTGTTGCAGGGAGCGGCCGGCCTCTTGATAGAGGAGGGTCCCCGCGCTGCTGGGTCCCGTGGCAGCCGTGCGGCGTGGGGTTTGGGGTGCAGGAGACCTAGCCCCTCGGGCTGCGCGCTTACCCTGGTCCTTGCCGCGGCCTCCCTGTCCCTCCGCACACTTGCAGCCTGCGAAATTCAGCGCCGTTTTCGGGCCTTGGACCCCTTACGTGCCTGCGCTGGGGCGCTGCCTCCGCCGCCGCCCCCGACTCGGGCGGAGCTGTGCCCGGCACCACGTGGTCTGGCGTGCAGGTCTCGTGTCCGCGGGGTACAGCGCTGCTGAGGCCTTCCCGGCGGTCGCCCGCTTGCAGCTCGCCCCAGCAGTCGGTGCCGGCACCGCGCCCAGCTCTGTTTCACAGCGAGTCACAGCCGGCCGCCTGCTACAGTCCTTGGATGCCCCGGACTTCACAAGGGAGGGAAACCGAGTCCAGCTCAGGTGCGAAGTCCAGCTGCGCGGTGGCGGCCGTCTGAGGTGTAATCAAGCGCGAGATTAATAGCGTGTGGCGCGTGGGGAGAGGCAGAGGCGCGAGCAGGTGTGCCGGGCGGCCCTAGCCAGGCGCCAGGCTAGGAGGCAGGCACGCAGCTCCGGGCTGCAGCCCGCAGGTGGCCGGCCTGCTCACAGACCCACCCGGCGCCGCCCACGCCATCACGCCTGCTTTGCAGCTGCAGCCTCCTGCTGGAAGTGTGTTGGGTCCTGTTCTCCACTGCCATCTCATCCTCCAGCGGCTGGCTCAGTTCTTCGGCCTTGTCCCTGTGTAGCCCCTTGTCACACCCCCCACGGGTGTCCCACTTTCTTGCCCTGTGTAGCCCCTTGCCACACCCCACACCGGGTACCCCACTTTCTTCTGGCTAGATACTGACAGCATGTGCATCACCACGGAGCTACACTGTGCTCTGCGGTTAGTCATCTGAATCCTATTATGCTACTTGGTGGGGAAATCAACGTGGAGCAGGCCGCTCCCGTGCTCCATGCCGCTGGGGTCCACTTTGCCTGGGGAAGCCCGGGAAGGGGCTGGAAGGCTGCGCGCCCCTGCCCAGCTGGGGGCTGCCCCTGCCTCGCTGGGAACCCTAACCCTCACACTGCCCGGCTGTGCAGGAGATGAGAAACGGCAAAAGTCTGGCGCGGGGTGCTAAATCCGCAAGCGGTGACTTTATCATTGATCATCTAGTTTACTGTTAGTCCAATTTTAGGTACACTAAAAAGTTGCTTTTGGAAAAAATGATGCAACTGAGATTTGCATTATTTCCTAGTGATATAGAACAATAAATTATTGGGTTCAACTGAAGTTAGTGTAACTTAAAGGCCACTATCTTCTTTCTCATATATCAAAAAGCAAAGCTTTACTACAACACACAGTGCAATATCTCCACATGTCGGATTTTCTGTCAATATTTCAGCGCTTTCTCTCTGTACACGTGAGTAGACTCCTGCACGACACAGCCTTCCAACATCATGACCCTGCATTTCGGATACTACTAAAAGCAAGGACCTGGCATGGTGTGACCATCCCAGTCAGGACAACGGCTTAGAAAGGTATAGCGCTGCCCTTCGTGCCCTCTGCAGACCTTGCTTAGGTTTTACCACTCTAACAGTGTCTCTTTTTCTTGTTCAGGGTCCTATCGGGTGGCAGGGGTTGCATGAGTTGTCGTGTGGTATGGGGATCCTTTCCCTGGAACAGCTTTTGCATGCCTTTGGTGGCCTTTAGGGCCAGCCTCCTGCCTGGGCCCAGAATTTCTTTCTTGGCGGGAAACCAGGAAAGCGATGCCGACTTCTTGGCTTGTCACATTTAGGAGCGTCTGATGCTATGTCGCCACTGGTGATGGTCACCTTGGTTGTCTGGCCATGCTGCGGGCTGCTCCTTTGTACTTGATGGTTGTGGAGACGTGATACACTGCCAGTGTCCTTCACCGTGTCAGAACTTCACCCAGCAACGTTATTACCCAACAGCATAGCGTCTATCCGTGCCGAGCGCGTCCATCACTACCACATGCTGCCTGTCAAATCGTGATGCTCTAGCTCCATTTCTTCCACATTTATTGTTTGGTGTTCTGCCATAAGAGATTTTCTTCTTTCCAATTTGTGCATGTACCGATTTGTGTGGATGCCTGGGTCTGCGTCATCCCATGAGGTGAAGCCTGTTACTCCCAGTAGTCACCTTAGGGCTGCAGCTGCTCGCCACGCGAGCTCCTCCCAGGGCGCCTTCGTCCTGAAGCCGTGGCCGCCACGTGCCACGCAGCGCCTGCCTTGCTGACCCAAGCTGCTCTGAGACTTACGTTTCCCACCTGCAGGCCTGACTCCAGCTGTTCTTCTACCAGCTCCTTTAAGTGGAGGAGGATCTTGTGACACTAAGACTTGATCGCTCACTGCAAGCGTTGCTTCTGTGCTTATGTACACATACGTGTGCACGCATGCACAATATGACACATAGAAAATGGTTGTTTCTACACCTGTATGCATATTAGCACCCCGTCCATTCCTGCTAATACTTGCCATTCCAGTCCAGCTCCTCAGAGGTCTTTCCAGCCCCCACTGCATGCTATGAATCCCTTCTCAGACTGAGAAGCCCGACTCCTTTTTTTCAAGGTATTTATTCAGGTGAACTCATCGTCCGAACTGTGCTGGTTGCCCTTTTTGTCTGCCATCGCCCTACTGCCAATCCCTTGCTGCCAGCTTTCTTGGCCAGTGGGTGACAATGTGATTGATACATTTAAAAGATACGAAGGCTCCTGCCCTTTTGGATGCTGAGCACCACAGCCAAGCGGGGGAGATGGGAAGTGACATGAGCTGCTGAGCCGACAAGTGTTCACTGTTTCCCTTCCTAACACCCACGCCCAGCACTGTATGTGGCACATGCAGAACTTTGTGACTGTGGCCTACATTGGTGGGAGGAAGAGGAAGGAGTGGGGGCATAAACAGGTAGGAAGAGAGTGAGGGGAGGCCTGATTACGTGGGTCCCAGACTGGAGGTCTCATTAGGTCCTGTTCGCCTTTGTCTTCCTTTTGATTTCCTGTCAAACTCTTCTCCTTTTTTAAATTTGTACTGAGTATTGAACTCAGGACCTTGCCCTTGCTGGGCAGGAGCTAAGCTGCTGAGCTACATCCCTTGTCCCGAAGAATAAATGAGTGTGTGAATAAACTTGCACAATTGTGCGGTTTAATTTGTATCATACAGGATCATCCCAAGATGGAGATACAATAGGTTAGACTGCAGCAATTTTATATTTAGAAAGGATTTTATTTACTTATTTTTTTCACTCTAACAAGTAGCTTTAGAAGGCTGCGGTGGGAAGGAACCAGATCGGGGTGCACCTGCTCGAGTAGCTGCGTAGCCTGAGTGGCACCGTGGCTTGGAGCTCGCCAGCGTCTGCGGCAGCTGTGTCTCTGTGGCACAGCTCTGAGTGCACGGGGCCCTTGTGGCTGCGGAGTGCAGTCTGAACTTCAGTTGCTTCATTTTGTTTGAGGTTAGGTTGATGTGTGCGTGCCCAAGTGTGCGTTAGCGCTAATACAAGGCAGCCCCGGGGAGGCTGCCCCTCTCCATTGTGGCGTCCTTGCTCATTTAGTTTGGTTTGCAGTACAAGCTTTAGCTCCAGCGCATCACTGTCTAATGCTACGGCGCTGTGCAGCTTTGTGGTCCAGGAGGGTTAGCAGTATAAATGGCTGGGACTTACTGAGAACTGGCCATTTGTATGTTTATGCTTGAAGGTGTACGAATCTTGGCATGCAAATTCTATACAAGCAAGTCTGTTAGCATGTATGGGGTTTGTCTTCAGTGCTTTGGTATGAGACAGAGGATTGCTTTGCAAGGATTGTAGAGAGCAGAGAGTTTTGTTTTCGTGACTCTGCAAAGTGGGTGTCTTTGTGCCGGCCCCGCCTGCAGGGCACGCTGAGAAGGCGACTGAGACTGGCGTGGTGGCACACCTGTAATCCCAGCACTTGGGAGGCTGAAAACAGGAGGGTCACTACAAGTCTGATCTGCATAGTGAGACACTGTAGACCCTGTCCTAAATGCAGGAATTAAAAAAAAGAGTGGGGGTCTTCTGCCCAGCCTCAGGAGGGCTTAGCACCCGCTCTCTGCACACCTCCCCGTTCCCTGGAACTTTGCCAACGTCTCGGAGCTTTGGGGCAAGTGCTCTCACATCCTCTGCATCCTTCCAGAGGACAAGGGGTCAGCAAGTTGTGATTTTAGCTAAAATGTAAACCCAAAGAAACAATAAACCCCAGAACAGCCCAAAGCCCCCACTTCCCCCACTTACTTCTTTAAGCGAGAGGCCTTTAGCAAGTAACAGAAACAAAACCTGGCTCTCCTGGGTTTGTACTAGTCTATCAATAGAAAGCAGGATGCTTGGAGGGGCGGGGGCTGCCTCAAAACCTTACAGTGCTGTATTTCATTGAGTGAGTGGGTTTTATGCTACAGTAAAATTGAATTGCCAGAGAGAATATATTGGAAAAGTACAGTTGGAAAGACAGTGGGCTATACTTCTGAGGAAAAATAGAGAAAAATCATTAATGAAATCAGAGACTACTTCGACATCTTGAATTATGAACACAGAGCTCAGGGAAGCCACTCATTCCAGCTGTTCAGCTGTGGTAATTAAGCTTGAGGCTCAGCCGCCTGCTTTTGGGGGATATCTTAGAACAGCAACTTCAGTCCCTATGAATCAAATGCTTATTCAAAAATATTTTTTGTACTCAAAGGAATAAATTTAGTGAAATAATACTATTTTTCTAAAATAACTTCACATTACTTAATTTTTTTTTTTTTTTCACTTTAAAGACACAGGAGAGGGGCTGGGGAGTTGGTTCAGTGGAATAAGTGCTTCCCTGGCAAGATCAAGGGCCTGAGTTCAATCCTTGGTTCTGAAAAAGAAATAAAGGAGAAAAAAAAAAAAAAAAAAAAAAAAAAAAAAAAGACATAGGAGATTTGGTTCAAATTTTGAAAAACTCAGGGGGCAGAAAAAATAATATTGATTAGCACTGGTAAGTCTTTGTTTTTAAATGAAAGATACAATAGTTGTTAACCTGTTGGCCTTGATTGAAATTCCGAAGGTTTTGAGAATTAGAGTAAGCGGTTGAGGAGCACGGGGGTATTCAGTGCATGATGCCAAGCCAGTGGCCGGTGGCCAGCGCTCGAGGGCCCGCAGTGTGCTTCAGGCGATGGCTACTGGTCCAGGCCTTTTGCTGGCACGTCCCGCTGCCAGGAAAGTGCTCCTTCCTGTGGTCAGTTCGGGGAAGGAGAGCCAGCCTGCCTGTCAGGCTGGGTGGGATAGTGGAGGCGGACACTTCCTTATTCCCTGCAGCGTGAGCGTGAGGCCAGGCTGTGTGGGGGGTGCAAAGGTCCCCAGAAAGTGTGACATCTTGGCCTTGAAAATTTGAACATCTGGCTCTAGTGATGTAGCTCAGCTGTCGAGCGTTTACCTGACACATGTGATCCCCAGGGCCACAGAAAGAGCGAAAGAGAGAGAGAAAGAGAGAAAAGAAAAGAACCAACTTCCCAAACACAGCAAAACAGGAGCAACAAAACATCTCCATAGAGGCTAAGACAGCTCAGGACCGAGTTTTGGAGCCCACCGCAATGAACACAGCAAAGCGCCTTGTAAGCTGCTTGAGGTCAGTGATTCAAGGCCCTGGAGGAGCCCCAGCTGAACTCCACGTAGGGCAGAAGACCATGATTGTGCCCTAGAGAGACGTGGGGCCTGCGAAAGGATAAGGGGCAGCTGCCGGGAGCCTGCTCTTTGAGTTGTCACCAGCTCACCTGCTGAAACCCAGAGCAGACACCGAGGGCTGTGGCTCCTGCGCACACAGGAGGGTTTGGGTAGGGGAAAGCGGCAGTGGTCACAACAGCCAGGATTTATTTTCAGGCTCACCTGGAATGTCCAAAGCAAGAGGAGGAGGAGGAGGAGTCTTCCATGAACTTCTACTTGGGATAATCTGACCTCAAAACTAAGCACCCAAAATAACTCTAGCCAGGGCTGAGGGGATAGCTTGGTGGTCTAGGTGCCTGCCTGGCAAGCCCAAGGACTTGGGTTCAATCTCCTGCACCACTGTCATGCTGGCCCCAGAACTAGGTGTGGTGGCGCACACCTGTAATCCAGGTGAATCACTATGACTCTGAGCTATGTAGCAAGACCCTGTAACCAAATAAATAAAGATTAAAAAAATTTTAAAAAAGGATAATCCTACCCAACCCTCAGAGCCTTCCCGGAGGGATGTGGAGTGTAGCTCTTCTTTATTACTTATGCAGACTTAGGAGAGAGACCTGCATGGAGGAAGAAATTATGAAAGTGTCACCCTGTCATCTAGCACTGAGCATTACAAGAGAATGAATGATACGAGCCACTCGACATGCTGGTACATCAGGTCAACATTTGTGGTCTGATGGGTGGTGGTGGTCATCTAACTGCTCTTCCTGCTTTCCAAGTCAGACCTGAGCTTCGTGGGTCCCCCTCACTGGAACTTAGTAAGGTGGAGGCCACATGCCCCCAACTCCAAGCTTCGTGCCTGTAGGAAGAGGGGGTCTCGGATTCTGAGTAGTCAGCATGAGTTTTCTTCAGAATGGAATTTGTAGGATGAGGAGAGCATCTTGTTCCGTGTCAACGAGAGAGATATTCATCCTGGTTTTACCGCTGATTGTTTTGTGGTAGGGAAGAGGTTCCTGACCCCAAGGGTGAGCCCTATTGTCTGGGATGCTGGGAGTGGCCGTGGGGTCAGACTGCACACACCCTAGGGTCTGCTCTGCCTAACCTTGGGCTGCAGAAAAATACAGCAAATCATGTGGCAAAGTTCTAGAAACTTAATGTGTTTTACAACTTGTACATCCATCAAAAATATTAGGTGCGGGGTGTTTCAGGCACCGCACTGAGCTGGCTGCTCAATTAACAGCGAGCATACCACCCCCTACCCCACAAGGAGCCAGCGTGGCTGGCAAGCAGCTTTAATCTTGGGGGTGAATGCTGCGATGGGAGCTATCAAGGCGCACTGCCTCAGTCTCTCAGAGAGGCCAGATGGCGGTCGGAGGCGGTCTTTGTTTTGAAACGGATTCAAGAGGTCTTGGTTGTTGTTTTGCAATACCTGGAAGAAAGCCTTGGAAAGGTTTGTTTAGCACAGGTGTCAGGTTTCTTTGAAATTCACAGGGTACTAGATTTCTTGAGAAGAGAGCCAAGCTCCAGTCCAGGGTGAACTCGCTGCTTTTTGGCTGGAGCACTGTGAGCCGCTAGGTGGGAACAAGCCCCAGGCTGTGGACTTCAGAGAGCGAGAAGGAAGCTGCCTTTGTTCGTTGGCTCTGCACTTATCAGTGTAAATCAGATCTGTTTCTTCCCAGGTGGTTGGACTGAGGCCGCATGGGCCTCGAGGGACGCTCTTGCTTGAGCAGATACGCGCTTGCTCCAAGTAGGTCCTGCCGCACAGGGAGCTGTTTTTGTAATTCCTTCGTTTAGAAAAACATTTAAATCTGCAAGAGAACACAGCAACAGCCTGGCACGTGTCCAGATTTCTGTATCCACCATGGTGAAGGTTTTGCCACGCGTGGTTCAGCCGTCAGTCCCAGCCGTCAAGCCCTCCCACCCCGCACATGTCATTGCTCTTCTCCAGGGATGGATGGGTTCTTCCCCCTCCGCATCCACACTGGCCTTGAACTCGCTGGGTAGCCAAACTTGGCTGGAACTTGCAGCAGTCCTCCTGCATCAGCCTTCCAGGTGCTGGGAGTATAGTAGGCACGTACCAACCACTACTCCCTGATGGGCATCTTGTTTAATTGCAATGCCATGAAGACATTGGAAAATGTACTTTATTTTTGCCCCCTTTCTGCCTCAATGTTCTAGAAATTCTAGGATACTATCAGTAGTGCCAAGGTGGTACCTTTCTTTCCCCAGATGTTTGGTTCTTCATAACTGGAAAGACACGCTACCCTGGAGCCGGGAGTGGCTGCCTCCCTTCAGGAGGCAGCAGGGCCAGTGTCAGCATCCTGACCCGAGCCGCTTGGTATACCTTAGTCACCGGTACCTTTCCAGAGTTGCTCTCCTGATTTCTTCACCCCCCACCTTTTCTCCTTGGCCTCCTCCGCCTCCCGTCTGCCTTCAGGTCTGCTGGGTGTTCCAGGCTCTTGCCCCATCAAGTGCTGCTCGCCACAGACACAGTCTGCTGATCTGTCCCTCTACTGTGAGGATGACCTGACTTCATGTCTTCTAAATATGTCCCATGGTGTTATTTTGTAGTTAAACATGTCTGTGTATCTTCTGGGTAATTTCTTTTTCTTTCTTTTTCTTCTTTGTTTTTGCCCCACTGGGGGTGGAACCCGGGCCTTCTGTGTGCCAGGCACAGGCCCTGCAGCGAGCCGCGCCCCCAGCCTCTTTGCTGAGCCCCTGCCCTGTTGCTGCTCCTTGCTCAGCAGTGCCATACCCTTGGTCCCACACCCTACTCGGTTGCTTTCTGGCTACCACACGCGACACTTTTCCTCCTCAGCCCCCATGCCTTTTGGTTGTGCTGTGGCATTTAACTGTTGAACACTGAAAGATTTTTCTTTATTTGACCCCTGAATTTTTTTTTTTTTTTTGCAGCCTCCTTCCAAGAGACTTCTTTTCTTCCTTGTACAGTGTTCTCAAAGATTTTGTTTTTTCTCCTCCTCTTGGCAACTTCACATGTATTTTACGGCTTCATTATCATTCCAGATGTCCTCCACACGTGGGATTCCTGCACGTCCTCGTTTTTCAACAGCCTGTGCGTATTTCCACCCAGATCCTCTTTCCTTCGCTCCCTCCCATCACCTGGTCCCTTGGCAGAGTTGGCCAGCATTACGGAGGTCCTTGTCACTGAGCTCGCTCTGTTCTCAGGCTCTCCTGCTGCCTAGTGTGTCCGCTGCTGCTGCGTGTTGTATGTGCGCCAGATAACCTTTCAGGCGGCTTGTTCTCAATACGTGGTAAGGAGTTTTGTTCTGCTTTTTATTCCCCAGAATCTGGTCCTCTGAAGAGTAAGCCATCAGTGAAGTTTCCGGCTCCCAGTCCTCGCTCCTTTGGCTGTCACAGGGGTAGAGAGAGCACCAGCGCTGTTCCTAGGAGGCGCTTCTCACACTGTTCAGGTTCTTGAAAGACCTGTGTAGGTGGCGCAGAGGCGGGGTGAACGAGGCGGTCTCGCCCGCTGCCCTCAGCTGCAGCGTGTGTACGTGTTCCAAAGCTGGCTGAGCTCATAAAAGCACTGCCAGCTGGTCTCTTGGTCTCTGGGTATATTATAAATGCAAGAGAACAATTTCTATTTTTTATTTTATTTTTAAAAAATGTATCAGTTATTTAATTAGGTTCTGAAGAAATTGAGAACACTGGGGCCGGGGAGATGACTCAGTAGAATAAGTACTTTCCTGGTAAGCGCAAGGGCCTGCGTTTGATCCCTGGTTCTGCAAAAAAAAATTTTAGAACACTAATTTATGAGGATAAATTCCATTTGTCAGAGCAAAAACAGGTTGCAGGTATCCCCGGAGCTGAGGAACAGCTTTGACTTTTGCTAAGATCTGTGAGTCCACCGCTTTCTGATCCACCTTGCGCTGCTCTGAAATCTGCTATCTCTTTCTCCGTGTCGAAGCTCTCGCCCTCCTGCTGTCTGGGCTTCCGCAGCTGCTGCTTCTTGAAGTAAGCATCAGAGGTGTTTGGGGATTTTCACTTTGCTGATGTCAATTTTTGTGGAGGTGGCAATGACACATTCCTGGTGTGTCCTTCGTAGAAGAACACGATTAAGGCTCAGAGGCCCCGTCACAAGCAGCAAGCTGCTGGTCAACTGCTTCAGGAAGACCACTCTCTTGCCTCTGGGACGTCCAGTGAGGATGATCCAGAGGGCGCCGGAGTGATGCTAGCTCGAAGTTTCCTCCTGTGCTGACTGAAGGGCTTCTTGCCGTGGCTCAAGAGCTTTCGGGGCACATCTTCAGTAGGGTAGTATCTAGGCGTTTTTCGAAGCTTAACCACCTGGGTACCTCTATTTTTGTCCTCACCGACTGGTTTTATGATCCTAGCAAGAACCTTCTCCTTCTTTTCTTTTCAACCTCTGATTTAGCAGCTGTGTACTTTCTCTTGTACAAAGCCTTTCTGGAATACATAGCATGTCACGAGTATCTACCAATTCTTCTAACCAGGACAGGATCTCGGCTGCAGTGGGGCTGCCCCTTCTTGGACTTTTTTTGCCTTCTTCACCTTACCCTTCTTACCAGTACCACTGGCAGCAGCCTTCTTGGCTTTGGGTTTCTTCCCTTTAGTGCCTGGCTTCTCAGATTTTTCACCCGCCATCATGCAAGATGGGAAAGAGCAAGGGACAATTTTTAGTAAATTAAAAAATATATAAACTATTGTTGGTAGATGGAGATACATTTAGTAAAAATTATGACTTTGCTTAGCCCCAGAAGCAAATGGGGCTGGTTTTCTGAGGGTTTGTAAGAAAAGAGCCCGTTGGCGATAAGGCCTATTCTCTGGAAAGGCCCCATCTCTAACACCTCAGAGCTTTCCACTCCAGCTACTCTAGAGTCTAAACATCAGAAGAGAATGACTTTTGTGGTTTGCCAATTCGTGGTGCTTTGCCCTCTGCTGGACACAGAGTGTATTTTCTGCGTGAAGTGTTTCCCTCCTCTGCATGACAGTGGAAACAACCGGAAAAAAAGAAAAACGGGCTGTGAATCCATGGAGTCTGAACTTTCGCTTTTAAATTGGATTGTACGAAATAAAGCACCTGCTTAGGCAGAGTGCAGCAGCCAGAGTTCGATCCTCGGTGTGCAGTGCTGGCCCTGTCCCCGGGGGTGCACTGATAAGGGGATTGAGACTGGGCATGGTGGCGCACGCCTGTATTCCCAGTGCTTGGGAGGCTGAAAACAGGAGAATCACCACGAGTCCAATCTGTGTAGTGAGACTCTGTAGACCCGGTACTAAATACATTAAAAAAACAAAAGGATTGTAAATGGAAGTCAGTTCCATGGGAGGAGATTGGGGTCCCGGTATAGGGGGCTGTGACCGCCCAGCTATGTGACCTTGGGCAATTGACTTCCTGTGTGTTTTGATATTAAGACCCACACTTTTTCTTTTATGTATTCAGTACAGGGCCCACAGGGTCTACAGGGTCTCACTACATGGATTGGACTCATGATCCTCCTGTTTTCAGCCTCCCAAGTGCTGGGATTACAGGGGGGTGCCACCACGCCCAATTTCAGTTGCGGTCTCAGTGCGCCTGGGGGTGGGACTGGCACAGCTGGCCGGGGTCCCTGTGTCTGCCTAAGCAGGCACTTCAATCCACTGAGCTATCTGGCTGGCCGTAAGGCCCACACCTGTTTGAGGAAGCACTAAGGTGGAGTGATCTCTAGGGTCCTTCCATTTTTTTTTGAACCTGGGATTGAACTCAGGCCCTTGCGCTTGCCAGGGAAGAGCTTATTCTACTGAGCCATCTCCCTGGCCCCTCTAGGGTCCTTCTAGCTCCAGCATTTTGTGTTATTTTCCAGGTTGGTGCTGTTAGTACTTGATCTAATGGCAGTCTCAGACAGTAAGGTGCAGGAAGAAGCTGAGAGTTTTAACGAGCAGTGGGCACTGTATCTAGCTGTTGGTTAGTACGGGGGCTTTCAGGGTGGGTGGCAGAGGTGGGGCTGTGCAGTCTTGGAGGACTCGGACAGGCCAAGGTCTGCCTGTGCATTGCCTGCCTTTAGGCTTACCTGACCCCCAGGAAACACATAGTCGGTACAGCCCGTGACCGAGGAGGAGCACAGACCTGAACCCTCAGCGTCTTCACCATGAGCGCATGACTCCCGCCAAGGTAGTTTCTCCTAAGCCTGCTCTTCATGTTGATGAAATGGGGAGAGTGATAGCGCCTCTATCCTCGCGCCGCCGTGAAGATCGGCTGGGAAAACACATCAACCTCTGTCCGTGCGGTGCCTAGAGAGTACTTTGCAAATGTAGCTTATTAATTGTGGAGTGCTTGTCTTGGAGCTGGCTACACATTTTATTTCCAGCACCTGATTTAATCCACATAATCATCCTAAGTACAGGAATTGTTGCCCTTGTTACAGCGGAGGAAATTGGAGTTGAGAAGAGCGAAGTAATTTTCCCAACGTTGCGCGAGTGTTCAGAGCTGGGACTGGCTCAGCTTTTCTGCTTTCGAATTCCCTTTGCACTCGGGACTCTGCGTCCCTGAGGAAGCACAGTGCTCTTCACCTGCCAGGCTAGGTGCCCCCAGAAGACTCCCTGGAGGTGAGGTGGGTCGTGGACACCCACCAAGGCCTCTTGTGAGAGCTGCACGTGGGCTCTGAAAAGTGAGTGGAAGTCCACACTGCCTCTTGCAGTGAAACGGTGGCTCTGCCTTTGCTTTCCCGCAGCTTTGTCACATCCCGGCGTGGGCGCTGCACCCGGCTGCAGGCAGGTGCTCGCCAGGATTCAAGCACTTCCTGTCAGCAAAGATACACAGTTTGAGGAAAGGAAGACTTATTAGAAATAGGGATTAGGAAAATATAGATAAGTACCCTGATAAGAATCAGGGTCAGGGCTCGGGAGGACCACGGGCCCTTCGCTCCCAGCTGCTTCGACAGGGGCCCAGGCCCCTTTACCCCCTCAGGCCTTGGCCTGACCTAAGGGCTTCTGGGGACTCTGCCTGTGTCATCCCATCCGGCGGTCTGTGCATAGCTTCTTTCTCTGTTTGTGGATCTTGACTTTTCAGGGCCTTATCTTTGGGGTGTCTGGCAGGTTGGCAAGGAAGTGCCAAGTCTGTGTCAGAGTTGGGGGCACGTGGGTATCTGTTGTAATAGACAGTGGCTCTAGAGTGAATGTCTGCATAACAGCGGAACAGTAAACAGCGGAATCAGTGCACAGCATGATTGCATGCATGCCCAGAGCTTGCTCTTACGTCCCTGGGTGGTCACTTTGTACGCTGGCCCTCTGTGTCCCCTTCTCTGCCAAGTTCCCAGGGCCACTGCTGCTTTCTTGTGCCTTCTTTCATCTGGGTTTTCTCTTTCTTGACCCCCATCATTAAAATTACTCCCTGGGGAGTTTCTCTAGTGAAGAAGTTTTAACTCCTCCTGGTCACAGTTAACTAGCCAGAAGACTTACCTATCACTTATACTATTTTCTTTCTGTCTATAGAACTGCCCCTGCAGTTACAACCCTAGACTTTTTTTTTTTGTCTTTTACCATGCAGTTCAGGTTGGCTTTGAACTCACTTTGTAGCCCAGGCTGGCCTTAGACTTGCAGTGATCTTCCTGCCTCAGCCTCCTGAGTGCTGAGATCATAGGCGTGTGCTACCACGTCTGGTTTTTACTCCTAGAAACTTTTTTTTTTTTAAATGTATTTGGTACAAGATCTCACTGTGCAGCTCAGACTCATAGTGATCCTCCTGTCTTTAGCCTCTCCAGCACTGGGATTACAGGTGTATGCCACCATACCTGGTCTTGGTGGCCGGCTCAGGGTGCCCAGGGGCTGGTGCAGCATGTGGTGCAGGGATCAATTTTAATTTGTGTGCAGTTGCTAAGCATTGATTTTTGTTTTTCATGCAAGGCGGCACAACCAATAAAGGGTCCTAAAAGAAGTTGAGACACTCTAGCACAGTAGGGTAACTGTGGTCAGCAGTATTTACTTGCATGTTTCATGGTAGCTAGGACAGACAACTTGAAACTTCCTAGCATACACACAAAAAGATGGCTTGAGGTGTTGGGTTTCCCTGACCTGATCATTACACATTGTATACCTATATTGAAGTCTACCGTATCCTATAAATATATGTAGTTGTTTTATGTCAAAAAAATAAAAAAGAATTAGATGCTGGAAAGGATGGCTAAAAACCAGAGGTAGAGAGCTAGCACTACACACACTCTGAGTGGAGCATGCCATGGACAGTAACTTTAATGGGGTCACGAACAGCTTTGTGAGGTGCTGAGGGGGGCATAGTGGTGCCTACGATGGGCCTTGAATGGGAAGGAAGTGCTTTGGAGAAGCAGAAGTGGTAAGAAGCGAGCAGGTGGAAGGAGAGCCACGGGTGCGCAAGCTGAAGCGAGGGGCTGCAGACCGAGGGAACGATGGAAGCCCACTCCTCATGCCTTCCGGTGCTTCTGGCAACCACGGAAGGCAGGGTGGGGACGTTCAAGGGAAGCCTGCCAGGTTAGTAAAGGTATTTCTAGGCGTCTTTATTTTTATTCTCCTTTTACAGCAAGCTTTCAGCACCCAAGCGTTTTCAGTTCCTCTCAATTTTCCAGTTCTAGCTCTGCAGTCTCCCCGGGGGAAGCCTCCACCGCATGTGGCGGCTGGGCCCTTGGGGTGTGGCTGGTTCAAACTGAGGTGTGCTCAGTTAGTGGCTTTTGGAGAGTACAAAGAAGGCTACTCATTCATTTTTATCCTGGGTGCACACTAAAATTATACTTTATATTGAGTTAAGCATAATTAAAACTCCAACTGCTTTTTTACCATTTTGATGTAACTACTAGAAAATTTAAAGTAACATTACTGTCTGTGGCTTGTGCCCTGTTTTTGTTGGGTATAGCTATTCCAAGGGTCCCTGTTATCTTTCAGCTGTGTCATCCATCCTGGGGTTTCCTGAGTCACGATGGCTTGTGCAGCAGGAAGGCGCCTGGTCACTCAGATGCGGTAGGGCCTGTTCTGCGCCCACGGGCAGATCACGCGTTGCTCTGGGATCCAGACTTTTCATCTGCATGTTGGAGACATTGTATTTGATATTTTCCACAGTCCCTTTCCATTTAAAAATTCTACACATTTATCTTGGAGTTCAATGCTCAGTGTAAACTATTTTTAACTTTTTCTGTGTTTCCTCCAAGGCCTCTGTGACTCCATTTGCCAGGTATCAGAGAAAGTCAAGACATTTCCTTGGCTCTCTGGAGTAGTAACTTCTGGAGCGGGAAGCCTTTAGAGCTCTGGCACATTGAAGCAACCTTCTCCCGCTCCTTTCCACTCCTGTTGTTGGCTCCTGAGTGTGAGCACCTTAGCCCCGTGGCAAAGGTTCCCGCTAAAATGATCTGAGTATCACTTCTTGACAGAGGCGCAGTTCTTTGGCTCGTGGCTATCAGAAGTACTTCTAGCTACCATAGGTACTGGGGGATTTCTGCGATTCTCCTCAGATCCTGACTGGATCCACAAAACATGGGAATCTGTCCTTTCCTTTCTGACCCTACTGATAGAACAAACTGGCCATTATCCTTTTCCCAATGGCTTGCAAATATCCCTCCTCAGGCAGTCCTTCCTCCTGCGCACTGCCCGCTGTCTGTCTACCCCGAAGTCAAGGAAGGGTATCAGATGGTGGTGGCTGGCTCCCAGGACTCGAGCTCTTAGGCTTCGTCTTTAGCAAGAGGGAAGGCAGCTGAGCAACAGCACGGGGCTTGGAATCTAGAAGGGGCAGTCAGACGGGGCAAAGAGACGACCACAGAGCACACTCAGGCACTGAGACACTTCTGGATAGGAATTATTGATATTTCAAAGTAAGACAAGAGGGCCGGCAAGATAGCTCAGTGGTCTTAAGCACCTGTCTAGGCAAACAGGGACTGCAGTTTGGTTCCTGGTGCTACATGCCACGCCAGCCCCGTCCCCAGGGCGGGCTGAACCTGCCACACTCACAAAAAGTGCCACACTCACAAAAGTAAGACAAGATTTCAGTTAATGCAATTAAGTTGAATAGAGTCTCCTATTAAACTGTCCCCATAGTTCCACTTACTGGAACTTCCGTGTCTGGATGGAAACTGCTGCTGTATTGAGACCCATTCTCATGACACTGACCACAGTACAGTGCTTTGCTGTTAAATTTATTCTTCTGTTGGAATGAACTCTTATAGTGTGTTACATTTTTATGAACAGCTAGTAATACAGAAAATACACAAAGGCAAAATTTTACCAGTTTGGAAAAGCAATGGCAGCGAGATGGAGAATGTCTACTTTTGTTGAGACTGTTTTATTGCAAATGCCTGACTTTGAGCTGTCCTTAATAAAATCTTGGCTTTTCTCTCAGAGTGTGGGGTATCAGATCCACACACAGAAACACTTATTAGACAGTGCCGCTTGTTTTTTGATTTGAGGTTTGTGGGATCCTAAAAGGACAGGGTACTAACTGACCCAGATTGGAATTCCAGGTAATTGGGCTGGTTATGAACACAGAAGTGGTGATAGTATCTAACATTTATCTACGGTGGTTATTTTGTTCCCTGTGCAAACACCAACTTGTCTCTAGAGTTAATAGAAGATATTTTAAAGCGCTCATGCACCGAGTAAGAGAATAAAGTATAAATACAAAGTAACCTTTGCACATTACATGCAAGCAGTGTATGCTCTGAGAAGAAAAAACCAGCACGTTTACTGATTCTGTTTAACACTGGGAAGTTTAGGTATTCATGTAATAAGGACAGCATATATTTGGAAGATTGTCTTTTAAATATTAGCTAACCTCCCTTGCCCTGTTTGCTTTCTATGGTTCCAGTAATCCTTAGTAAACTGCAGTCCCAAAATGGTAAATATTAGAAATAAACAATTTATGAGTTGAACACTGAACAGCACTCTGGGAGATGAGAAAGTGGGCGTGGATCCCATCCATGCGCGCACGCCATCCCCGCGCGTGCGGGCCTCCCCTTCAGCCTGCCGTCAGATCCCCTGTGGGTTTGCGGTATTTGTGCCCAAGTAGCCCTTCTTCTTCCTTAATTACAGCCTCAGAGGACCTGCCTTAAGTGACACGGTGAAAGTTCTTTTAGGGAAAGCAGTCATATGCTGAGGCCGCTAAGGTCTATGCTAAGTAATTGTTAATCTCTTGCTGCGCCTAGTTTATAAAATAGTATGTATATTGGGCTCAATGCCATTTATGGCTTCAGGCAACCTCTGGGAAAATATCCCCCACAGAGATGGGGGATAACGCGCCTAAAGTGTTTACCGTGAATCAATTTGTGGTTCATGGTATCGCAGAATGCGAGGAACTAGGAGTCTAGTAGTGAACAAGAAAGGGTCTCGAGCTTGCCTGGTGGGGCAGACCGTCAGCAGCACGGCGGCACCGGTGAGGAGCGGCGCACACCCGAGACACACAGGAGACGCTGTGGTGTGTACACGTGGGCGGAAGGGCCGGGATGGAGCCCGCCGTGGTGTGTGTCTGGGGATGAGATCATCAGGTGAACCCTACGGGCACGAGGACTGAGGTGAGACCTGGAGAACGGCGTTTAGTGGACTCCAAACTGAGGAGGCTCTGCTTTGTGCAAAGAGGGCCACTTGCATGCAGTGTGTTCTGAACTGAGCCACAGCCAACCGCCTAGAGAATGTCCCAGCGTGGCCAAGGAGCAGAGCCTTGGGAGACCCTGCTAGCTCTGCCGGGGGTCGGCTGGCTGGTGGGGAGGCTTTAGGAAATAGCCTGGGACTAGGAGTGTGGGCGTGGTGTGGGCCATCGCCTGTTGGAGTGCCGAAGTGCATTCACATGAATAGCGCGGCACGGGTAACAGCAGGGCTCGCCCAGGCTCGTGTGACGTTAGGGTCCAAGGCGCGCTGGTTTGCCAGGGGCCTGCTTTAAGTTCTAGCCACCCCCCATAGTTCAGCAGAGCAGAGGTAGGGTTGAGTTATGTGCCTTGGTACTGGGAACTGAGCTCAAGACCGTGTATTGTCAGGCAGTTGCTGTATGCCTGTGCTACATCCCCAGCCCCAGATGTGTTTTTAAAAAATGTTGACAGCTTGCAGTTTCATAGTCTGGGTCACGTTTGGAGTAGGTGACCTTATCAAACCGAATGTGTTCCTTTTAAGGTAACCAATCAAACTCCATCTGTCTTTTCCAGGCGGCACCACTGTCCACATATTCCTACTAAGATTTATGATAAGACAGAGAAACCATGTCTTCTCTCCGAGTACACCGAGAACTACCCTGTCTACAACTCGTACCTGCGCAGGGAGTCCTTCAAGCCCAGGCTGGAGTACCAGCGAGGCTCCATACCGATGGAAGGCCTGACCACGTCCAGGTGAGGCGCGCCGGGGCAGTGCCTGCGTGCGCAGCGCGGGGCAGTGAGCACAGGCCTGGCACGTGTGTTGAGGTCGTGCTGTGCAGGACTGACGCACTCATATACAGTATCAACGCCTTAATGCTAACGTCCTATGTCCTTGAACGGAAACCTTGAATTTAATAGCCTGCTTAGTTGTTCCCAAACACCCTCTTAAAGGAAAAGGATTTTTGCTTGCCAAGGTAGGGGTCAGGGAAAATGTAAATGGGTCTGTACAATAGAGGACGGGCAATGAAGTGAAGCAGGGAAGAGAGGAATGAGAGGAGGCTGCTGCTGGCCGCGAGATGCTCTGGGCTCTGCGAGGGCCTCAGGCCAGCTGAGGTGATAACGACGGTGAAAGAGAAGCGGTGAAGGAGCGAGCATCTTAAGCCACACAGGGATTCTCCCCTGTGGTGTAGGATTGAATGCAGGGCCTTCACACTGAGCTACATTCCCAGCCATTTAAAAAATGGGAGACAGTCTAAGTCACCGGGTTGCCGAGGATAGGCTTGGCCTATGCTGTGGATTTTCAACTGAAGTTCTCTAGAATGTTCAAAAAATATAATAGCTGGGTCTGGTGGTACACAGCTGCAACCCCAGTACTCAGGAACGTGAGGATTGTATGCATTTGAGGCCAGCCTGAACTTCAGAGTGAGAGCCTGTCTCAAAAAAAAAGAAAAAAATATTATATATATGATAAAAGAATATATTTCCTTTTTAAAATTTTTTCATTTTAAAGAGTAAAAATAAAAGCAATAGCAAAAAAATAAATAGCAAAAGCAAAGACAGAAGCAGATAACATATAATAATACATATGGTACAGATTTTCAAAGCAAGAATAGTAAATTAACAGTGGTTGTGATATTACGTATTTTTATCGTCAGATCCGTTACTCAGATGAACAGATATAGGTATGCAAGGTTGGACAAAAAACTGAACATCAGTGTTTGTTTTCAATAAACCTTAATTTATTTTCTTGTCCTTTTTACTTTTTATTTCTTAAATTTATTTCAAAGACAGTATAATCACAATTGATAAGACATTAGGAATGGCGCCCACTTAGCAGAACGAGATGAGAGGTACTCAGCTGTGGTGTTTGTATTGCCCATCGCTGTCTTCACGGTAGCTGCTCCGATTACAGACGTTAGCATATGGAGTCAGTCAAAGTGAAATTTTTAAGCTAACCGCTATTTTCAAAGAAGTGATGGAATTAGTGGTACTGTCACCTCAGCCATCCTGTGCATACACTTGCAAGGTTTCCTCCATATATTTCCTTTTAAGCTCCACTTCACTTCCTAAGACTGTTTGGATCTAGGTTTATGCAGATGGTGAGCCACATGGCGGGCACATCTGTACTGAGGCGGTGGGAAAAACTGCTCAGGTAGAGTGTATCAGTCAGGGCTCCCTAGGGGATAGATTTGATATGAAAATACACACGATAGACTGCAAGATTTGCAAGGCAGATTACAGCAGCCACCTACAGAGCTGGGGCGGAAGAAGGCCAAGGGGCTGCCTGGGCATGGCAGAGCAGGGGACCCAGTCAGAAGTCATGGGCGGGGCCTCCCTGCAGAAACTGGTGAGGGTCCATGTCAGGTAACCAAAGAAGGGCTCCACTGGGGCTGAAGGTTTGTGCTCGGAGCCTGGAGGCAGATGTCTAAAGGTGGTGGTGAAGGCTGAAGTTCCTCTGGAGAAGTGAAGATGGCAGCCTTCTCTTGCTCCTTTTCCTTTTTATTTCATCTAGGTTACAAGACTATTGGTTGGTATCACCCACGCCCAGGGTGGGTCTTGCTATTTAGTAAGTCAGTTGCCCCAACACAGCCAGCATTGTGTTAAACCAACCTGCCAGGCATTTCTTACTCAGCGTGACGCTACAGTTGACCGTCACATGGGTTCTGTGTGCTGCAAGACTCTAGCACAGTGGCTGAGGACCTAAGGCACACGCCTCGCAGCAGGCACATGGGCCTCTGGTGTTAGCACGGGAGCCAATCACTCCAGCGGCTAAACATTGGGTAACAGTTGTTTTTTTCTCTAAACTAGTGCCTCAGTATTCAAGTTTAATTTCAGGGTTGGCACTTTGCAATGAATAAGTGGGTTTTGAGTTGCAGTTTGGGCACTTGGTCTCTAACATACTCATTATTGCTGCTTTGGCAGAATCTGTCACTGACCAATTCTATTAGTGACCTCTGGCAAGGGACTCCTGGCTGGCGATCCAGGAGAACAGAGATCTCTGAGTGCACTTGGGCAGGTCTCCACGTGAGACCTGGTGCGTGGAGGTTGAGATTGTGAATGGGACATGTTTCTGTCTGTGCAGAGCTGCATCGTCTAGGTCCATAGGAAGCCCATTCTCATTAGGGGGCCCAGAGCCAAGAAGAGCAGACATGAAGTCAGTGGACCAGTAAGCCTGGGGTGACGTTGAATCAGAGGCAGCTCAAGAATGCGCGGTGGCCGGGGGCCTTGCCTGGTGCTGAGCCTGAGTCAGGCCACTTTTATACTAAGCACTGAGCTTAGATAATGTTGTAATATGCAACTGCTCTTTCAAACTGTGACATTAAATAATGTGAACCTTGCAGTCTGGACTTCGTTTGAGCAAAAAAAATAGTGTCTCCAAGCATCAGATGGCCATGATAAAGGACAGTGTAGCAGCAGGTCGTGTCCCCTCGAGTAAGAAGCACCAACTACACTGGGTCAGCATAGTCCTGAGTGTGGCTGAGGGACTTACTGAGGACAGCGGGGCCACCCAGGGTGGCTTGTTGCCTGCGTGGTACACAGGGGAGGTGGAGAAGGGGGGCTGCTTCTGCGCCTTCACCCGGGCACCGTCTCCTGCGCAGCCCCCGTGGCCTCCTGATGCGGCCTCACAGAGGCTGCGCTGAGCTCTGGGCCTTTGGCTGCATCCTGTGGACCCCAGCACAGAGGACCCTTGTGCACCCTTCCACGCTGGACTCTGCGGCTGGCCACTGCAAGGCAGTCTTGTAAATTCATATATATTTGTATATTTTGCATCAAATCTGCTTTGCTAGCGAACACTGATTGATACAGGTGGGAGCTGTTCTTGAGTCTTGCTTTTCCTTTTAAGAAACCATGAGGACCCAGGCACCTGTACAGGAGGTGTAGCTGGGGGAAAAGGGTAACAGTGGGGCTGAGGAATGGCTGAGGCCAGCCTCTGCTTCCATGGTTGGCTCTTACCATCTGTCTATACCCAGTGTGCACCTAGGCACGAGGACCTCGTGAGATGTGGAGTGTTGGTCCTGTGACATAGAAGTACGCTTCCTGTCCTGTAAGTGGAGTGATACAGGGAAGGGTGCTTTGAGAGTTGGATGCTCTCTGTTGCCTAAAGTGTAGAAGAATGAAGACAAATCCTAGATAAACCCTCCAGCTCGGATGGCCCAGATGAAGGCCTACGTATTCCCCCTTCTCCCAATGGTGCTTTGCAAAATAAATCTAACCCGTTGGCCTGTCCTAAATTATCCTTGTCTTGTGTCACTTACAATAATAAGCATATTACCAGAAGCCCCCTTTGCTCTTTCTGGAGGCAGAGTACCAATAAATATAATGTAGATCAAGATGTCCCTAGAGGGGAGGACTATAGTTACTGGAAGAATTTCCAAAACAAGCTGTTAATTAATGATCAGAAGGCCTTTAAAAAGAAACAGTGGTGAGAAAAAAAAAAAAAAAAAAAAAAGAAAGAAACAGTGGTAGAATCAAGCTTACATCATGGGGAAGAAAAGGAGTGACAGAGGACTCTTGTTTATTTCCTACTCCAGAAAGAGAAGTCGGCAGGAAGTGAACAGACAATATCTCTTCTCTATACCTCGGTTTTATTATTTCTTGACCCTCTGCCTGCCCTGCCAGACACTAGTTGTCCTAGACTGAGGACGAAACTACGCCAGTTTCAGAAAATATAGGGAAGCCACCCTATGGGTGCTCTCCATAGCAGAGCTTCTGGGAAAAGGTATGGGTGAGCCCAGTGTTTCTGCAGCCCTTTGTGCATGTAGGTTGTCGCTGTCCCAGCTCTCATTACAACAGCATGCCACTCCCTCACCTGGCTGGAAGTGGATGCTGCTTAGCGTGGGAGGCGGGACACGGGCTCCCACCTGCTGAACGAGCACGCCCTGTGCACCAGGACTCGGCTGCTCAGTGCCCAGCCCAGACACACGAAACACCTGGTTTCTGGAAAGGTTATCGTCCCAGCGTGCGGTATGGTCACAGCTGCGCACAGCTCTGAGTGACCATAAATCGTGGGGATTTGCAGCAGGTGCCACCAGCAGCGTGTCGAGTTCTCCAGCCCCTCTTAGTATGAGGCCATTTCTCTCGGCCTTTGCTAATTCCCCTGCACAGGATTTGCGCTTAGTTCAGACAGATCTGAGCTGAATTCGTGAGGAGGAGTTTTCACGTCAAGACTCATTCCCCTCAGCATGCCACCGTGTGAAGCATTGTCATTGTCAGCTGAGCTCCCCTCGTGAGTGGACAGGGCCAACAGCCCTAGGAGCAGCAGCTGAGTTTTCCGTGGTGTTGAGCTTTTGTCCTGAAAGGGAGGAGACCATGGTGAGGAGACTGGAGCAGAAGAGCTGACAATCGGGCGCACAGTTGAGGGATTTGGCGGGAAGGCGGAAGGCTGGGGTGAGGCTGGGGGCGCTTGGATCCACTGCCGCTTGCTTAGGCGGTCTCCAAGTCAGCGAGGAAAGCGCTCCAAGTCCGGCGGCCTTTGCAGAAGCCGGGAAGGCGGCAGGCAAGCTGCTGCTGGGCTTGAGTCGGGCTCTCTCCGCCGAGTCTGGTGTGTTTCTGGCCCACGTCTGCACGCAGTTCCTGCCTCAGAGCTACACCGCCGCCCTCCACAGGCTGGGAGTGAGCGACCAAGCGCTTCGGAAAAACTCGCTCGCGCGGTGAAGCCCTGCCCGGCGGCCGTAGGCGCTGGTGCATTCGTGGCCACTTTGGCCCCTGTTCTGTTGCACACTTCGCCCCTGAGGCGCCATTCATTTCTCTCCCTTAACCATTTGGCCTCTTTGTTTTTCATATTGGATAATTTCTTTTAACCTATTACCAAGTCCACTGAGTTTTCCTCTGCAGGCTCCAATCTACTGAGCCCTTCATCTAGTGAATGTTTTATTTCAAATATTAGTTTTCAGTTTTTTGTTTTTTTTTTTTTTTTTTTTTTTTTTTTTTTTTTGCGGGATTGAACTCGGGACCCTGCATAGTTTTCAGTTTTTAATTTTACATTTTCATAGTTTGTTTTCTATGATTTCTTTTAATTCATTATGACCTTACAGGCAAGTGTTTGTTTTCCTCAGTGGGTACAGTTAAATTAGTAGCTTTGAAATTCTTGCCTGGCAAATGGAACCTCTAGGTTTCCTTGGGATTGGTTTTCATGATTACATTTTTTCCTTGAGCAGTGGCCACAGTTTTCTATATGTACGTCAATATGTTCTGGACATTATGAATATTGGGTTATAGGGTCTCAAGTATTAAAAAATTCTTGCGTAGAGCTTTGCTCACAGGCAGTATCTGATTAGGTCCAAAATGTGATCTCCGTGTTCTGGGTGGCCGCTCTAATCACAGCTCAGCTCCTACCCTTTGTGTTGTCATCTGCAGCCTGCTGCATGTGTGAGGTCAAATGGGGATTTGAGCCCACTGTCATGCAGAACTCTGGCTTCCTACCTTTGTTGTCCTCTTTCCAGTTTTCTTCTTTCTTTTTAAATTTTTATTTTTAAATTTTTTATGTACTTGGTTCAGGGTCTTGCTAGGCAGCTCAGACACCTAGTGATCCTCCTGTTTCCAGCCTCCCCAGTGCTGGGGTTATAGGCACGCACCACTATGCCTGCTCTTCATGGCTGGCTCAGTGTGCCCAGGGGCAGGACTGGCATGGCACATGGTGCCGGGGATCGAACCCTGGTCCCTGTGCTTGCCTAAGCAGGCGCTTAGACCACTGAGCCATCTTGCCCACCCTCTCCCTTACTTTCTAGCACTGTGGTGGCCTCACATTTGCTCTTTTGTTTCTGTACTCAGAGAATGGAAAATGCTCGTCTTCTGGCTGCTTGGCACGGCACCGACTAAGGCCTTCAGGCAGAGGCTTTGAACCTTGAGCAGTGAGTAGGAGCTTAAGCAGCGAAGACTCACCGGGCCTATTCCTTCTCCCACTGGTGGCTGCGCTCCACAGCCTGCCTATTTTGATTCCTCTGTAGTGCGTTCAGGTAGTGTTGCAAATGTGTATGTGTGTTTCCTTTCCAGAGCAGTGACCAATGTGAGTCCCAGCAGCCCTGGGAAAGCTGGAGGTGCAGGAGGAGATGGTTTTGGGGAAGCTTGAGTCTTGGTGTGCATGTCCTGGACCCCACCTGCTCCTGCCAAGATGAGGAGGCTCTGTGTGTCCCATCAGGGTCAGGCCCAGGGCCAGGGATCCAGCCCTGAGTTCAGCCAGGCGCTCTAGCGCCATGATCTGGGAAGGGTCCCTATCTTACCTGAAGGATTTTTTAAAAAATTGCTCCGAAGAGCATTATTTACCAGGGAAATACCAATTTTTACAAGTGTCGCATGGCCCCTGTGTCATGGTGAAAACCCCCATTTCCCACTTGTGGGCCCGTGGCCCAGGTAGCTGTAAGGCCACTTCCTCTTTTTGTTAGTTGAATTTTTGTCAAACACCTTTCTTTAGCTTTGCCAATGGATTGAAGTCAAGTCGTTATGATTTTCCCAGCAGGGCCATGTTAGCCTTTACTTAACTCTGAGCTTAACTCTTGGCCTTCTGCACTATATAACTTTTTATAGCTACTTACCTAAAAGAAACTTAGATCTCTGACCAACTTTTTTCTTGGCTTATAGTCATAGTGGGCACAAGCACTAGGAATATACCACAGGAAGGGAAGGCAGATCCAGTGTTCTTAAAAAAAGAAAAAGCTAGTCAATTTGAGCAATTTCTGGGAAGAATAAAATACTTTTCTTTCACATGAATTTAAAGACTAAGATTATATGTGGCTGGGGACTTGCAGTTACATTGTGGCTAATGATAGGTTTCAGCGAATGTTTGCAACATAAAAACATAATGAGGAAACACATAAATTCTGATTAAATTCAGTCTTAAGCTCCTGTAACTATTTTTGAGTATGGACTGAATGAAGCAACTTTTAAATTTAAAATTTTCCCCCTTTTTAGGAGCTGCACTGTCTCCTAGTTGTGTGACTTAGGTATACCTGATCAGTGAATTTAACCACAGTTGTACACTTACACAGGAGCATGAATTTTGTATTGAAAAGAGTCTGTAATGTGGTGAGCAAGAATTTCACTGTGTCTGCTGTCGCCCTCGAGAACCAATGTCAGGAGAGCCCATTCCGTGGTGAGCGTGTGAGCCTTTGTTGGCTTTTGCCTGTGAAAGTAGCGAGAGTGGGGCACTGAGTGAGCTGATTTGTCAGAGTGCCCAGAGGCCCCGGAGGCAAGGCTCTTGTGGCTCTGCAAGGATGCTGGCTCCGTGGTAGGCATATGGCAGAAGAAGGTACAGTGGCCTGCATGTGCAGGGTACGGACATGGCGGGCCAGTGCGCAGAAAGAACTCCTGGGTGCTCTCGGATGAGTGGGAGGGTTCCACTTGGGAGTCTAGAAACCCTGTTTTCTTTCTCACTACTTGCCTGTGGGCAGCCCCTGATGGTTCTTGGAAGTGAAGAAGGCTAATGGCTTAGGTGGCCATCACCAAAGTTGGCTCTCTGAAGGCTTAGAGGGGTGTGGTTTCAGGTTGCCCAAGCCTTCCTGCATCCCCTGGGGAGTATGTTCAAGTTCCTGAGGGAACATTTCCTTCAGAATGTCAACTTTGTAACAGAAAGTTAACTTTCTGGCTGGCTTCCAGACAGGGACTTTCAGGTATTGTCATTTATCTTTGCAGTCTCTGTTTTATACTCTTCATTCCTTGCCCCAAGTGGTTTAACACAAGACTCCAGGGTGAGGACCTGTTCACCAAGGAGGGTCTGAGGTGGGGCTGAGCTTGGCTTCTGCTTCAGCCTTTCTCCTCCATAAGCTCCATACACAGTCGGCTTCCAGACCTCTCAGGGTCATTGAACTTTGTCTTGCCGAATGCCGGTAGTGGGGCTCCTGGGACGGTGGCCCAGGCTGAAGGCCTGTACCTGCCACTAAGATATATTTTAGGATCCAGCCAGAAGGTATTATGGGAGTTGAAGTGAAGCATCTCCCACTTCCCCTCAGAGCCCCGGAGAGACCAATTCTCCTGCTTCCTAACTCCCTCCTCCCATCCCACCAAGAGATTTCAGGATCCAGTGTGGGCTTATTGACAGCCCCGTGTATAACTCATGCAGGACAGGGTACAGCAGAGCGTGCTACCTTTGCCAGTCAAGCATGGCTCAGTTATGCTGCTCCAGATTTCAGCCGGGAAGTAGGTTTTATTGGGTCTGGGCCTAATGTTTTCCTGTCCGGAAACCTTCCCTTTCCCTTGGGTGGCTGCTTTGGCAAATACCATCAAGAAAATGCTGCCTTCTCCTTGTCCAGTTGGATAAATGGATTTCAGGCAAAAACAGACTAAAGCGGAAGCCCGTGGTGTGGGGGATGCTAGCACAGGCCTGGGAAGCTCCGGCCACCCTGTGGGCAGCAGCAGTCTAGCTAGAGGGGTGTGGCCAGGAGGGCTCCACGTGGTGCATGGGTAGCATCCGGGCACTTCCACAACTCTACAGCAATTTGGGCAGACTCTTTCCTGTTCAGTGGAGTTCATCCTGCCTTTCTGATCCCACTGTTTTCTTTCTTTCTAATCACTGCACGTTGACATCTGGAGCAGAGTTGCGCTGTGCATCTTCGTAGGTGCACACAGTGTACTTTGACTGTATCTACCCCTCATCCTTCTCTCTTTTGCCCTGCTGTTTTATTACTCCTTGAAATATCAGGGCACTGGCAGCAGACAGTAATGAAATTAGACTTAGGGTCTCCAATTATTATTATTTTAAAAATATTAAATCATTTTTTAATTTTTAATGTTTTATATATTTAGTACAGAGTCTAAAGGGTCTCACTGCATAGATTGGACTCGTAGTGATCCTCCTGTTTTTAGCCTCCCAAGTGCTGGGATTATAAACATGCACTACCATGCCCAGTCTCAATCCCAGTCTCAGCTTGTTCCAGGGGTTGGGCCATCACAGCAGGCCGGAGATTGAACCCCGGACCCCTGTGTCTGCCTAAGAAGGAGCTTTAATTGACTGAGCTATCTGGCTGGCCCAAATCGTTGTTTTTTAAAATAGAGTACAGAATGGTAAAAACAAAACAAAACAAAACAAAACAAAAAATCTAGTAGAAATGATACAAAACTTCATTAAACAGAGTACTAGGAAATTCACAATGGTTGTTGCATTGCATAATGTTATCTTCAAATTAGTTGTTTAAGTTATCAGATATAAACCTGCAAACTTGGCAAAGAAAGTTATAAGAAATTAAAAATTAAAAAGAAAAAAATTTAAGCATTAACTATTCCTTTCAATAGACCAGCAGAAGTCAGCAGTACAATTATCTAAACTATCCTGCATATGTACATGAATATATCTTTTTTTTCTTTTTTATTTATTTATGTGTGTGTGTGTGGCCAGCTCAGCCCACCAGGGGCAGGGCTGACTGGCATGTGGTGCTGGGGGATTGAACCGCGGTCCCTGTGCTTTGTTAAGCTTGTTCTAAGTAGGTGCTTTAGACCACTGAGCCATCTCACCAGCCCTCATGAATATATCTTTTTATTTTATTTTTTTCTCCTGGGTTTTCTGTAAGGTCAAGTAGAAGAAAGAGAGAAACATGAACAAGATAAACTACTGGGACTATAGGGAAACTGGTAGGAGTAGCTGAAAAGCTCTGTGGTGAAGGGGCGGCGGAGAGCAGTACAGAAGCGGGCTCTTTGTAGTGACTCTCTGCGGTCTGCTCCGTGTGGGCGAATCCAAGAGGGTGGTGGAAGGGGGCCGGGATGGGGCCAGGGCAGCTCATGAGTCATGCTGGAAAATTGGTTCTCTTTGGAAGGCTCTCTAAACCGGGGAGAAAAATGATCGAATTTTTCACGTAGAGAGTTTATTCTGGTTCACGGGTGTCGATGTAGAAGTGACAAGAATGAAGAGGAGCCATAGAGGGCTGTCCCTGCTTGGAGTAGGAGCCAGGCAGGGTCTGAACCCAGGAGAAATGCCAATGAGCAGCAAGGAGGGGCGCACAGGTGACCCCAGGGCTCACTTGGGCGAGGAGCAGGCCTGACGATCCCTCCAGGGCAGCGAGAGGAGAGGCTGGGCGCAGGCGGAAGGTGCATCTCAGCACATGCTTGTGGAGACAGGCTGCATGCAAAGCGCAACGCTTTTTCTAACCCGTGAATCCTGATGATGTATACCTGCTGTCTTCCAGGAGAGATTTTGGGCCGCACAAGGTGGTGCCAGTGAAAGTCCACCAGCCTGACCAGTTCATCCGGAGCGAAGAGAACATGGATTTGCTCACGACATATAAGCAAGACTACAACCCCTATGTCGTCGGCCGCGTGGGCCCCATCAAGCCTCGCGACAGCAAATTCCCCTGTGCTGACAAGATGGAGTGTCTGCCTACCTACAAAGGTGGGAGAGCGACCAAGGGCCGGCGGGAGGTGGGCGAAGTGAGCCGCCAAGCCGGGCAGGGTGGGCGCGTGGACGCCCTGGGGCCTGGGGTCAGGCGTAGTGTGCTCTTGTCCAGCTGGAGAGCTGAGGGTGGCATTCACGTTAACGATTGACAAAATAAAAAGGTTATTTCAGGACGTGTGAAAATTACATGAGGTTCAAAGTCCAGCCCTTGAGGCATTGTCGCTTACGCATTATCTCTGGGTACTCTTGTGCCATGGTGGCAAGGCTGAGTAACTGTGACAGGGACCTTGTTCACGGCCTGAGATATGTAGTATGCATATTGTTCTTTATAGAAAGTGGCTGCCGGGGGCCTGCCC
>NW_004524620.1:12935515-12937902 GCF_000260255.1 Octodon degus | reverse complement strand
GGGGTATGATGTCATACTTTGATACATGTATATCTTGTGTGATGTTTAAATCATGGTAAACATATGTGTCCCTTCAAACATTTATCATTTCTTCATGGCAAAAACCATTCAAACCCTAGTGGCTCTTTTGTGACATCCAATAGGTGTTTTATTGAGTATCTGTTACATGCCAGGCACGGTTCTAGGAGGTGTGAAGGAAGCGCCGTGATCCGCCTTGACCTCTCAGCCTCCCAGGAGAGATGAGACGTGCACGCGGGTGTCGTGCCAAGCGTGACAGCGCCGCACTCCGTGGGGCACAGGGGCTGGCGTCCGGGAGCCGGCCGCTCTGGTGCTCAAGGTGCGCGGTTGCCTCGGTGCTGCGCTAAGCGGCTTGCAGGTTCTGGACTTGTCGGGCTGTGCTCAGGCCTGGTTTTATTTGCTCAGGAGGACACTAGGCTGGAGGTGGCGCAGAGGTGATGAGGCTGGAGCGCCACAAGGATCTCCCGAAGGAGCTCTGCGTCTGTCGTCCCGCGGGATGCCACCTGGGGTTGAGCTGCTCCACTTCTTCTAGGGACAGACTCGCAGCTGGCCTGCACAGGTCTCGTCGACAGCCTGGACTTCCTTTAGGTGCTGCTCTTCGACTACTCCCCAGCTGCCTTTGTCAGGGCGCAGGCCAGACACTGCCATGCCCCAGCCGGCTCCTCCTCGAAGGGGTCTGCGCGCCACCACCTCTGTCATTCTGGCTTGTTGGCCTGTCGACTCCCATCATGTGCCCTGGGCCCTGCGGAGACCTCGGACTCACTGACGCCTCTGTTTCTCACTCTGACTGTCCTTCCCCCAGAGCCTGTTCCCTGTGTTCTTAGTAGCCCATCTCCTACTAGTGCCCCGAGCTCGCCTCCCTTCACTGCTTCCTCTTGCAGAACCCGACTTCTGTGCCTGCGCGTCTACACCTGGGCGTGCTCCTGAGGCTGCTCCAGTCCATCAGATCTGAGCCATTTCCACAGGAGGGCATCGGAGTCTTTTAGTAAAGGCTCCTGATGGGGTATTTTCCCTACTTAGCATTCTTCAAGTGATCTGTGTGGTTCTTAGGATGAAGCTGCGAGCCTTTAAGGACCCTCTGATGCTTGCTGCGTGGTTCTGGCTCTTGCTGCCGAGCCCCTCTATTGCAGCCTGCAGGTGGCCTTTGGTTCTCTCTGCTCCTTTCTGCAAAGGGGCAGTTAGCTGGTTCAGTTCCATCTGCCCCCCGTGTCTAGCTCTCAGCAGTGGAAGTGGCGCGCTGTCAGAGGCCTCCTCAGACCTCCCCACGCCAGCCTAGCCTACTTAAGGCCGTCTTGCAGCTCTTGGTCCAGCCCATTTCTGCTTAATTTGTGTCTCCTTGGCCATGGAAGTTCCGAGGGGGCAGGGATCTATTTCTTTGCCAATTGTCCCTGTAGCAGACCCTGGAATAGGTGCTTTAGAAGAAGTCAGTATGACCAGGTGCACAGCGCGGTGCCTCCACATCCATTTGTGGAGTTCCCCCTTTTTATCCAGTGTTCATAGGAAATGGAAATGTGCTGCCAAGTACACGGAGGTGGAGCAGAGGGACCGGAGCAGAGCGCGCGCCGGCCTGGGGTGGCGGGGGGCATGGGCCTCCGATAGGCGGGTCACACTGCGAAGTCTCTCTTTTCACTGTATTCGTGAGCCCCTTGGCTTATGTCCTGGAGGAGTTCAAAGCTCTTCGTGGCAATCTCCTGCTTGGTTCTGTTCATCTCCCTTTTGCACTCAGTGCGAGGAGAGTTCTGGAAATGAGATGTGTTCCTTGCTTGCCTGAGGGTCAGCCCTGTGGAGTAAGGCTTGCGGTGTTACTAGAGGAAAGTCTTCCTTGCGCTTCTCCATGATCTGCTCGGAATAAACGCATATGCAGAGAAACCCCAGCGTAAGGCTGATACTTAGCTTTTCTACCTCCTCTGTCCCATAGTCCCTCCTTCGTTTGTGAGGCTGCACCTCGAGCCTGCAGCATGCTCTCTGATGGAGCTAAACCACAGTGACTGTCTGTACTGTTAGCACTACAGCCGGGAGAATTCTAGTCTCCACTTAAACTTCTGACCTGTTAACTTATTAACTGCTTGCCTGCTCTAACAGAACTGAACAGTCGAGCAACAACTACCTTGCGCAGGGCCAGGCACATGTAGATGCGCAGGGTTTTTGTTCTGGGGACAAATTTGTACTTGAGGTTGGATTTTATAGTTTTCCTTTGAAATTCAGACTTAAAAACAAATCAGTGTGTACCTGCTGGATTTGTCTTGTAGTTGCATCTGACTGTAAGTGCTGGTGTGCAACCCACTTGTGTTGATAGTTTCACTATCTTAGTCTGTCTGTAGTTCTGTAAGAATAGACCTGAGACTGGGTTATTTATAAGTAATAGAATA
>NW_004524620.1:12917688-12935415 GCF_000260255.1 Octodon degus | reverse complement strand
TTTTTTTTTTTTTTTTTGAGTTCTGGAGGCTGGGATGTCTAACAGGAAGATGCTAGTAGGTTCAGTGTCTGCTGAGAGCCTGATCTCTGCTGTAGGGTGAAAGGCAGGGAAGAGGGCTGAGGCCGGCTCCTCCAGCCTTCCACAGGACACTCGCTGGCCAGCACAGGGCGCTTGTGAGTCCCCCAAGGGCCTGCCTAGCTTCATCACTGGAGCTGAGGAACATTGAGGCAGGCTGTAGCACATATTTTTGCTTTATTAATTTGAGTGGTTTATTGGTTCTAATACTGTCCTGTGGTATCACGGCTTCTGCATTGGGGTGTTACGTGTCTAATATCTGTGTTCTCAGCGTTTAGAATGGGGAATGGACGTAAAGACATGTCACCTAAAGGAACAAACTGCTGAATGGTTTTGAGCTCTTGTTTACGAAGACTCTAGGTAACTTTGCAGTGAAGGCATGCGAATTCTCACCCAGCCAGTTACCCACCCGATAGGTCCCGGCAGGGAACAGAAGTGAGGTTTAAGGAAGGCCTCTGACACCTATCCTGCCCTTGGGACACTACTGAAGTAGTGTTTTTGTTTTTGTTTTCAATCTGTGTATTTGGTACAGCGTCTCCCTACACAGCTAGGACTCATAATGATCCTCCTTATTTCAGCCTTCCAGTGCTGAGATTACAGGCATGTAGCACCACGCCCTGGCGGCGGGGCCTGCATGGCATGCGGGACCAGCGACCGGACCCTGGTCCCCGCGCTTGCCAAAGCAGGCGCTTCGTCCCTTGAGCTACCTCGCTGGCCCCTGAGCTAGTTCTTGCATGTGCGAGGGGCCATACTCTCGCGTTGTCTCTTGGCGAATCACTCCTTGGAAGATTTATCTTTTGTGAAAATTTGCTGCGATAGTATTTTCGATAGCAACCTTCATATTTTATGGCCATATACTGACAGTCTTTCCGAGGGGAGAAGAAGGCAGAGTTATTGCAGATGTGCATTTCAGCGGGCCCATCTACGTTTTGCTTCTATGTGCTGCTTCCATTAGTTCTCTTAGAAAAATGTTCAGACTTTGCACTTTCTACTCACGGCCTGCACCTTAACTGGGGTCCAGAAAACCACCAATGAAATGTGCTTCGGCAGCATTTGGTTGTAATTTGTGACATTTTCAAAACACTGTGCAATTGGAAAGATTGAGTGTGTAATTACTTGGTGCTCAGCTTTAGGTTTAGCTAAGTTTTTTAAAAGACACTTTATTGAATGGAATCTCTCTTAGAGAGGTTCTTGCCAGCTACTCACAGGACACTGTGGCCTGCAGGGCTTTACTGCTGTGAGAATAGTCTGTCCGATGGAATTCGGAGGTTTTTCAGGCCTCATGGAGAGGTCTGCATAACAAATGCTGGTGGAAGAAGTCAGGGCTGAGTAAGACTGCGGTTTCTACAGTCTTGCTGGTTATCGGAAGTCACAGGAGGCAGCTCTGAGCTCCCAGAGCTTTTTTGTGACACTTGGTCTGTCACAGAAAGGCCTCTGCCCGCCACGTCCACTGCCCTGAGGTGGCATGTGGGTGTGCAAGGCAGGCCCGCCTCAGAGGGCCTGCAGGCTGGGGTGGAACATGTGCTTTGCGTTCAGTAAGACGCTCCCTTGAAGGCCCCTAATGCTTTCAAGACGCTGATAGAGCCACTAATGGCTCGTGGAGAGAGATTAGATTTTCAATTAAAATGAAGCCAATTTTGAACAAATAGTTGGTACTATTACTGGCCTAAAATAGACGTAAGAGTGTGCCTGGGGATGAGCGTGGGGAGCTTGGAGCGGTGGAGCCAGAGCTTGGCAAGTCCTGTCTCCCAAACAGCAGTGACAGAACTAGCAAAACGGTAAACCCAGCCATTTCAAGGCTCTGGAAATGAACCAAAAATATATAACAAAAATTATATGATTGAGGGCATTTATTCAAGTAAAACTATCAAAACTTTGTTTCGGATCGTGGGCATCTGTGGCTTTCACATGGCCTCGTTCCCCCAGCTGCGTCTGCGTGGCGGATCTTGCCGGGCAGGCTGGGCTGTGAGGACGGCTCTGCTGCCAGAGGGGTCTGCAGTGGCTGGAATGGCTGTATACCCCAAGGGTTTGGACAGAAGCGATAGTGATTTCCATGGGAAAAATCAGACAACTTCTGCAACTAGCTTGAGATTTTCATTCCTAACTGTGGTAAGCAATAGGTAAACAGCGATGCTAGAGATTTAGCAGGGAGAACCAGAGAATGAGACAACCACGGAGGGCCTTACTAACCCCAGAGGTAGCCATGGTGGTCTGGAAGATGTGCTCATGGGCAAGGATAGGTTTAAGGGGATTGGGGGGTTATCTGTCTATGCAGGCTCCCTAGCCCTGAGCTGTTGATGACACAGGGTGCACCTTAGGAATCTAACTGTAAAAATGCAAACAATTTCTTAAAAAAGAAAGAAAGAAAAAAAAAAGAGCCAGGTACAGAGGTGCCTGTTTTTATCCCAACTACTTGAAAGGCTGAGGCAGGAGCATCACAAGTTTGAGGTCAGCCTGAGCAACTGAGAGATGCTGTCTTAAAAAAAGAAACAGAAAGAAAGGCTAGGAACATAGCTTATAGCACTGTGGGTTCTATCCTTAGTTAATGGAGTGGGGGAGAGAAAATGAACAAAAATACGAGTAGCTAAAAGCTGCAGAAGAGGTGAAACTATGGAATTAATGCAAGTATTTCATTAAACATAAGCAAAAACAGGAACCCCTACTGGAGGTGTTAGAATTAAGAATTTACAGTTGCCATAGCATACTGTCTAAGTTATGGGGTCTTTGGCAGACATTTATGAGACAAAGCTGAGCACAGTGAGATATGCCTAGGAAGCCGAAAGCGGAGGGTGGACACGAGTCTGAGGTCAGCCTGTCTACATAATGAGTTCAAGGCCAGCCTGAGCTACACAGTAAGACCCTGTCTCAAAAAAAAAAAAATAAATAAAAATAAAATTGTGATACTTGAACAAAAAAAGGGAAGTATAATCCTTGCATGGGGAAAAGAGACAAAGAAAGCTATTTCTTAGGGGCCCCAGAGGTTGGACATAACAGAAAACTATTTCAGAGTAGGTATTACAAAGATACTCACCGAAGGACAGGAAGCTACAGTTAAGGAAATGAAGGAAATATAAAAACTGATAAGGAAGAATACTGGTAGGTGGAAATCATAAAAAACTAAGTGAAAATGTTGCAATTGGACAATGACCAAAATAAATATTCATTAGAAGCCCTCACTGGCAGAAGTGAGTTGGCACCACAGTCAGTGAAAATAAAGATAGGCCAGCAGAGACTATGCACCCTGGAGCACAGGGAAGAGCTAAGAGTCGGTGGCTGCAGGAGCCCGTGCCTGCCCCGGCTGTGCCAGCATCTCACAGCGGAAGCCACGGAGGGACTGGGCGGAACGTGTACCTGAAGGGCAACTGCTGAAATTCCGGAAGTTTCATGAAAGATGTTTGTACGTCCAAGAGTCACTACCCAAATAGGATAAGTGCAGACTGATCCATGCTTATTTGCGTTGCTGTCCAATTGTGGAAGGTCCAAGACAACAAGTAGGAAAGAAGCAAGAGAAGGCACCGTGTCATATGCAGCGTAATGACAGTGAGCCTCATGGGGTGTGTGCGTGCGAGTGTGCGTGTGCCTGTGTGCGTACGTGTGTGTGTGTGTGTCCTTCAAAGCAGTGGGAGACTGAGAGCAGTGGGTTACACAGTGAAAGAAAAGGGACTGAAAAAGAGCCAAACAAAGAAGTTCATGTCATTGACATGCTTCAAGATTGAGGTCAAGGGCTGGCCAAATAGTGGACTGAGGCACCTGCAAGCAGGCGTAGGGGCCAGGGGTTTGATCCCCGAGCCTGCCATGCGGGCCCTGCCCCCAGGGCGCGCTGAGCCAGCAATTGAGACTGGACGTGGTGGCCTGTGCCCGTAATCCCAGCTCTTGGGAGGCTATAAACAGGTGGGTCACTATAAGTCCAATCTAGTGGTAAGACCCTGAATGCTCTGTAGACCCTTCCCTAAAAATACAGAAAAAACAAAACAAAACATTGAGGTCAAAATAAAGAGAGAGAGAGAGAGAGAGAGAGAGAGAGAGAGAGAAAGAGAGAGAGAGAGAGAAAAGAGAAGAGAAGAGAAGCGAAGAGGAGGGGAGGGGAGGGGAGGGAAGGGGAGGAGAGGAGAGGGGAGGAGAGGAGAGACAGAGATACTAGTGGGATAAGTATGTGACTTGTCTTAGAAAAAATACTAAAGGAAAAACTTCAGGCTGAAAGGAAATGAGATTAGGTGACACAAATCCATGCAGTGAGGCAGAGAACTTGTGACTGTAACTATGTAAATGTACTCTTTCTCTGTTTTTCCTATAAATTTAAAAGGCTATTACAGAATAAACGATAAAGCTGTGAGGTTTGTTTCAGGAAGGCAAGGTTGATGTAATATCAGCAAATCAATTAGTGTAATGAACCACATTAATGTAAAAGACAGGAAACACAATTGATAGAAAAAACACTGACAGGATAGCCTAACAGCTCTCAGCAAGCTGGGCATAGAAGGAACTTCCTTTGCTCAATAAAGAACATGAGCAGGGAGTTGTGCAGCTCGTGTCTTCCTTCCTGTGCGGAGGCCAGAGGCCCTTCTGCTACGGTGAAGAGCAGGCAGGCGGACTCTTGGCTCTTCCCACTTCACTCGGCACGGGCTCGGAGCTTCTATCTAATGCGGTAACACAAGGAAAGCCACTAAGCAAGTGCTTCTAGGTTAGAGAGTAAGACATAAGCTTGTGTTTCTCCTCAGACAACAGCACCGTATGCAGATAATCCTAAAGAATCTGTAAAAAACTATTGGAACTTGTGGAGTTTATCAAGGTAACAATATTGAAGAGTAATATATTAAAGTCAATTGCATTTCTATACACTGGCATTGACAATCAAAATGAAGTAAAGAAAACAGCGCTCAGGCATCAGGGATGCAGCCCAGTGGCAGAGCGGGTGCCTGGTATGCATGAGGTCCTGAGTGTGAGCCTCGGTGACCCCCCACCCTTGTTATTGTCGGGAAAAGTTCTTCCCTGATAGTCTGAAAATGAATAAAATACTTGCGATAAGTTTAAGAAAATAAGTGCAGAATTTGTACACTGAAAATTATCAGAGTGCAGATGGTAAGACGCTCTGTGTTCACAGATTGAGAGATTTAATCCTGCTCCGGGGCTGCACGGCACTCCTTGCAGACTGATCTGTAGCTTCAGTGCCATCCTTACCAAAGTCCTAGGAGCATGGTTTTCAACAATAGGGCAAATCCTAAATTTTGTGTGTTAAGTTAAGATAAACCAGAGTAATTTTTTTTTGATAGAACACAGTTGTATAACTTCCTGATTTTAGAGCTTTACTATAAAGTAGCAGTAGTTAGGACCGTGTGTACTGACATCCTGGTAAATAAAGCGATACTGGAACTGAACTAAGAGCACAGAAACAAGCCTTCAGATTTATTGCCACACTTTCCACAGAGGTGCCAGGGCACTGTAGTGTGACAGAGGACGTTCTTTTTACTAAATGGTGCCGAGACAGTTGGAGATCCATATGCGCAACCTCATACCTCACTAGGAAGCCAGAGGAGGGAGGGCTGGGCGGCACAGCTCGGGTGCAGCGCCGTGCGGCGGTTACGCGGCCCAGTTTTCGGTCCCTAGCACCACTGTCACCACCACCACCACCACCACCAAACAGAACACGGGCACCCCACCCGCAGAACGAAGACCCAGATGTGAGAGCTAAATTACCGAAAACCAATAGTATTGTAGGTTAGGCAAAAGTTTCTTAAAAGGTGTGTTTCATGCAAATTGTATCTCAATAGAACTGTTAAATACGTGCCTACATCTTTGCTGACCTTGAGACGAACCTCCGGGCTCCTGGGAAGTCGCTGCTGTTCTCGGTAAAGCTGTAAAGGATTCCCTGTGGATTCAGGGGTTCACTAGGCTCTTGCCGGCTTCTCCAGGCTTGGTAATTTATGGGCACAGTGAGGCCGTCTGGGGCTGGGCTGGGAGCTGAGTGTCACGGGAGCAGGCGGCAGGTAAAGTGGGCGAAGCGCAGGGCTCATAGCTCCCGCTTACCCGCTGTGGTCTGTGTCTCAGAGCCGCCCAGAGCTCGCCCCGGGGAGGCCGCTTCGCAGACTCCTGCAGGGCTGTCCGAGGACAGTGCCAGTGGCTCCTCAGGCGCCATCTCTAGTGCAGATGTGCTCCAGGTCCAGGTCTCCCTTCGTCTTGGCCATCCCAGCTCCACAGCAGAGATTATTCTTGGGATGGTCAAGAATAGACAGAGCTGGCCAATCATTTTGATTCTTCAAACATTCGGAACATCTCCTCCTCCAAATATTTAGCCAGGGTTGTTACTCTCCTATGCTTTACTCTCTAGAAATAGTGTCAGTAATTACGAAGCAGGCTGTTGGAAGAGCGCGACTTTGGAGTCACGTCGAAGGCTTACACTTCAGTTCCTGACTCTCATAGCTGTGACAGTGGCTGTGTGGCTTTGGGCACATTCCTCGGCTTCTCCGAATCTTGCCTTAGGAATCCTGTGCTGCAGAGGTGCTCGCGCCACTGTGAAGGTCGCTGGGAAGATGGAGTAAGGTCGTGTGTGGAAGGGCTTGGCACACGCCCGGCTGGCACACATCTGCTCTTTGTTAAATCAGGAAGTGGGCTGCGTAGTGCGGGCTCAGGATCTGAGCGTGACTGTGCTTTCCTACCAGCTGGGCGAGCTGGGGAAGTCCCACCATGCTGCTGCCTCTGTGTCTGCCTCTAAGGCGGGTATTTAGCTCTCGCTCTATTAGGGCCATCTGAAGATCAAATGAATTAATACTTCAGGCGCTTAGGCCACTGCCTTGCGCATTTTATGCAAGTGAAGCTACTATTTTCTTCTTACCAGCCAGCATAACACATTTTTTCCTGTGGACCTGCGTATTTGATTTATGGGGCTCAGACATGAGGGTCCCAGAGACTCAAGGTTGTCACCTTGCAGGTGATCAGGCAGACCGGCGGGGTGGGGCAGATGGCCCACTCGTGGTGGGCTCTGGGTCCTCTGTCTCACTCCCCACATGCGTCTTCGTGATCACTCTGTGCTGATTAAAGAGGGCACCCTCCCCACGGGACAGGAGCTGCCCTTGGGTCACATGAGCCAGGCTGGCTTTGCTTCCTGGCCGGGCCCTCTAGGTCCTCCCGTGAGTATGCAGTCTCTAAGATCCCCGCGTGCAGCCTTGTGGAGAGATGAAATCTTGTATAGATTTGCCTCTATGCTGTGAGGTTGAAGCTTGTAGCTTGTTGAGATGGTGACAGGGTCTACTCTGTTCTCCCTGGGTCTCAGAGATGACCTCATTGGCTTCAGGCTCTGGGGTCTTATACTCTATGGATCTAATTTAGCACTAAGTACTTCTGCTTTAATTTTAGCTGATTATATACCTTGGAACCAGCCAAGACAGGAGCTGCTCCGTCCACCACACCATTACCGGCCAGCGTCCAAGTTTGACAGCAGAACCACCCACCAGGATGACTACCCCATGAAGGGCCTCGTGACCACCAGAAGCTGCAAGCCCCCCCCCATGCCGAAGCTCTGCAGCGTCCGCCTGGAGGACCTGACCAGCTACAAGATGAGCTACGTGCCACACCCCGTGGAGAAGCGCTTCGTGTATGAGGCAGAGAAGTTCAGACCCTGCGAAGTCCCCTTTGAGAGCCTTACCACCCACAAAGAATCCTTTCAGGGCCTGCTAGGGGAGCCTGCGAAGAGCCTGAAGCCTCCAGCCAGGGGCCCTGGGCTGGAGGCTCCTTTCTCTACCACCACGGAGTTTCGGGACAAGTTTCAAGCCTGGCCCACACCCCAGGTGTTCTCCAGGGCCCCTGCCGCCTATGTCCCTCCTGAAGAGAAGATGGACCTTCTCACCACCACGCAGTCCCACTACACCTACCCTAAGGGCGCTCCTGCTCAGTCCTGCCGGCCGGTGCTCCCAGTGAAGAAGAGCAGCTGCTTTGAAGGCTCCACCACCACCAGAGAGGACTACAAGCAGTGGACCAGCGCACGGACAGAGATGGTCAAGCCCCTTCCCCAGCTGAGCTGCCCCACTGAGCCCCTGGAATGCCTGACCACCACGAAGGCCCACTACGTGCCCCACCTACCTGCCAATACCAGAAGCTGCAAGCCCATGTGGCCCGGCCCTCGAGGGAATATTCCCCTGGAGGGCCAGACCACCTATGCCATCAGCTTTACTCCCAAAGAAATGGGCAGGTGCCCAGCCTCGTACCCCGAGCCCCCTGGCTACGTCTTTGAGGAGGTGGATGCTTCGGGGCACAAGGTGTACAGGCCCGTCTCCCAGGCAGGCCCTGGGCAGTACAGCCAGCCTTCTGTGGGCGCCACAGAAAGCACTCACCAGAGGGAGTTGGCAGTGTTAGCTTGACTTTAAAAATTATTTAGAAGTTGCACAGTACTTTTGAAAGCAAATGATGGAGAATTATTTGCTGGACAAAAGAATTCCCCAAAGAGAGGACAAGCAAACAACTTCATCACCAACTGTAGGACACACAAATAAAATAGAAATCACTTGAGTGAAGGAAAATGAGATTTACTCACTGGCTGACTCTTGGCTCGCTTCCCCTTTGTCTGGTCTTTCGTCACTCTCAGGTTCCTTACCTGGTGCGCGTGAAACGGCAGGTCTCAGGGAGGTTTGCATAGATCTAAATGCGTTTTATCAACTTAATTGTGGTGTGAACTGACCTAGTGATTAGCCCTTGCCAGCTCCTGAGTGCCAAAGAAGAAATTCTGTTTTGGGCTGCTGGCTGGGTGGTGCTGTTTTCCCTCCAGCTGTCCATGCAGAGAGCAGTGGCTGCTCGGGTACTCTAGAGAACCGTCGCACTAACCCTGCTGCCTGTCGTCTTGGTCCACTGGCAGTTCCTTTGGCCTGGCCTGGGGTCTTGTAGGTGCTCTGAGCCCAGGGCTTCCCAGGGCATCTTGTCCCTCTTCCCTGGAGGATGCGCGCACAGGAGTGGTGCTGGGTGCTGGGTTGCGGGGGTGCACACTTGCAAGACTTCTGCTTTCCCCTGAGCCTCTGCAGGGGAGGAAGGAGACAGGGAGTCCAGGCAGCCAGGGGTAGCCGGCAGCTGGCTTGTGCGATGACAGTTTACTCCAGTAGCTGCTCAGAGCCTGGGGCAGTGTGCCTCAGGGCACACTGACTTCTGTCCTGTAAGGACAGTAGTGACCAGACCCTGCCCTGGGGACTGCTCTTGGCCTTGAGGCTTTGTAAGTTTGATTAGGAGGCCAAGTGTTTTGGAGGTATATCTTTTTTTTTTTTTCAAAACTGGCCAGAGTTAGGAAAGGCCCTGTTCAAGGGGGCCCCTTGCTGATGTCACGTGGGCTGAGGGGTCTGGATGGGCATTAGACAGCACCAACCTTTGGTACACTCACTCTTCAGAGACTGGGGACTCTTCTCAGGGCCTGGTTTGTGAGTCCGGAGCCTGGGCCTTTGTACCTTGCGGGTCAGACTTTCCACGCTCTCCCCACCCTGGCCTGGACTGCAAGTCCCTTGTGTTTCACTGAGAACTTAGTTTGCATTGCTGGGTGGGGATCTTCATTATTGGTCTCGCTGGTTATTTGGGACCTGGACACCTGATTTATGTGGTAAAAAGGCCAAGTGGCTACACATGCGTGCAGGGCCGTGCAGCTCAGAACATCGGGGCCAGAATCGCAATGCGGGTCTTCTGACTCCAGGTCTACTGCTTCTCCACAACGCAGGTGCCTCCCGTCTCTTGGGACTCCCATCTTTTGGGTCAACAGAACACATCAATCCACATGTGTGGGCTGATTGGAATCTACGCATGGAGCCGATGGAGGACACTAAGGTGGGTTTTATTGTGTTGCATCTTTTTTTTTTTTTTTTTAAATAAATCAGAAGTAGTAGACTTGATTTGGAAAGCCCAATTGTGCTAAAGTACTTACACAAATACAGCAGGCTCTTTCCTCTCTCACCCTCCCTAGTGATTAATTCTCCAGAAGGAACAATGAAAAGCTTTCTGGTTTTGCTAGCATTTTTCTTCATATTCCTAAAAGTACTGAATGCATGTATTACTATCTGTTCATCAGTTTTAAACATCTTCCATCTTGGTAGATGAGGATGTTAATTCTCACGCATCCTTTTCTTTTCTCTCTCTCTAGTTCTTTCTAATCTATATAGTTAGTTATGTGGCAGTGTTGGAAACATGGACGCTCTTAACCTTTTTCTAATTTTCTTTTTTTGTGTTTTTGAGACAAGGTTTTGCTATGCAGTCCAGGCTGGCCTCAAATTCTCCTTCTGGCCCTGTGGGCCTTGAACTCACAGTGACCCTTCTGCCTCTGTCTCCCAAGTGCTGGGATTACAGGTGCACCACTATGCCCGGCTTCAGTTTTATTCTTCATTAGCATCCCTTTGCAGTCCGCAGGGTCGCGTTTCTTGCAGTGGTGTTGGGACAAGTACTCAGCACATCTCAGTTCTTTTCTGGCCTCTTCCCTTTCTGTCTGCCCATCTCTTGGCCCCCTTCTGACTGCAAAGGAGTCATTCTGTTTACTACTGTCTTTTTCTTTGCCCTCTATCACAAGCATTTCTGATGTCCATACTGCTAAGAAGCAAAGAAGTTTACGATGGCGTTGCCTTGGCTGACGAAGTGCTGCACCTTGTTGGGAAGTGGGCTTTCCTGTGCACACTGCCTTTGTCATGATTTTTGGCCATTTCCCTGGTGACCCCAGGTCACAGGCGCCATCTCTGCCTTGCTTGCTTTGTTTGGCCTAAGCGAGCAAATTTGCCTTCTCCTACTTATTTGTCCTTCCAAATTAAAAATCCTTAATATTATACAACTCATTGATATAAATAAACAGCTCATAAAATGTATGCAGAAGGCCACAGGTAGCTCTTCGAGGATCAATAGAACACAGTGCTAACGGTGTATGTGGTCTTTGGATTTCAGCAGCCTGGAATGACACTGTGTCCCTTGCTGCCTGCTAACTCTGAGAGCGTATTGGCCAGCTTTCCCGTTGCTGGGGAAAGTTGCCCATCTGCACTTTGAAGAGGCTTCCTTTGGCCGTAGTCTCAGAGGTTTCAGCCCATGGTAGCCTGGCTCCGAGAACACTGTGGCACAAAGCCATGGTGGCTTGCTCTGTGGTGGTCCCTAGGCAGAGCTCTGCGTAGGTGCAGGTGAGGGTCAGAAGCCCCTGGCCCTTTCTGTACATGCAGGATCAGGAGCCAGCATCATCCCCTCCCACCTTGGGTCACAACACCCCGACCCACCCAGGCACACCCAGAAGTGTGCTTTACTAATCTGATTCTCTTAATCCCAGCAAGGTGACAACAGGATTAACCGTTTCAGAGTCTCTGGTCAAACTGCTTAGCATATTAAAACTGTCGATAGCAATACTGACCTCATGTTTTACTGCTTGGACTAGATTATAGACCTGAGGTAAGCCACTTAATCTCAGCTCGAAGCTGGCTCATTAAATGTAGGTGGGGACAGCTACTGAGTTCTAACTGGTGGAATCTACTTTTGATGTCTTTGATCAGTGTTCACAAGTGTGCAGGTAAGGGTGACTGCTCATGTTCCTTTATGCATTCTATAAAATATTGACTTTCCCCCATATAGTTAAATTGATTTTTACTTCTTCTGAGATGGGTTGGGGTAGCTCCAGGGACTGGAACCAGGCGACGACTCTAAGGCTCGCTGTGACCTGGAAGGAAGGCCTCTATCCACCCCTGGAGGCATCTCTGCACTTGGGAGTGGGGTATGCGCCTTGCCGTGGGCGTAGTGTCTACTTGCTGGTCTTCTCTAGGGCAGGGCCCTTGCCATTATAGTGGTGTAGGCAAGTGGGGGTGAGTGGGTCTGTGGACTTTGGAGGCCACAGACAGGGTAGGCCTTACAGATCTGGACTCTGGGCCCAGGAAAAATCCTACGTGCCATGGAAGTGGTACTGGGGAAGAAGGCGGCCTGCGGGGACTTGATGGCTTCCCACTGTGTCCGTCATGGTAACAACAACCAGGGTCCCAGCTGCCACCGATGGTCTTTTTAGATTCCCTCTCGCTGTGAATCCCTGGCGTGCCCTGGTGCCAAGTTAAAACCTTGGAATGGGGTCACGGGGAGTGTTACGGATGGGCTGGGGTTATTTTGAAGGGCGGCCAATCCACTGTCGGGTTACTCTGGGAGACGGGGTTCTAGGCGGCTGCTTGTTCTCGCTTGGGAACTGACAGTTGCGAGCTCACTTGAAGATTTACTGCCTCGAGGCTGAGATCGCTGGCCCAAGGCTTGGACATCTGGAGGCTGGTGGAAAGTCCCCTCTCCTTCCAGGCGGCGGCAGGGCATGCGCGTCAGCGAGGCGTGTCTGTACTGGCCGTCTTGCTCCGGATGAGTGGAAGATTCCAAGTGAGGACACTGAGCTCTGCTTCGGGCCAGTGATCCACGTGGGAATCCTTTGCTCAGTGAGCTGGATTAGACAGACTGCAGCATCCCGCAGGAGCCCCTCTAATCCTGCCCTTCGTTGAGCTGAGGCTGTCATCCTGTCCATGGCTGGTCCCTTAGGTTGGGGTGGGGGGGGGACTTGGAGCAATGTTTGGTCCCATTGTGCTGTTCTCATTGGCTAGGGGTCGAGGAGTGTAGGTGGGCTTACAGCATGCGAGGTGGAGCTGTGAGATCTGGATTTCAGACAAACGTGGCCTGGTGCACAGGGAGCCTTTCTCCGTTCATCTACAAGTATCCCTTGAGCTTCAGTAGGGCCTTAGCCTGGAGTAGGGCTAACATCGAGCAATTTATGTCCCAGTGTTATTTTAGAGGCTTCTGGACTAAGAGCCTGGCTGTGAGTAGTGTTTGTAGGCACTGAGTCAGCCTAGTGATGGTTATCTAGTCGTTGATAAAGATAGGCCACTGGCTGATCTCTGGCCCCAAAAGCCGGGTCAGTATTCTGGTGACTGTTCCCTGCTTCTCAGCCATAAGGAGAGAAGGAGGCTTAGGTCTGGAGTCCCTAATATTGGGGATGACAACAGGACCACTTGGCATGGAGGGCTCCTGAGCGGTCAGGGTCCATTCTAAAGGTTTAGTTTCTGGTCCCCTAGTTGCTTTATTAAGGGGTTGGTCATTTTTCCACAAATGGGGTATCCATGTGCAGCAAAAGACAGCCATTCCCAAGGAAGCCCTCAGGTGCTATTTAGGCTCTGGAAGACCCAGTTTGCCTCTGTCCTCCTTGGGGACAGTTGTTTCTATCCTGGTGTTAAAATGTACCAGAAGCTTTTTTCTTTTCTTTTTTGGCTTTTTGCCGTAAGTATTGTTTACTTTTTGTTGAGAAATTTGGCCGCATACTGGGATACCTTACACTCTCTTTTTGTTAAGAGATTGACAGTTTTAATGGTATTTTGATCAAATAACTCTGTGATAAGGCTAAAAACGAGAAAGTCTTGTGCATATTGTAATATGGTTCTCCTTTCAAACTCAGGCGTTTGAAGGTCTTAAACCAAGGCTTGTGCGAACAGCTGAGGGCTATTTCTAAACCTCTGAGGCAGGATAGTCCAAGAATATTGTTGGCAGAGACCAGTTTGGGGATCTTCCCATTCAAAGGCAAACAACTGGAGATTGGGTCTACAGGACAGAAAGGAAGGCATCTTTGAGATCAAGGACAGAGAGTGGTCCCTGTGTGCTTGGGGTTTTGCTTTTATTGGTGTCATCTAAATGCCCTTTCTGTTAGAACCTCACTGCTCCGAGATTGTTTGAAATGACATCCTTAAGCAGGAGGGGTGCTGGTGGCCCGGGGCAGTGGGCTCCAGAGTAATTGTGTCTTGGAGATGAACTAGAGGATCCATTTCCTCTAAAAGTGGTTTTCAGCTGTGTAGTTGTCAAGAGGCAGCGGACAGGCAGGTGGGGGTGTTCGCAGTCCTACAGCGGACGACAGCCCCCTGGCCCTCGGCGCCCTCCCGCAAGCACACACTGGGTCAGCAGGCCTGGAATCCGGAGGACGCAGGCCCTTCTGAACCTGAAGGGCGGCGTGAGGGGCAGGCGGGCGGTTCTTGGGCAGGCCCTGAACTTGCGGGGCAGGCGCTCGGCTCCTCCCTGCTGTGGGGAGGCAGGAGCCCCTGAACCTTCCGCGCGTGCGCTCTGGGTTCTGGAAAGGGCATCGGGGTGCAGTAAGGCGGGGCTTCCCTTTAAGCCACATACGAGGCCACAGGCCCCCCGCTCTTGCCTCTGGACCTGTGACGGCCACACGAGGGTGCTGACGGCCTGCCCTTACTGGACCCCAGGGGTCGCCCGAACACTGAGAAAGCGTCCAGGCCTCGGGGCGGCGCTCGCGCTGGCGTGGCCGATCTTCGCCCGCCCGCCGGCGCGTTTCCCAGGCGGTCAGGGGCGTGTGGGGAGGGCCGGTTGCTTCTCACTTGGCCCAACTCGCCATTCATTCATTACAGGATCACAAGGCAAGGGGACCCACAAAACCCTTTAAATAAGCAAAAGTGACTCGGAAATGACACACAGACAAAAGGTCTGAAAAGTGGCTGAACTTTGGCCTCCGTGCCAAATGATGACTTACGAGCCACCAAATGGAATTGCGTGGACTACGGGGTGTCCTGGGCCTCAAAAAGGGAGTTCTCATTATAGTTTTTAAGCAGAGTTCAGTGTTTACTACCAAGTTGGAATGCTTTTTTTTTTTTTTTCCTCTTGTCTGAATGTTACACCCAAATTCTAATGAAGGAACTTGGAACGAGATGCTACTGCCCTGAATCTAGCAAAAGAAAGCTGAAGCGCTTCCTCCGCGTACCCGTCCTGGGGTACGTGCTGCCTGGATCCGCCCCCGCCCCTTTCTCCCCCGTTTTTGGCTTTTATACCCACTTGCAGTGAATGTCTCTCGCCTGGCCTGTACCCACAAAAGCGAGGCTCCAGGGGGAGGGAAGCACGTTCAGCGCAGCGACGCCAGCACCAGACTTAAGGCGCAGAGCCCGAAAGTGCAGCAGCTCAGAAAGTACGGCCCCGGTACAGGGAACAAAAGTGTGTGTTTTATTAAGTCTGGAGAAATAAGCTGTAGCTTGTGTTTGTGAACCCAACTTAGTAAAATGAATAAAAAATTATACACATACATTATTAATGGCCGGAAAAATGCATCAACCATATTGGATAAATGAATTCCCATTGGTCTTGTTTATCCAGGATAACAAGAGAATGGGAATTTGCAGTGTTTTAATGTAGTGTCACCTATAGGTAGTACGTATTGGTGTTTCCCAAGGTGTTTCTGTGGATTATAACTCCTCTGACATGGTCATTAGACACATGTTTGGGGAAATGTTTCCCTGTGGTGCCCCCAGATGCAGCCTCAGGATACATATTAGTATTTTTCAGCCCTAGAATAAGTAAACCTTATTTAACTTTGTGTAACTCAGCGACTGTTCCTTTAACTACGAGTGCTCACGCACAAGAGGCCATGCTGCCAGTTGGCCAGTCCAGGCCCTCACCCTCTGGGGCAGGGACTCCAGCAGCACGACAGACCCTGGGCTCTGTCTTTCTGCCTGTGTGGTGGCTTTAGGGGTTCTAACGTCTTACAGCTCCTCCTCCTCAGCTAGCAGGCCTGGCGGAGCGCTGAGGGCTCCACCTGCCCAGCACTCCCAGTGAGAGGGCTGAGCTGGGTTTCTCTTGCTGGCCTGCGTCTCACACTGACCGACTTGAAGTGGGCTCTGCCCTGGACTGGGTAATACGTGTTTGGTGGCCACCCTTGTGAACGCCATGAACATCAGAGTGGGGGTGGGGGTCCCTGAAGGACAGCTGAGGCACAGTTCCTAGGGGAGGGAGAAAAGAATGCCGAACAGGTGGAACATCATTTAAACCTCTTGACAGTAGAGCCACTTTGTGTGGTAAACCTGTTGCAGCACACGTTGAATAATACTGCCGAGTACCCAGCTTACATGTTTTCAGGTGAATCTGGGTGATAATAAAGTATGCATTGTGTAAGCATGAAGTTTGGTCTTCTTGGATGATTCAGAAAGCTCACTGCATGCTGCAGGAACTCAGAGTCATCCTGTCCTTGACCATACAGATTGTGTGGAGTTTCTGTAAATGGGGTGCTGTGGTACAGCCAGTGTGCAGAACACGGGCAGCCGGGAAAGGCCATTTACGGTGGACTACGCATGCATGTATCTCCCATGCAGTGTTCTATAGAGCGCGAAGCACCAGCGGCGCCATCTCGCCTAATCCACACGTCCTCTGCTGTTGTCACCGCTCCAGCCCTCCAGGCCAGACAGGCAGTTGGGGCTTAGAGAGCTTAAGCAACCTGGTCGTTCTTTAGAGGGTTCAGGGACTTGGAGGAAATGATGTTAGTAAAACTTTGTGAATAGTAAATACCTTTTTTGAACGGCACTGTGGATGAATGGTAGGGTGTGCTAGAGAGATGCAAGGGCTACTTTGGTTGAGCAAAAAGCATGAACTTGGGGTGTGTTTAAAGAGGAGGTATGCAGTTTATAGGTCTACGTTTTGGGCATGGTTGCTGTGTGCACGCCCCTTGTGCCCGGTACAGGTGAGTATCCAGGCCGGCTCAGTAGTCCCTTCTGGATGGGTGCGTGAGTGTGTGCATGCACTGAGATGTGTAGTAGCTTGTGTTTATGTACAAGTTACTATAGAAGCAGTTATTCAGGAGCTTAAGGTTATTTGAAGGGATCTTGAAAATTTTATGCTTTTGGCATGAAACAAATAATCACTAGACTGAATTTTTTCCACTTAATCCAAATGATCCTTTGGATTTGCTGAAGAACAAGGTATTTTTGTCTTGTGACTTAGTCATGCAGTCATAGGTGCTGTGTGTCTCTTCATAGAACCCCAGATGAGTGTACACGGGCCAGCGATGTCTCCTCAGGTAGGACGCGGACTTGCGGAAGGTAACGCAGCCATGTTCCTGGCAGTTGGTGGTGCCGTCAGGTCTGGATAGGTTTCACAGGTGGGTTATATGGAGTTGTTTCTTGGATGTAGGGTGAAAATAGGAGTGAATCAGGGATGACTCCAGAGTTTGGATCCAAGTTAGCAGAAGGCTGGAGTTACATCCGCTGAGCTTGGGGGGGCCTAAGGAGGGGTGTCCAGAGGCTGCGTGATCGGAGGTGGCTCCTGTGCCCCAGGCATGGCGCTTCTGCTCAGCCCCAAGGCCCCTGGGAGAATGATGGATGATGTCTTACAGCTTCTGGAGTGTTTCCTCTCTCTGATTCCCTGTTCTGCCTCCCAGCCTTCAGGGAGAAGGGGGCCCTTCTATTAGTGGGCATTTGCAGTATGTAGTCATTACATTTGGTTTGAAGACTTGGTACACCCACATTGCAATTCTCGATCATTTCCAACTCCTTTATCCCCTTCCCTACCTACCTTTTCCATTCCTTCGCATCTCTACGTAGTCTGCCTGTTGCCTATCATCTTTCATTTATTTATTTATTTATTTATTTATTTATTTATTTTTGTTTGTGCTTTAAGTTCCATATGTAAGAGAAGCCATGCGACATTTCACTTTCTGTGCCTGACTTATAACATTGAGTTAACGTAGTCTTTTATTCTTCCCATAATTTTATTGAGAAACAAATAGCAGTGAGACAGTTTCAAACCAAATTGGTAGGACAGTTTCAATAATTAACATATTGCATACATTCTTCCTAGTGGTTATTTGCTGTACAAGATGCAGACATGATACCCTATTTACAAACACTGTTAGAACAAATCCCTCTATTCATTAAGAGAATGTAACTA
>NW_004524620.1:12902420-12907261 GCF_000260255.1 Octodon degus | reverse complement strand
TGAGGTTCCTTGGCGTTCTGTATGCTTCAGTTACCTGAATGTCAGATTGTTTCCTCATATTTGGGAAGTTTTCTGCTATTACTTCTGCCCATCTTTTTTTTTAATGTCATTTGTATTGATTCCTTCTTTCTCATTGATGCCTATTAGTCTCACATTGTTCATCTTTGCATCATCTTGCAGGTGATGGATTATTCTTTCCTGCCTCCTTGTTCTTTTTAAGAGATCCTTTCTTACCTTTTCCCTAGCTGCACCAGCATCTTCAAGATCTGAAACTCTGTCTTCATTTTCACTTAAACAGTTTTGCAAGCTTGTGATTGAGATTTTAATTTCCTCTATATCTCTTTGACTCCGCTTCATGCGATCTATTTCTTTCCTGTATTGCTCATTCAAGGAATCCGTCATTTTTCTAATCTCTATTTTTTTTTTATCAATGGCTTCTTTAGAAGCAGTTTTAAGTTCTTTTACTGCAGTGTTTTTTTCAGATTTGGTTTCCTCCCTATGTTTCTGTAGTTGCTTCTTTACTTAGATGCGATGAGTTCTGAGAATTATTTTTTTTTAAATTTTATTTATTTATGTGTATGTGGTGTGTGTGTGTGTGTGTGTGTGTGTGTGTGTGTTTGTGTGTGGCCAGCTCAGCCCATCAGGGGGCGGCCCTGGCTGGCATGTGGTGCTGGGGGATTGAACCATGGTCCGTTTGCTTTGCTAAGCTTGTTCTAAGTAGGTGCTTTAGACCACTGAGCCATCAAACCAGCCCCTGAGAATTCTTTATTTCAGAAAAGAATTGTGCTCTGAGTTCTTCTATAACTTTCTGCTGTTGCTTATTTACTATTGATGCTATTAATTCATGCATTTGAGCTGAGCTAGTATCCTCTGCTCTTGTTGTGGGTGGGCATTGGGTTTCTTCCATATGTTTCTGCATTTGATTCTTTACTGCAGATGTTATTAATTCAGGGATTTCTTTTTTTATTTCCAATCTGAGTTCCTCTATACCTTTCTGCAGCTGTTTCTTTATTTCAGAAGCTGTTGATTCATTGCTTTCAGCTGTGTGATTCCCAATTTGTTCTGCGTTAGTGTCCTCTGCACTTGTTACAGGTGGGCTTGGGTTCTGAGGTTGCATTTTGTTCCTTCTCGTCATTTTGTGTAGCACTGTCTTCTGACCTTTGTTGTAGATCTTTGGTGCAGTTATAACCTTAGCACGTACTGAAGTTCAGGTGCGGATCTACAAAGGTTGGATTTATCCAGCTGTGCCTGGCTTGGGTCTGGCTGCTGGGCTCAGCTCCTTCCTGCTGCCACCCCTGGGAGTGAACCTGTTGTGCCCCTCTGTGAGGATGTTCTGCTCCTGGACTAGCTGGGTGGTTCGGTCCCCTACTTTCTCTGCATGGATTGCAGCTGCAGGGTTTCACCTCAGGCCTGTATGCCAGGCCTGAGCTGAACCTGGAGGGGACAAGGTGGAGTAGCAGGGAGAGGAAGCTCTCCAACACACTCACTGGGACTGGGCTAGGACTAGATCTGGTGGTCTCCAGAATGCGGCAGAAATTCTCACTGGGTGGGCAGGGTGGGGTGGGGTGTTGCAGAGTGGTGGTGGGGCATCCCAAGGGGGTGGAAGAGTGTCTCACCCACGCTGCACCTGGGCTTGGACCGGCAGGTCCTGCCGGCGCAGGGTAGCCGGAAGCTCTCCCACACACTCACTGGGCATGGGCTAGGGCTGGATCTGGGGGTCCCCAGAACATGGTAGAAATTCTCACTTGGTGGCCGGGGCAGAGGAGGTGTTGTAGAGTGGTGTGGGGCATCCCAAGGGGGTGGAAGAGGGTCTCACCCACGCTGTGCCTGGGCTTGGTCCGTGAGTTAACATAGAGTTGAGTGCTACCCATTTTCCTGCGAGTCACACCATTTTTCTCTATAGGTGCATAGTATTGCAGCGTGTGTACATGCCCACATTGTTCACTCCTCCACCCACCCATCTGCTGATGGGCACCTAGCCTGTTGTCAGTGCTCAGCTGCGGTGGGTTGTGCTGCTGTACCATGGGTATTCATGTATCCCTGTGAATACATGGCTTCCATTCGTTTGGGTGTATGTCCAGGAGAGGCGTAGCTAGGTCAGGTGGAATTCCTATTTTTAGGGTTTTGAGGACTCTCCATGCTGACCCCCAAAGTAGTTGTGCTATTTATATGCCCAGCAATGATGTGGAAGAAGCTACTTAAATTAGAAGAGGCATATTGTAAATATTTTTAAGTTTTTAGTCATAGGCCCAGACTTGCCCCTGAAATGTGTGCAGTGGAAGAAAGAGAGAAAAAGGGAGGAGAAAGCTTTCTGAAGACAGGGTGCCCTCCCCTTGAAAGAGACCTCCAGTCTTGGGCTGTGTCCAACTCTGAGGGTCTCCAAGTGGCTGAGAAGCCCAGCTCTCCTCTCCTGAAGGCAGAGAAGGAAAAGAATTGTAAATTCTGCAATATTAAAAAAGCGTCATGCAGCAAGCGCTTTATAGCTATATATTTTCCTTGGTCTGACTTGATCAGGGAGGAGTAGATAGTGGTTATCTGGTGCCTGGCACACTGTGGCTCGTGGGAAAGTGACAAGGAGGGGAATGGCATCATCAGGAAGCGCAGGCCGGGTGGCTGTGATGTCACATGTGTAGTCCTGGCTCCCTGGGGTCTGAGGCAAGGACTGCAAGTTGAAGTATAGCCTGGGTAACTCAGCAAGACCATGAAAAAACAAAGTTTAAGAAAGAAGGAATGGTGTTTGGGGAACTTTCTTTGCTCATCTCTTGTACACCGAGTAACTACTTTGAAGGTAACAATACTCACCGTATTAACTATTGCTATTCTCCCATTATCTTGTTATAGAATTTTGTTTCATTGTTTTCATTAAAATATAAAGGAAGGAAGGACTGGCTGTGTAGCTTACTCCATAGGTCTAATTCTCAGCATTGCAGTGCCAAAAGCTAAAATAAAAAAATTAAGTTTTGAGACTCGTCACCTAGAGAGTGCCAGAGCTGAGACTGTCCTAGGTGCCCGAGACTGTCTTAGGGAGCCTGGTCCATATCGTGACAGCAGTGTGAAGGTACAGAAAGTTGAAGACAAGATTGGTATGGCTCACACCATCCTTTGACACGACCTCTTTGCGGGCTGACGTGAGCCCTTTCTGCTGGCTACCAATTCTCAGGCTATCCAGAGTGGCTCCATTGTGGAGGCCACTGTGTGTGGGCCCACTAGCTACCCATCCTGTGGTTGAGTGGCAAGCTGCAGTCAGGCCACCTCCAAGCATAGGCAGAAGTGCTAGCAAACCAGGCCAAAGCCATTGTATAACTGCCCCTTGGATGTGGCCAAGTCCTGCTCGCAGCCCCAGGCACTCTGGGAAGCATGGCACGGCAGAGGGGCATGTTCCCATGGTGATGGTGCGCTCAAAATGTCTTTGGTCAGATCATGCAAAGAGAATTGGGCGCAGAACCTAAGTCAGCTATGGCTAGCCTTGCGGTGCCAGGCAGCTGGGCATGCCACTGTCTTAGGTGTTTGTGCTAGTGTGACAATATTGCAGACTGGGTACTTCATGAAGAACACAATTTAACTGCTCATAGTTCTGGAGGCTCAGAACTCTGGGCCAAGGATCGCCCATTTGTGAGGAGTGTTTTCTGCTGCCAAGGTGGTGCTTTGGGTGCTATATTCATTCTTCAAAGAGGACGAATCCTGTGTTCTTATGTGGCAGAAAGTGGAAGGGCAGAGAAGGCCCTCGACTTCGTAGGCTCCCTTATGAGACGCCTAACCCTAGTCACGAGAGAAGGGGCCTTCGCGCGCCCTGTTGGAGGGGTCCCCACTTCAGACCATCACGTCGGCAGCCCCTGAGAGTCGGAGGAGACACAGTCCGGCCGTAGCAGCTGAGATCTTAGATCACCTAAGTGCTGGTGCGGTGTACAGTTTGCAGGCCTTCAACGCTGCGCATCACACTGGTATACAATTAAGAATTTGTGTAATTAAGAGACTCTCATGTAGCTGTAGATAATAAAGCTCTCGCAGGGTTTAGTTCTCAAGGTTGCATTAATGACTGGGTAGTGCCGCTGTTAACTATCCCTGGGATGCGCGGTTAGTTCCACGCCTATAACTAGCGGATGGTGACATGTTCATAGGCAGCGTCACAATCCGTGCAGCTGCTACATGGAAAGTGGACTGCAGGAGACCAGAGCAGACTCCCAGAGTCCGATGAGAGAGCTTTGCAAATATCCCAGGCCAAGGATTAAGATGAAGGAGGACATCACTGGATGCGGACTGTGGAAAGAGCCTAAAGACAAGCACGGGCGATGTTCCGAAGTGGGCCTCGCAGCTGGAGCAGGCCGCATTGTCTTCCGTTTGGGGTGTGTCTGCTGCTCAAGCAGACCGTGAGCTCCCTAAGGGCCAGAATGAGGCTGTTGGCTCTGAGTCCGCAGAACCCAGTTGGTGCCTAGCAAGAGCTGCCTAGGTGGGCCAAGAAAGGCATGATGAGAAACAAAATTAAGAAGGGTGAGAAGGTGGAGGCCCAGATGACAGGGAGGAGAATGAAAATCACTAGGACCAAAGTGTTCCATCCCGGTGGGATCAAGTGCAAGAAGAAGCCCAGTATGAAGAGAGTGGAGGGGTCAGGTCCTGGGGCTGTGCTCTCTCAGGTGGTGGCCGGAGGGGTCAGGTCCTGGGGCTGTGCTCTCTCGGGTGGTGGCCGGAGGGGTCAGGTCCTAGGACTGTGCTCTCTCAGGTGGTGGCCGGAGGGGTCAGGTCCTGGGGCTGTGCTCTCTTGGATGGTGGCCGGAGGGGTCAGGTCCTAGGACTGTGCTCTCTCGGGTGGTGGCCGGAGGGGTCAGGTCCTGGGACTGTGCTCT
>NW_004524620.1:12899213-12902000 GCF_000260255.1 Octodon degus | reverse complement strand
GGACTGTGCTCTCTTGGGTGGTGGCCGGAGGGGTCAGGTCCTGGGGCTGTGCTCTCTCAGGTGGTGGCCGGAGGGGCCTGTGCAGGCTGAGGAAGTTCAGGTCAGGAGTCTGTGGAGCTGGGCCTTCCCTGTGTCCTGGCAACATGACAGGCTGCTCTCCAGCCGTGGAATGGAGCCAGCCAACTCTGAGGCTCTGCCTCACCTCAGCTAGGTCATAGCTTGGCCCCTTCATTATCAAAATGGCAGCGGGACTGGAGCGGAAGAAAACCAGTGCCGCCACAGACTTCATCACCTCTGTCCTGACCTCGACCAGTAAACACTTCTGAGTTCCCTGCCTGATTCAAGCTGCTCACAGCTTGTCTGTTACCATCCATGGGGTCTGTAATGAGGCCAGCCCTGGCCACGTGAAGCCTTGGCGGAGGAGATTTCCCACGCACGCTTTCTGATCCGAGTGCTGACTGCGCAACCTCTTAGGCCCCGAGCATTCTGCTTAAATATTATTTATGCTCGGCAGGAGAGCCATTTCCCACTGTCTGCCTTCTCCCCACTCCCATAAAACTGCACATTTAACTTCTGTTTACATGCATATAAACCATATCTTCAGGAGCAGGCTGAGGAAAGTGTGGTAGAAGATGGATTTTGCCTTTTGAAAACACAGAGGAGAGTGACGTGTGTATATTGTGTTATCAGAGGTGTGACACACGTAGCTCATGGAGGCCAGGTGCTTCACAGAAGCTATCTGAGTGAAGCTGTAAACCTCCAGTTGACAAGTGAGGTGACAGCCCAGTTCTTGTTAGCAAAGGCTTAATTATCAACATCTGCCTCCCGGCTTAGGGGGTGGCAAAAAACAGTTGAAAACCTCAGAGTGCTATGAATAAGAAGCTGAGGTTTGGCAGATGATAACAGTTTCTGACAGTTTGATACACACTTGACCTCTAAAGCATCTCTAAGTGGCTGAGATGGGTGGGTGAACGGTAGTGTATGGTGAGACTTGAAGGACCGGGAAAATTTGTTGTGTGTTCATTTCTATACTTCAGGCTTGTGTCAACACTGCTAGTTTCCTAGTTGGCAGTCTGTGGCCTGGGTAGATGACCTTCCCTACTTACTCTACATTACTGAGTGACTCATGACGTCTTTCTCTTACAGCTGGTTTACTGAGCAAAATTAGGGCAAGGGAGGGACAAAAACAAGGGCACTCACTTTATTGTGTTTCCTAGTTCAGGCTTTCTGAGTTAGATTATTTTTCTGGATTATTTCTTGAGAGCTCTATTATCTCCTCTATTTCCTTACTGTTGGTGGATGACTTTGACTACTTTTCGAGTCCCACAGATTATTGAGACCTAACTTGTCTCCTATTAACTGCAATCATTTATGGAGTTGGATTATTTCATGTGGGTTTCTTTGCAAGATGAAGTGAGGGGATAGTAGTATGTTGTTTATGAGAAACTTTCCGTTTGTCAAGGGAGAGATCCTTAATTGTATCTTTTGTGCTGCTTGTGTCTTTCCTTGAGTATGTACATATTTATAGTGACTCGAAGGAAGTGGGAGTTCTGTACACATCTGGATATGTTGAGTTGAGACTGGGCTATATGTTGAGATTATAAAATAACATTATTCCTTGGAAGTGTTTCTGGATGTCTGCTAGGATGATGGTGAGCTTTGGAGTCAGTTCTGTGGACTGATCTGTTTTCTTCCAAGACACAGACTTTGGTCCGCTGATGCCTGTCATGTTGCTGCTTCTGTGTAGTTCTGTTCTTTGAGTGATTGCTCTCCTTTTCAATAAAAAATGAGAACACAAGAAACAGTCTTTCCAAGATGACAATGGGAAATAATGTGAGATAGCAAAAAATATGGCAGCTCTGTCCTTTACCTCCTTGTCCCGTTCAGAGTATTTTGGGAGAAAATGACAGTTCCTACTGACTGAGTGCTCTGCCAATGTGACAGTACCCCATGTGTATGTATTTTAACATGAATCAACGCACGGTTTCACATCACAACCCTACACCTTGAGGCTTCCTGCTTTTATAGGTGAACAAACTGGGGCATAAATGAGCTGTGGTGACTGCTGGCCATTCCGGCCTTTGTGCACCCAGCGATTCCTGGGTTCATTAGACTATTGGAAAACGTATAATTCTAATATGGGGGTTTTCTTGAATATAAAATCTAAAACTTTTCAGGAACTTACTAGACCTTCATGCAGAGTTTTTGTTTTTGCTGATCACACTACCCACCAGGAACACGATGTTCTGGGGAGATGCTGGAAAACATGCTTGGGCTTCAGGCTGGGGGTCCTCTGTGTGTGTCTCACCCCGGTTTCTACCTGGAGATTGGCCAAGCCTGGGGACAGGCTGTGCTTTGAGCATAGCCTGATTATGAAGAACCCTACAGGATAATTTTGTTTAGTTTTACACTTTCCATGGCTTTTGTGTGTGTGTGTGTGTGTGTGTGTGTGTGTGGTACCAGGGATTGAACTCAGGGCATTTAATTTTTATTAAAATACTTTAAAAATAGAGGTCTAGGAACCTTATAAACCAAGTAAATCCAAAAGAATTGATTATAGGACAGGAGAAAGTAACAGCTTTCATAAGATGCCCACTGTCACCATCTACAGATCTCAGAGCGGTGGGAAGAATGGTGTGTGTGTGCCCGCGTGCAAGCATGGGTGTTCGCACCTGTGTACGTGCACGTACATAGGCACTAAGGCATTCAAAGGCAAACAGGCAAACAGGAAGGCTCAGTGGAGTGATCTGCACAGGCCAGCCCGTGCCCATGCGCACGCCCCCACCG
>NW_004524620.1:12885362-12899087 GCF_000260255.1 Octodon degus | reverse complement strand
ACGCCCCCACCGCGCAGCTCCCACGGCGCCCTGGCCAGCCGGTGCCCACGCGCACGCCCCCACGTGCACTCTCCCACCGCGCAGCTCCCACGGCGCCCTGGCCAGCCGGCGCCCACGCGCACGATCCCACCGTGCAGCTCCAACAGTGCACAGCCCAGGTACTCTCATCCACAGCACTCGGCCTGTAGATACGCACCTCAGCAAGGGCAGCCCTCCTGGGCTGAGCCGGCCGGCCCTTTGGACGCAGGCCTAGCTTCACGGGCAGAGCGCAGGCTAGCCCCCGCACAGCTGGCTGTGAGCCACGGGCTGGCAGGCACTTTTCTCAGCCCCTGTACAAAGCATGATGGGAAAGCTGAGCTTAATGGAGACACAGACAGCAAGATTTAAATAAATAAGCTGTATTATCTGTACAAAAACATAAATAATGGTTTTGTGTTTTACAGGAGGAAGCACCTCCCCCCCACGCTCCAGCAGCCCTCCTAAGCTGTGGTGCTGCTGAGTCACAATTCACAGAGCACACATCAAAGGTACATTCATCTCATGCAAGGAGCACACGCTGCCACCCCAAGCCTAGGCTCGCAGCCCGCGCTGCCACCCACTACCAACCCTCCCCGCACAGCTGGTGGAGCTGGAAGAGGCCTGCTTTGTAGGACCTGCAAATATATACTGGAGCTTTTCAATAGCCATTGAGCTAGAAATAATCACTTGCATTAGTAGTATGGAATTTATCTTCATTATTCTATGCATAATATTGTGTCACAAATGACTCACCTCTATTGTCCCATATTAGCTTTTACAATATATTCTGTACACAGTGAATAATGGATCCAGAGTTAAACAGCCTTTATGAAAAATATAATAATCACCACTGAGTTTACAGAAACACAGCTTCAGGAAGTTAATTCAAAAATTCTCCCAAGATGTTTTCAGGACGACAATGTACAATTACTAATATTGCACTTTTTTATACAAGAAACCCTAATAAATATTCACAAAAGATATACATAGAAAACATTCTCTTTTATTTTAAATAAACATTACACTGATTCTTAGTAACATGATTTCTTAGAGTCTATTTTTGTGGTGAGGAAGAAAGGTTATCTAATCATCTGTTGCTCAACTAGAAAAGAGACATTAACACTGTCCTCCAAGTTTGCTTCTGGGCTGGCTGGAGAAAGCACTGATGTCAGTGGTGGCATTGGGTCAGTGGCGTTTTGTGGGTGGGTGCTGCAGGGTGGCTGGCCTGGGGACAGGTGAGGAGGGCTGCCCCTGCTCAGCCGGGACCACTCAGCGGGACGAGGTCAAGATGACATGCCCCTGGCCGCTTGGTGAGGAGCAGGCTGCCCTGCAGGCCGGCGGCTCCTGCGTCTCTGGCCTCTGCTGCAGTGGCGCTGCTCGGAGGTGTGCAGAGTGCACTGCCCGTGGAGCAGCCCACTCTCTGAAACTGTGCTCTGCTAATGACTATAAGCTTTGTGGCCTTTCACTGCAGGGTGGATGGGTGGGCAGCCTTCGGAGGCCTGGCTAGGAGGCTGCATGCTGTGGCTGTGCCGTGGCTTCTGCTCCTCCCACCTCAGCACGCTGTACAAATCTGTGTCCAGCAGCACTCACAGTGCTCCAGGAGGGGCCTGCAGACCCTGGGCTGGTGGCTGGGACAGACAGGCCATGCCTTCAAGGACATGCACAAACCCTGTGGGTGACCTGCCCCACTGTGCCCCCGGCCAGCTCTGGGAGAGAGTGGTTGCTTCAAACCTACAGACATTCTCTGGCACACTGATTCTGACCAGCAGGTGCCAGGCCTGTCAGAGGCCTCCAGGGAGGAGGCCTGGCTACCCAGGCCCCAGGGTCCTGGCCAGCAGCGGCAGGCAGTTCCGAGCTGGGGCTCGTCCTGGGGAGGAGATGCCAGAAGCAGCACTCACGTCCCATAGCATTGCAGTGGCTGCACAGGCAGAGCTTACCCAGTGTGGGGAGCAGGGGCGCCCCTTACTCCAGGAAGGACATGGCCCCTACCTGGCCAAGGGGGACCCTGAAAAGGCAGCAGAGCTCTACTCATCTCCGACCTTCCCTTGAGCCCTGGAGGCACGTGCATGCACTGGGCTTAGAGCTGTCTCTGAGCCCCCACACTGCTGGAAGTCCCTTCTGCCTGCTCCCTGCCCGCCTCCGAGCAGCACACCGGCTCCTCTCCTTTCTGCCCCTTCCCTTTCTTGCTTTTTCCACATCACTGTGTGCCATAGGCCTCCTCTGATGGTCCCTCCTTTACCGCTGCACATCCGCGTTGAGTTCTCTGTGTTCCCCACCAGAAGCCCCGAGTGCTGGGCTGCAGTCTCCCCTTGTCCTTATGGTCACCAAGGGAGCCGAGGAGGAGACAAAGGACAGCACTTGCAGCGGTGGCTTCCAGGGAAGACAAGCGCGTTCGTCGGAGGCTTGCACCGCACTGTCCAAGGCACCCTCCTCCTGGCCGGCCCAAGTTGGCCTGCCCTGGAGCCCCACACCGGTCCTCTGCCCTGCCGGGGTTCTGTCCTGCGGGGGAGGGAAGCGCTGTGGAGGCTGTCTGAGGTGGCTTCCACGGGTCTTCGGGGAGGCCAGGGGCGATGCTCCTGCGCCCCGACCTCACGCCTCTCCACAAGTTCCACAGCAGCGCAGCTTGAACTGGCTGAGCGGGCAGAGGTGCAGCTGCTTCACCTTCTCGCAGTACCTGCTGGTGTCGCTGCACTCCCCTGGGAGGGGACAGAAAGGAGACGTGAAATAAGGCTGCTGTGGCACCACGCCCGGGGCTGGCCCTCGCCCGCAGCAGCGAGCAGGGGCGGCCCAGCCGACAGCCAGCAGAGCACCCGTGTCCTTGGGGCCCTCTGCGCTCTTTCCCAGGCGGCCCTCGCTCCCGCGGTGCTCGTCCACCTTCCTCCCGTCTCCCGGCTCCTGGCGGCTCCCCGCGCTCTAATCTCTCCGCCGCCCTTTTCCCTTCTCTGCTTTGAGTATTTCATTGCCTGGCCTGCTTCTCCTTGAACTGGCTTCGCTTAAACCTTTCTACTCCTCCTGCCTACAAGGCCTCAAACACAGTTTGGTTTGATGCGGACGCAAGGGTTTGTGAGCACCGGTGCTGATCTGGTCTGCTGAGTGCTAGCTGCTTACACTGCACCCGGGTACCTGGTGGGCCGCTGCCCAGCCTCGCAGAGACAAAGGCCATCTGCTCTCTGCGGGGGGTGGGGTGGTGGGGTGGGAGGTGGGGTGGGAGGGCAGGAGCCTGCAGCTCAGTGAAGCCCAGTTTGGTGGAAAACAGCGCTCTTGTGTCTGTTTTTTATTTCTTATGTCTTGAGTTTTTGATTTTTTTTGTCCTTGTGGGGAAATGCCTCCAGTCTGGGCTTCGGGTTCAGAGAAGGAAAAATTAGATCTCTGCCCAGCTGGAATGCAAACGCTGTGTTGGGCTGAGGGGCTCCATACTTAGGAGGAGGGAGGGAAATGAGGCGCGGAAGCCCGCTCAGTTCCGGCAGCTCCTGGCCCGGGAGGAGGAGGCCATTGGCAGGTCCTCAGTGAAGCAGAGCGGTGCTGGGCACAGAGCGGCTGGGGCAGGAGCCCGGCAGGAGCAGCACCTGCTCCTCAGCAGAGGGCCCTGAGAGCTGCTGTCTAGGTGTCTCTAGGCATGCCATCTGACTGCAGGCAGCAGGAGGCCAGTGTCACTAAGCACCTGACTCTGGGTCACAGTGGATCTGGGGAGCCTGTGGGACATACCCGGTCATCTTTGCAGTCAGCATGCATACACACCTCTCTGTGTGTTCCCATGCACTCCAATAGAAATCCTCAGCTCTGGCCCCAGCTCACAATTCTTGGGCAACCTGAGCCAACAGCCTGGGTCTATGTTCATGCCCAGGGACTGCCCTCTGCACCCGGTGCCCTATGGAGAATTTGCAGAATGGCCTCTGGGGTTGGAACATACTGTTTTCACATGGGGTAATGTTGCAGCGTTGCCAGTTGGCAGGCCGGGCGCCCCAGGAGCACAGGTGCTCCGACACAGCCTTGTTGGTGTGGGCGTGCACGCACTCTACCCGCCGGGACTGGAAGCCGTAGCTGCCACAGGTCGCAGTGCACACGGTCCACAGGCTGACCCGCCAGTGCACGCTGCAGGCTTCGGACCAGCAGTTCTGAGAGCTCACAGGCCTGTGGGGTGAGGGCGCGGTTAAAGTGGGTATCCACAGGGAGCAGGCCGGGAGGGACATGCCAGTGATGCTACAGATCTGGGAAGCTCAGGTAGCTGTCAAGCACCTCCTCTGTCACCAGACCAAGGTTCTGACTGGAGCTTCACAACAGCACCCGTGTGTCAGTGGCCACTTCCCCCAACCGGACCCCCATCACCCCTCTCTACAAAGTCTGTGCCTCCAGTGGCCCAAGAGTGAGCTGTGCCCAGGTGGAGACTGGCAGAATCAGAACTTGGTGGCCACCCTTAGGAGCTGAGGTCTTAGGTGGGGTGTGAGCTCTCCTCCCAGTGGGACATCTATGAGAAGGTGTGGTAAGCCAAGGGGGTTGGACAGGGAGGAGAAGTTGAAGCCAGAGACAAGGCCCCTCATCACACCCTGATTTGCAAATAGAGGTCAGCATGTGCAAGGAGCTGCTGGAGTCTGTGGCCACCGGACCTCCCTACCTTTTGTCTGCCTTGGGACCAGGGTGGGTTTCTCATGGGATCTGGCCTTGCGCAGAGGAACTGCTGCTCCCCGCTGTTCCCCCTGCCCTGCCTGCTTCCTCCCCAGCCCAGCAGTAAGCACAACGCCTCTCCTGAGCATTGACCTCTGGAGGGGCAGGGGCACCACTGACCTCTGGAGGGGCGGAGGCCTTGCATGCAGTGATGGCTAAGTGAACAAGGCTTCTAGTCCACAAGACTGGGAGGCAGGAGGGGTAGGATTCCACCGCCACGTTGCTGTGGCTGGGGACAGAGGTCCTGGGCACCTCTTACCTGGGGAGGGCGCTGCACTGCTCCGATGGTAAGGTGATGCCGTCTCGGGTCTGGCAGAAGACCTGTCTGTGCTGCATGGCCGTGTGAGGCCCCACGCAAGGCCCGCTGCACTGCAAAGAGGAGAAGGAACGAGTGTCGTGTGGGCACAGTCACAGGTGGGGGGCCAGTACTGAGGCCATCTGGGACCCTGGTGGAAGCCCTCTGCTCAGGCATGTCCCCAGCTCTCAACCAGCTGAGGGTGCTCGCTGGCATGTTTTCTTTGTGCCACAGCTTGCTAACAAATGGCTGAGGAAAGAATAGCATCTGTCAGAGAGAGTCAGCTCCCTTCGAAATGAACTGTGTGGGAGCTACCGCGGTGCTAAGTGCTAGGACTGTGCTGGTACACTTGAGGGCCGAAGACCTCGGAACAAGCAACCCCCCCCCCCCGGGTGAGGCCATGGCTTGTGATGCTCTTGCAGTGTCATCCACGTTTCCATGGCCACCACTTCTTGCTTTGGCCTCGTGTCTTTAGGTCTGACCTAGGATGGCTGAAAAGCAGACTTAGGTGTGTGTTCTTCTTCAGTTCTCAAAGGACGCAGACCCCTGAGGTTGCTGTGGAATACAGGGCCTTCAGCTTGGGGCTTTAGATCCCTACAAATCCGGGGGGCGGGCTGTCATTTCATCACGCTGCAGGGAAGAGGGTTTGTGTCTGTCTAAATGGTTCTCCCATAGGTCCTTTCCTGCCTGCTCTCCTGCGGGGCAGCCCCAGCCCCAGGGAGAGCCTGAAGGAGGGGCCAGGTGGAAGTGCCTGCGGGGTCACCCCAGCCCACAGGGAGCTGCTGTCTTTGGGCTCTGGAGGCTCAGTTTGACACTCTGCTCATAAGACATGCGCTGGGGGAGATACTCAAAAGGCTTTCTTGATAGCCAAGATCCCTTGTTGGGTTTTCTAATAAGAAAATATATAGCATAAATTTTTATCAGTTTTAACCATTTAAAAATATTAGGAAGTACAGCAAACATGGAAAAATGATTTACAAATGTGTATTTCAGAGTTACGATGTAGACATAAAAGCAAGGCCAGGAGCGTGATGTTGTCACATCCTCAGAAATGGCCTGAACTTGGCTTTTTTGTTTCTTTTGTCTTGCTATACAGTCTAGGGTGGTCTTGACTCCACATGTAGCCCAGGCTGGCCTCAGCCTCCCAAGTGTTGGGGCCACAGGGTATGGCTCCATCCCAACTGTACTGTCAGTCTAGACACACACAGTTTCTGTTTTTTGTTTTGTGGTACTAGGGATTGAACTCAGGACCTTCTATCTGCCAGGCAAGTGCTTTAGACACACCTAGTTTCTGGATAAAGGGCCCCACTTTTTTTGCTCAGGTCCCTGAAATTATGTGGCCGGTCCTATACACAGGTGGGGAACACAATCAGCAACTTGGAGCCTGCTGTACCTGCTCCGTCACGCTTCTCCATGCGTGGAGACTGCTAAGATTTAACTTTCCACATAGTCTGGGTTATGCCTGGTTTTGAAATTACATGAGCTGTATTTTATGTCTGTTTTTAAAGATAGGGTCTTCCTCTGTAGCCCGGACTGGCTGTGCGCTCATGACCCCGCCTCAGCCTCCTGAACACGGGTGTGCGTGCCACTGGGATGCGCTCAGGGGTGTTTTTGCATTGGGCTTACTTTCTTACTATGCAGTAGACATGCATGTCAGTGTTCACGGATGTGCAGCACTTTGAGCACGACATAAAGTCTCATCTATATTTAATGATTGGTTTCTTTATAATTTTAATAACTTATTCGCATGATAATACTTCAATGAACAGTTTTTTACTAGTCCTTTGTGGAGTACATCGGATATAGACAGGTATGGCGGACCCTTGAGTGACAACTGGCTTCACATACAAACAACTTGGGTTAGGACTAGAATTTTAGGTTTAACGTCAGACCAAAGTGTTGAGTTATGACCCAAATGTTGGATCTTGTGAGGTTGTAAACAAAGACTTACAGTGCCCTGAAAACGTCAGTAAGCCTGCGTGTCAGTCTGAGCCGAGATGCGTGTGCTTGTGGGTGTGCTTGCAGTCAGTGCTTCACATAAGCGCTGTGGTGACTGCTATCAAATAGCTCCCAAAAGTGAGACAAGAAGCCAAGAAAAGAAGGGAGCTAAAGAAAGCAATTGCAATGAAAAGGAAAAGGAAACTGGGGAGCAACACGAGAGGGGCATTTGTGTGACTCATCTTGCTAATATGTTAAAATCGACCATCTCAACCATCTTACAGAGAAAAGATTTGTATAAAGCTGCCAGTATTGGGACAAGGGTATAGCTCAGTGGCATAGCACCTAACTGACTAGTGCAAGGTCCTGAGAGTGATTTGTGGTACAAAAAAGCTGCTAATATTCCTAAAGGTGTTGCTCAAATTAGTAAGTCATGAACAACAGGGTTGAGAAATCTTGGGCCAATGTCAAAGGCCACTGAGTTCTGCTGGAACAATGTGTGGCCTAAAATTATACAGGAGGGAGACTTTGAAGGCTATAGAGAGGGGCCTGAGCCTTCAGGCAACCCCGTGGTTGATGACATTGTCACTACAGCGGACTCCTTAGGCTTGCGGGTAGACAGTAGTGATGCTGAGGAGCTGGTGGAGGAGCCTCAGAGGCATTGTCTACAGCGGAGCTTCAGCAGCCTGGCTGGGCGACAGAGAATGGCAGTGCAGAGCTTGCTGAAGAGGAAGGGGAGTATCCACAGTCAGTGTGGCAAGGATCGTCTGAAGTAAAGGAAATCCTGAAACAACAGGTGGAGCCACAGACTTTTGTAGGGAAGACCCACAAAGACAGAGAAAAAGCTAGTCGTTGCACTCACTTGCTTAGTGACAGTGTCATGTCATACTACAGAACAGGATTACAGAAAAGACAGAAATAGACAACCTAAGACCAATGTTTGAGACATAATGAGCCAGAGGCAGGGCCTGGAGGGCTACAGACTCTCCCAAGGAGAGAGAGAACACTGGGGAGCCAGATTCCTGATGTCCTTATGTCCTCCTTCCAGCAGTAACCACCTTGCATTTCATCCTGCCTTCCTGCCAGCCAAGGACGTCCGCTCGACCGGCGACTGCAGCCGGAACTGCTGAATCTGGTACACGAAGCACATTCTATAACTCTGGGGCGAGTACGCCGGGGAAATTATTGGTGCTGCTGGTAAACTGCGCACATTATGCAACAATTTTTAGTATGAAAAGGTTCATTAAGTGGTGCTTCAGGAAGCTTGGAACACATTAGGGGTATTTCTCATGAGAAAAGTTGTCCTGACTTACAGCCAACTTGAGCTGCAACCAGCCACCGAGAGTGACCGGAGTTTGTAGGCGAAGGCTCTAACGTAGTATGATCAAGATAGATGGTGAAAAACTGAATTTAAAAATTATAGTAGAATAGCCATTAATCTCCTCAAAACATTCCCCTTGCTTTGAGCACACTTACCTCGTGTTTTGTCTATGTTATGAAGCAGGGCTGAATCCCTCTTTTTTGTCTTTATGTGGTGTCATAAAAATCTGCTAAGTGCTGGGGTGGGGTGCCAGCCAGCACAAAGCCAGGCTGGCAGAGGATGACTGGACATCCCGTCCGCCTTATTCCCCGGACCTGGCACCTTGTGTCTTCTGTTTCGTCCCCCAAATCAAAATGACCATGAAGGTAAACATTTGGAATCACTTCAGGACTGGGACAGCCATGACGGCACACTGAAGGCCCAGAAGGCGACTCTGGAACTGCATCAGAAGGCAGGTGGCCTAAGCGTGTCCGGAGAAGGGGGTCTAGGGGAGAACCACGGCAAGCTGTCTTTTACTTCAACAAATTGTACCAAATCATTAAAACATCTCTGTATTTTTCTGTTATCCCACATAGACGTAGAGATGAGTGTGGAGTTTTCAATTTAAGAGATTATTATCAAACAGGTTTCCAAAGTGCTTTTGCCAATTCTTCTCCTGTCTGTGGTGCATGAAATTTTCATTTGGTTGAAATTTTTGGAAGGCCTTGGAATGGTCCCATGCTTGTATTTTAGTTTAGTGAGTATACAGCAGATGTAATTTTTGTTCAGATTATATCCTTTGTTACTGAGGGAGTTTAACATCTTTTTATTACATTCTCATTTTACTGACGTGCCTATTTAATCATTTTTGCACCATTTTTCTCTTGTATTAACTATACGTTACTAGTTTTACGAGACTCTTTGTGTGTATTTGAGACACAAGCACCCCACCCTGACGTGGCTATTAGACTTAAGTTCTTCCACTGAGTGCCACTTGTTACTCACTCAGATGCTGTCTTTTGATGATGATCTGAAGTTTGATGTATTTAATTCTAATTTTATTTTGTTTTAATTTAAAGCATTGCTCTTTGTCATCACTAACATACATGTGCTTACCTCGGGCCATTTAGGCGTGGTTTTTAAGTGGAGGACTCACAGCACTAAACAGCATCCGTATTGCTGTTCAGCCCGTGCCACTGGTCATCTTTAACCATTTCATCTGAATCTGAAGCTCTATACCCGCTAAAGAATAACTCCCCATTCCTCCCAACTATTATTCTTTCCTGAGGTAGTCTTTGGGAGATGAATTTGCCTACTGCATACCCCACAAGAGGAATGACATAGAATTTGTCCTGTTGTATGCAGCTTATTTTTGTCACAGTGCCTTAAGGTTTATCTAAGCTGTGGCATGAATTGGAATTTCACATTTCTTTTAAGGGTGTATACTATTTCGTCATACTTGTCATTTGTTGCTTATGATGGGGTATGCTCTGAGTATTTGTTAAGTGACTTTTTCATTGTGCAAACATTGAAAAGCACTTAAACTGGCTAAGGTGGCTATGGCTTCACTGGATGACGATCTCATGAGACCCCTGCTGTGTATGTGGCCATTGGCAGGTGCCACAGGTTTGCTCTTTCTTCACTGGTTGGTGGACACTTGGCTTGATTTCACTTTGACTATTATAAATAGTCAAACACTTATGCTGTGAACACTTATGGAGACCTGGGCTTGCACGCTCTTTTATTTTTTAAAAATTTTTAATGTATTTGGTATAGGATCTCACTGTGCAGATCAGACTTGAGGTGATCCTCCTGTCTCAGCTTCCCTAGCACTGGGATTACAGGTGTGCTCCACCATGCCCAGACTCGGTGAAGAGCATGTCATGCAGCACTGGGGACCAAACCTGGGCTCCTGCGCTTGCCAGGCAGGTGCTTAGACCGCTGAGCTATCTTCCCAGCCCTGTAATAAGTTTTAGTCATTGTGAGTCCTCCAATTTTGTTCTTTTCAAGATTGTTTTGGCTATTCAGAGATTACACACTTTATAAACCTAGCCAAGCATGGTAGTGTGTGCTTGTAATCGTAGCTCTCAGGAGCCTAAGGCAGGAGGATAGCGCTGAGTTTGAGGTCGGTCTGAAGTACACACTAAGACCTTGTCTCAACTCTCCACCTAAATTAGGATGGATTTTTCTATGCTTACAAAAATATCTTTGGGTTTTAGTATGGATTTAACTGATCGGTAGATCACTTTAGGTAGTAGTTACATCTTAAAAATTCCTTATTCAAATGAGATATTCTTCGAATACATGTCTTTTAAAAATTTATTTTAGCACTATTTCATAGTTTTCACTGTATGGATGTTTTACATATACGAGTTTTCGTTTTTTCGATGCTAAAGATGAGTATTTTCCTAATACTGCTTTTGAATTGCTCATTGTTGAGGTTCGGAAATGCAATGGTTCTTTGTGTGTTAAATTTGTATGTTGTAACTTACTAAGTTTATTCTAACTTGTTTTTTTTTGTTGGGAATTTAGAGTCTTCACATCTGAGATTTGTTCTATGTAAACAGAGACGATTTTACTTCTTTCCTAAATTGTTTCCTTGCCTGGATGCTCTCAGCTTCCAGCATCATGTTGAATAGAACTGGCAACTGTGGGCAGCCTTGTCTTGTTCCACTACCAGGGGAAGGAGAGGAGCAGATCAAGGGCTTCTTTGTCCCCCCACTTGCCACTGAGTATGACATTCACTGTGTGTTTTATACATATGTTCTGTGTCATTTCAAAGCCACTTCTATTCTAAGATTAAGGGTTTTTTAAATCAAGAAAGGACAATAGTCTCTTATCAAATGATTTTTCTGCCTGTACTCAGACGCTCATGTGGTCTTTGCTTTGTTCTGCTAATGTCTTTGTTGTACTTAGTTTTCACATGTTTAGCTATCTTTACATTTAATGAGTAAATTTCACTTACTCGTGATATGTAATCCTTTAAATGCTGCTAAATCTAGTTTAGTATGACTTTGTTAAGGATTTCTGCATGAATACTTATAAAATATTTGCATAGAGCCTTCTTATAGTGCTATCAGGAGATAGTCCTGGGCTCAGGGACCAAGATAGAACATGCTCAGGCTTACCCCCATTTGGAGGCGGCTTACTACAACTTCTTCACATGTTTGGTGCCTTTCATTTTGGGAGGCTTCTGATTATTGAGTTCTTCATGACTCGGTAAGTTGCAGGGTTCTAAGAATTCGGCCATTTCATCACCCTTGTCCAGTTTGTTAGTTTACAACTATTGATTGTATTTTCCGTGAGCTATGGGCCTACTCTTGATTTCTGACTTCAGAAATTTGAGTCTTTCTGCCTTGTCAATGTAGTTGAGTTTGCATATTTTATTGATCTGCTAGACACTTTATTAGCAGATGTGTGTAGTGCGTGACGCGTAAGCGCCTCGTGTGGAGCTAGTGCACGCACATGAGGCATCGCGATTCCTGCGCCTCATTCCCACCCATCCCGCCCTCCTTCCACCTCTTGGTCCCCTTCCCCATGAGAAAGATCATCTCCTTGCTTCATATCTGTCTTAGGGCCTGGGAGGCAGCTCAGCGGCCCAAGCGCCTGCCTGAGAAGTGTACAGTCCTGAGTTTGATCCCTGGTTAAAAAAAAAAAAAAAGATGTATTAACCATGTTATCTTTTATTTTTCTCCATTTTTACTTCAAGTTTCCCATATAAGAGAAACCATGAGATATTTACGACTGTGTGTCTTATTTACTTCACATAATGTTATGGTCTCCAGCGTCATACTCCACTTGTATAGATTTTCTTTATTCCTTCACCTGCTGATGAATAGGTTGTTTTCAAAATCAATCTGTTATGAGTCACGCCGCCCTAAACCTGGTGTGCACGTGTTACTGTAATGGGACGTTTTTAGCTTTTTCAGGAAGATGCCTAGAAGAGAGCAGCTGGGTCAGGTGGACCTTCCAGTTCCAGATTCTCAGGCGTCTCCACACTGATCTCCCTGGTGTGTGCCCCAGTGTGCACCCCGACAGCAGTGTAGCAGGCTCCAGCACACCCGCGGCCTCTCCCGCCTGGGCTGCTGCTCTATCTCCCGATGCCCACGCTTTCTGGGGTAAGAAGGAACCTCACTGTTTTAATGTGCACTTCACTATTGGCCAGCGATGTTGTCCGCTTCTTCATGTATCTATTGGCCATCTGTATTCTGCGAAGTGTTTTGCTTTGTCCATTTTTTCAGTTGGATCTTTAATTCTGGGGGGATCTAATTTTTTTAGTTCTTTATATATTCTAGATATGCGTCCTCTGCCTGAGGAATAGGTGGCAGAATTTTCCCCCAATCTGCAGGCTGTCTTTTTCACTCTGTTGGTTGCTTTTTCAATGGAGAACATGTGCTACGTTTCCATCTGTTGGTTCTTGGAACCATTTCTAGTGCAGCCAGGGTTCATTTTCTAGTCGCTATTTGACTCCCTAGTCTCTATTTTACTCTATCTTATTTTCTTCCTTTTGTTAGCTTTAAGTTCAGGTTTTGCCCTTCCCTTTCTGTATTCTTAAAGTGTAAACTATAAAGTCAGACTGCTTTGTGATCTCTTTTTAAAATGTGAGCATCCATTTTCCTCTTAACATTTCTTTCTCTGTGTCCCATACATTTTGGTGTTGGGTGTTTTTGTTTTCACTTGTCTCAAGTTATTTTATACTTTCCCTTGTGATTTCCTTCTAGACCCTGCTTCAGAGTATTTTAATTTCCATTATTTGTGAATGTGCTTCCCTTCTGCAACTAATTTCTAACTCCATCCACTGTGGATTGAAAAATACTTCATGTAACTTAATTCGTTTAAAACTTAAGACCTCTCAGACCTAACACAGGACATTCTGACCTAAGAGGATGTTTCATGTGTGCTTGAGAAAAATGCATATTTGCTCTCACTGTGATGCTCTGTAAACAGCTATTGGATCCAGCTGGTTTGCGGTGCTGCTTCACTCTGTGTTTCTTTACCGACTTGTGTTACTCGTCCTTCTCATTACTACAAGTGGGATGATGAAGCTTCTGGCTGTTGCAGAATTGCCTGTATGATATTTTGTGCAGATATATTCATAATTATCTCTTTGGGACAGAGATTTTTATAAATATCAATATATATTATACTTTGTCAGGTATCAGTAGAGAGACATACCAGCTCTCTTTTTGGTAGTGTAGTGTTTACAAGAAATATATTCCATTCTGACTTTTTTTGGTATTTGGTTGATTTTTTTATAGTAGTATTTTATTTTTTTCTAATTTCTCTTTGAGTATAATCTATAGATACTCCTTCTTGTCATTGACATGGGGATTCTATGTCCTACCCAAGTTATAGCAATGTAATTTCAGTTGGCATCAACCACACACAGCCTACATCTCTATAGCTCTGTTCTTGCCGAGGAGATAGCACAGTGGCATAAGCTACGTGACAATATGGCAACCATGAAGTCCTGAGTTCAATCCCTGGTACAAAAAAAAAAAAAAAATATATA
>NW_004524620.1:12883698-12885262 GCF_000260255.1 Octodon degus | reverse complement strand
CTATCTATCTATCTATCTATCTATCTGTATCTGTTCTTCTCCACACTGTATTGGTGCAAAATTATATCTTATATATGTATACTAAAAATTATATTTGTGATTATTTTTAGGCTTTTGTCTTTTAAATCCTGTAAAAAAACAGAAATGGGGCAACCAGTCAAATTACAATAGCACTAGTTTTCCCACTGGCAGTCTATATATCTTTTTTTTTGTGGTACTGTGGATTGAACTCAGGACCTTGAGCTTGCCAGGCAAGTGCTTATTCTACTGAGCTATCTCCCCAGCCCCAGTCTATGTATCTTAATGTGGCTTGGAGTTGCTGTTCATCTTTCATTTTAGCTACATATTTATGGGATACAGCATCAAAATTTGACACATATGTACGATGTATAATGATTAAATCAAGGTAGTTAAAAGGCTGGTCAGATAGCTCAGCGGGTTAAAGCACCTGCTTAGGCAGACACAGGGACCAGGGCCTCGATCCCTGGCATGCTGTGCTGGCCCCACCCCTGGGGCATGCTGAGACAGGCGAATGAGACTGGGTGTGGTGGTGCATGCCTGTAATTCCAGTGCTTGGGAGGCTGAACACAGGAGGATCACTACAAGTCTGATCTATGTAGTGAGACCCTGTAGACCCTGTACTAAATACATTAAAAAAAGAAAAATCAAGGTAGTTTACATTTTTGTCACCTTAAAGATTTTTAAAAAGACTTTTAAATTTCTGAGACACATTACTAATGGCTTATTGTTTTGAAGGGAGATAAAGAATGAAATCTAGTACAGTAGTGAGCAACTGTTTACTGGGCACTGGGGGAGGTGACCTCAGGCAGACAGAACTGACACCAGTGGTTCCACTGGTGTGTGGAGAATAGGGGTGCCAGGAACTCTGCGTTATTACCAGGGTCACTACAGAAATACTTTTTGGTTAGCGAAATAACGGTACATAGTTAGGGATTACAGTGTGATATTTCAGAACATGTACACACTATATCCTGATCAAATTAGGGTGATGTCTCTCTTTAACAGTACTCATGTTTGGAGGTTTCTAGCTCTTCTATTTATTCACCTAATGCATGATAGTTTATGTGTACTATAGTCATCTTACCATGCTATAAAATTCTAGAACTTGTCCCTTCTATGGGCTTGTTTTGGTACCTCTTATTTACCTCCCTGCCCACCTTTCCAGCTTCTAGTAATCTCTAGTCGATATTCATTGGGATTTTTTAAACTTAGAATAATAACTTATAATAATATCCTATTTATAACAGTTAATAGAATCAATCTAGAATGCCATTCAATAGATTAGTGGGTAAGTGATATACTATATATAAACATGAAATAATATTTAGCCATAAAAAGATGATAACCTATATTTAGATCCTCTTATTTTAATCAGAGAACAGTTTTTAGCATTTCTTTTTTTTTTAAAGTCAACAGAAAATGGAAATATACTTTTTAAAGTTTCTAATACTAGGAGAAGATACCATACAATGTCTTTTAAATAAATTGTAAGTCAAAGATACAGTATAAATCTTAGAACAAAAATTAAGATTAAGCAATATTC
>NW_004524620.1:12868303-12882038 GCF_000260255.1 Octodon degus | reverse complement strand
TCTACGAAGTTCCGATTCCTCCAGGTGAGTGTTGCTTGGATCTGGCTGCTGTGCTCCACTTCTTTCTGCTGCAGGCGTTAAGAGTTGAACCCTTTGTGTCTCTCTGGCAAGATGTTGTGCTCCTGAATCAGCTGGGTGGGTCTTGCCTCTAGCCTCTTTGCAGGGAGTTCTGCTGAAGGGCTCCCTGCTGGGCCTGCACTCTGGGTCTATGCAGGATCCGGAGGGCCCCAGGTCGTCTCACTCACTCGCCGGGCCTGTATTCTGGGTCTATGCAGGATCCTGCGGCCCTGGTCGTCTCACTCGCCCTGCATTTCTTATAGCCAGGAACAGTAGCAATGAACTCCTTTGGTTTTATATTGGACTATCTTAACTTCTCCCTCAGTTTGAAGGAGTGGTTTTGCTGAATATTAATTTTTTGGTAAGTGCATATATCTCAAAATTGTTTTCTTTTTATTTATACAATGTTGGTTCAAATACAAAGTTAAAGGAATAATCAATTAGCTAAATTATAGTGATTTTACATTAATCCCACATTTCTTAGTAGGTTTCTTTGGTTTTTAGTTTTCATTTTAATTCTTTATTATTTCATTCTTTAAACATTTTTCCCTTTTATTATTAATGCCTATTAATCTCACAAAATATTTTGTTTTAATGTTTATAACATTTTGTTCATTGGATATTGAATTTTTGGTTGGTTTCTTTTTTCTCAGGACTTATGTGTAACTGCACTGTGTCCTGTAGATTCCTGCTGAGACATCATAGTTGGTACTGTTATGGGATGTCCCTGTACATGATGAGTTGCTTCTTCTCTTTTGATGCTCTCAGGATTGATTATGACAGCTTCATGACAGTATGTCTTAAAGTAACTAACTTCAGGTGTATGCTACTTAGATATAGTGGCCTTCTTGTGTCTGTATATTCGTATCTTTCATCACATTTGTGGAGTTTCGGACTATTGTTTCTTCAAATAATCCCTTAACCTCTCCTCTGTGTCTTCTGTAATTTCCACAATGTGTGTACTGGGTTACCTGGATGTGTCTGAAAAGTCTCTCAGGACCTGGTCATTTTCTTAATCTTATTGATGTAAATCGTTCTGACTTCAGAGCAGCTCTTTCTGCTGCCTGCCAAATCTGCTTTTGAATACGACCAGTGAGGTTTTAAATTTACTGTCTATTCAGCTCCAAAGTTTCTCATTGGTTCCTTTTATAATTTCTGTCTCTGTTGATCATTTTTAATGCTTAGTTCAGACAGTAGTTTTATTTTCTCAAGACAGGGCCTCACCATGCAGTTCAGGCTGGTCTCAATCCTCCTGCCTCAACCTCCTGGTTCACCCACCACACCTGGATTAAGATGGTTGTTTTAAAGTCCTGTTTAGGTATATCTAATGCTGTTTTTCTACTTCTGTGTTTTTTTTTTTTTTAATTGAAAATACAGCAACGTTATGGGGTGGGGCAGTTCTTCGGTGATTAGGTGGGTTTGCTCTAAGCCTGAAGTGAAGGTTTAAGGTTGGCTTGGCTGTTATATTGACGGCGATCTCTGAATGTCTTAATATATTAGTCTTAGGGTCTTCTTGGGAGTTTACACAGCCTGTTGTTTATACCCTAATCTCTTACTGCAAGATTTCTGTGGGGGAGTGTAGTCCTCTTACAACTTTTAGGAATAGTGCCTGCCATCACCCTGAGAGGGAGGCCACGCTGCCTGGGGAGGGCAAGGCTGAGTGCAATGTAACGGATTTCCTGCCATTCTGAAGGTGCCTCCACTTGGTGTTTACTTGGTTTTCATAGACATTGACTCTTCTTTCAGAGCTCCTATTCAGTTTAGTCACTTTCTGGTAGTTCTTGACATTTCTGTGGAGAAACAAGTATTGGAGTTCTCTAGATTTCCACTTACTGATGTCCTTCAACCACAACTGAGAGGCCTTAAAGGTGAGACCTGTCCCTGCAGCACTGTGTCCTCCATGCCACCTGTCCTGACTCCATTGCTGCTTTGACCTCAGTGCCCTCAGCCACCCTGACGTTACCTTTGCAGAGTCACAGTGACTGCGTGTCAGTCAAGGTCCAGGAAGTGTAGGTCCACACTTATTTTGTATTTTGTTTATTCCTTCTGAATTTTGATATTGATCCTTCCTTAGGACAGAGATCCTTTCTGGAATGTATTTTAGAGATGCTTTCATACATGATAGGTTATCTTTTTCCTTGTCTTCCTCCAGAGTTTACCTAGGGCTTCCTAGGGTCATGACTTGTGCTTTTTCCTCACGTCATGCCTTTCCTCTTCCAAGGTGACCACATCTACAACTCCTAAGCACCTTTGGTAAAGTGACAACTGGAAGATGGACATTGGTTGGCGTGTCTGTATTTTAAGTTCCAGATCTCTGCTTTTGACTGCTTAATATCTAATTCTAAAATGTCCATGTCAATTTCTTATTAGACTTATCCATTCTCTTTATTCTACTTAGCACTAGAGAGTTTTTTATTGTTCAGAATTACCCTGGATTTCCTCTCCCTCTAATGCCCAATGTGAATCACCCATTGATACCATCTCTTTGATTTCCACTGCACAATGCCTTCATTCTGGTAACATAATTTCTCATCTGTGGTATTTTTCTGTCTCTAGCTGGTCATTTTCTAATTCAGTCACTGTACTGCTGACAGAATATGCTGTGATCATGCCACTCATGCATAGAATCTGTTTCCTCCACCACGAAGACACAGGCTGAGACGAGTAACTAGGAGGAGCACTCCGCAAAAGCAACAGAAAGCCTGGAGCCTTGAACCCTTCAGAGACCTGGGACCGACAGCTGAGTGAGAGACAGAAATTGCCTGGTATTTGCCATGGGTGAGGAGAGAGTCCAAGGTAGGTCTCGGCATTGGAGACCCTGGCAATGCTTGATGCTAGAAAGTCTCACCGTCCTCACGGGATGCAGTTTATTTATTTAAGTAACTGGCAATCCATACCATAGTCTTACTGGAGCAACAGATCGTCCACCCTTCCCAGTGAATGCCAGGGCTCTAGGAGCCATGTGGGGACAGGAGCTATCACCTGCGTTTGAATTTCTCTGGTCAGAGACCTCCACGTGGTCCCACCTCTCAGACCCCACACACATAGCACTGTCTAGGTGGTCCAGCAGAGCAGCCTAAACCTGCTGCTTGTGCTGCGTGGTAGGGAATGTGTGTTGCCACATGGACAGGAGTGGACGGCGCTGCCCTTGAGCACTAGATCAAGGGACTGGTCCCTGAAATGCTAGCAATCGCTGGCTGCACCTGGACTCCTGCTGGGCCTGCTGGGAGACACTGAATGCGACTCTGTCTCATGGAGGTCCTGTTCATAGGCAATGCTACTACAGCGGCAGCAGAGGACACCACACACTGCTAGCAGGACCCCATGCCTTGCCTGACCAGGTGCTGTTGTCATGACTAGGCATGAACGCTATGAGGGTGGGGCCTTCCACCACACTAGTCCCCTTACAATGTCCAGCCCTACACCACTGACCTGTCAGAGAAGAAGGATTTCAGGCCACCACCACCGCTGGACTCTCAGCGGCAGAGTTTGTTGTTAGGAGAACAATAACAGCTGTGACAGGAAGCCCCAGCTGCCCACTGAGAGCTACCGCCCACCTTGTGGTGTGAGCGCCCCACACCCATCCTGTCTGTGCTACATCTGCCAGCTGCTTGAGTGTTTCCACTCTTGTGTGGCCTGCGGAAACAGTGGGCTGTCCAACTTACCACGATGCATGGTGTGCCCAAACTTACTCATCAAAGCAAAAGAAACCACAGGGAAATACACTGCCGTGCCCACGACACTTACAGTCCACACATGTCAGCATGACAAGCTGACACCCCGAGTGCGTCTTCAGGAGAAGCTGTCCACTCAGAAGCTCACTCCACGAAAGCAGCATAAGCGTCCGCCAGATACACAGCGTCGACGGGGCGCACAAACTCTCTGAGAGGCTGCCAAGGAATACGACACATCATCATGACAGAGTGACTCTAGCAGCGGACTAAAACAGAGAAGTGGATCAATGCCTGAGAAAGAATTTAAAACAGGATTATCAAGAAGCCCAAAGAAGGCCAGGAGAAAGCAGGTAATCAGGTCAGCGACCTCAGGAACATAAGGACGGCCGGGAATGAGAAACTTCCTGAGGTGATTTTTGAGAGAACAAAACAGAAGTCTTAGAAATAAAAAGTTCAGTAAGTCAAATAAAAGACAGCTGAAGGCCTCAGTATAGACTAGATCAAGCAGAAGGGAGAATATTTTAACATGAAAATAGGTCTTTTGAAATAACCCATTCAGACGAGACAGTCCTTTAAAAATTTTGGAATAGGATTAAATAAAAGCCTGTATTTTCAGAATATCTGAAGGCAAGAAGAAAAAGGTTAAGGACACAGAAAATATAACCTTTGGGAAAGCAATGGGTGTTCAGGTGTGAAGGACTTACAGGATCTCAAAGAGATGTGGCCAGAAGAGACGGGCCTACACCAGGCCACAGTATAGTGCAACTGTCCAAAGTACAAGGCCAACATTTTAAAAATCCACGTGAGAAAACTCCAAGTCACATTTAAGGGAAATATTCATGAGATTAACAACATATTTCTCAGCAGAAAGGACATAGGCGAGTAAGGAGTGGGGTAGTACAGTTCAAGTCCTGACGGAGAAATGCTGCCAACCGAGATTCCTCTATATAGCAGAGATCCCTTCAGAATTGGAGAAATCGAGTTCTAAGGTAAGCAAAAAGGAATGCTTTCACTTCTCTTTTCCTGTTTTCACAGTGCAAGGAAGGGACCAGACCCGGGCCTTATGCATCCTGGGCAAGGACTCCACCACTGGACTATGTCAGAGTGCCTTAAAGAAGTGTGTGGGCGCCCTACGTGATCACTATCATGACAGAATGTGAGGATATAAGCCCCGGAAGTGTGCAGTGAGAGCCTCAGGGAAGTCCAGACCTCACCAATAAGCCAGGAAACCACGGAGACGCACAAGAATAAAGAATACCCAAAACACCTGCAAGAGAACAACATGGAAAGAATGAGTCCTTTTAATAATAGCCCTGAATGAGAAGGGGCAAGATTTTTCAAGAAACTCATGCTATGAATGAAGGCAACCAGCGTGAAAATGAAAGGAGAAAGATACTCCAAGCAAATGGAAACATGACTCGAGGAACGTAGCTATGCTTACCTCTGACAAGACAGACTTAAAAAGTGTAACAGACAAGGATTAATTGACCATGAAGATATATGTTACTGCACATCTATATACACTTAATTTTGGAATATCTAATTTTATAAAACAATCACTGTTAGACCCAAAGGGAGAGAGAAGTTTCAGTTCAGCAATAAAGGGGAATTGCATCATGCCGCTTCCACCAGTGGACAGATAACGTGGGCAGAACTCAACAGAGAAGCACGAGTGTTCTGCTGTGCTACACGTCAAATCGACTTAGCAGAGAATGTGTGGAACATCTCCCCCAGCTGCAGGACGCGCCTTCCCTTCATCAGCACGTGCTTCGTTCTCGAGCCTGTATATTATGCCACAGAATAAAACAAATTCAAGAAAAATTTAAACAATATCTTGTATCTTTTCTGATCATGACAGGGTAAAATTAGAAGTCAGAAAAAAACTTCAGAAATTATACAAATGCATGGGTACTGAACAACACATATTTGAAGAATTTCAGAATGGAAATATCTTGCAAGAACTGAAAATAAAAACAGCATACAAAAACTTGTGGGACGTAGGAAATTCAGTAGTGAGAGGGCAATGAGAGCCTGCTTAAAATAAAATCAATCAAAATCCAAAATTAGTAGAAAGAAACAACAATAAATGGAGACTAAAATAAAAATATCAACGAAATAAAGCAGATTCTTTGAAAACTGACAAACCTTTAGCTAGACTAATCAAGAGAAAAAGAGCAGGCCCAAATAAGTAAAATTAGAGCAGAGAAAGAAGCTATTACACCTAAGAAGGCCAAAGGACATTATGGAAAACTCTACGCTAATCCGTTAGCACACCTAGACGAAAGGGTGAAACGTGTGGACATGCAGTACCCCCGGGGGCAAGTCATGCCCTTACTGAAGCACGGAAGCTCCCCGGGCGGGCGGGGCTGGGAGGCGGGGCCTCGAGAGCCCAGCGATCTCCAGGGACCAGCTCGTCGCTGGCGTCATCCTAGTGAGTGCGCACGAAGGGGCTCGGGGAGGCGGAGCCCGGGGAAGGGAGGAGCCAATGGGGAGTCCCCGGGCTGCCTCTTGTCCCCGCCCCTTCCTGTCTTTCTCTCTGCGCTAGTCTCTGCTTCCTGCCTGCCGGGTGCTGGGTGGATTTTCTCGGCTCCGCTGTCCCCTCCTTGGTGCTGCAGCCTTGAAGCCAGCCAGTGCGGGGCTGTGTGTCTGTGTCTGCCAGGTGTTTTGTCCCAGCAGCAGCGCTCCGATGAAGACCACCCAGGACCACATAAGGAATCTGAATAGCCTGGTACAAGCAATACTGTCTAATCATTGACAAAAGTTTTCCAACAAAAAAACGTCCAGGGCCACAGACGGACTCATTGCGGAATTTTGCCATACTTTAAAACGAGAGTGTCAGTTCTTCTCAGACTGTTCCATAGAATTAAAAAGGAGAGAACCCTTCCAAACTCCTTCTACGAGGCCCGGGCTATTGTTACCTAAGCCAAAGACACACACACACACACACCCCTCCAGTGAATGTAGGCTTAAACATTCCCAACAGTTATTAGCAAGGATTATTCACCATGATCAAGCTGCTTTCATTCGGGGACACAGTGGTGGCTCAATATGAGCAAATGAGTGACTGTGTTGTGTCACATCAGCAGAATGAAGGGCAGACCTCAGGTACTCCTTTCAACAGAAGCAGAGCAAGCATTTGATACAGTTCAACATTCCTGGATGATAAAAGCCCTGAACAAATTACAGGACAATTGTACCTGAACAGAAGAAAGGCTATTTATGAAAGCCCAGCATCTCAGTCCTCTATTGCTATGGCAAAATATCTGAGATAACTATAAGGAGAAGAGACCTATTTTGGTTCCTGGGTTCAAGCCTTGGCCAACTGACTGTTGCTTCTTTAGTTGTACAAGACACCAAGGCGGAGGAGTGCAGGGTGGAGCAAAGCCAGGAAGCAGAGAGGGACGGGGACAGCCTCAGGATTCCTCGAAGGGCACGCTGACCGCACTTCCTTCTACTGGGCATTACTGCTCCACGGCTGCCACCTCCCAGCAGCATCACGGGGTTCTCACAACAGCACAGCATGCTGACTGGGAAGGGCTAGGAGGATTTCCTCTAATATCAGGAGTAAGGTGAGGGCACCCACTTGTGCGGCTCTTATGCAACAGAACATAAAAAGCTTTGGCCAGATCAGTTAGGTAAGAGAGAAAGAAGAGGCACAGAATGGAGAGCAAGGCAAAATTTTCTTTTTTCTACACAAAGAAAATCCTAAATACCTAATGACTCCCTCAAGACTATTAGAATGACTAAATGAATTCAGTAAAGTAGCAAGATACAAAATTAACATACGAAAATCAGTGGCCTTTCTATAAGCTCAAAATAAATTTGCCAGGAAATGAAAACAGACTTACTTGGAACTACTTCAGAAAGTGGTAAGGAAGGTGGCATGAGCGAGCTTGAAGTGGGGGGAACCTCGCGAGGAGGACTGAATTCGGGCAGTGTGTTTCTTATGCTAATAACTTACAGAACAGCAAACACACTTGTCAGTCTTACGTTGCAGATGCTGCCATAGCCGCTGGACATGACCTGGGCGTGACCTGGGCAGCGAGCGGGGCAGCGAGCGGGGCAGCGAGCGGGGCGGGCAGTTCTTACCTGCCTTGTGGGAGGGTTTCCGGAGATTCTGGACAAGGATTAGAGATTCTGAAGACACTGTATACAGTCGTATCGTGTACCTCAACATCCATGCTGGATTTACTTGGGTGCCAGCCTCTAAAATGTGGAGGGGTGCTATAAGACTACTGTTCTGTATTTAATAGAGTCTAGCGCACGGGCGGGGAAACCTGGCCTCTGACTGACGTATGATAGAGGAGAGATAGGTAGAAAGACCAAAAATGACAATTTGGAGAAAACTGCAGCTTCAAGACATAGTCACGGGCAACCAAGGTCACGCATGCTCCCTTTTGCAGCTAGGCCTGGCTTTTTCCCTCTAGACTCCTCAGTTTCTCAAGGCCTTAAGGATACAGTAAGTCCACATAATTGGCCCATGTTTTGCTTTCAATACTATAAATCCACATTTCAGACTCCCACACTCCAATGCTAATTGGGTGCCGTATCTCAACACTTCACACACATGCAAATGGTCTGCACGTTAACCTGATACTCAGTGTTTGCTTTAGTTCACTAATGGGGTCACCGGACCAGATGTACAGGTTATTGTAGACACCAGGTCCACAATCATAACCCAAAAGCTACCTCGATCGCCCCCTTGAAGCACCCTGAGCGCCGCACAGGCCCTCGACCGCAGCCCCCAGGGCCCTGCCATCCAGCGCCCGCGCGCTTGCTGAGTGTGTGCTTCTCTGATCCTGTTAAGGAGTCTGCCTACGTCCCTCACAGACACACCTTGAAACGCTTTTCCACGATGAACCACGACTACCAGGCGTGAGTGGAGGTCGCTATTTTCCCCCTTGGGGGGGCTTCCTTGATCCCCACCTGCTGACAGGATGACAAGAATTCCTGACTGGTGCTCAGCCCTACTTGGTTCCAAGACAGTGAGACCCTGACAGCGTCCCCCACCCCAGGTCCTAGGCAGGCACGTGGCATCACCCAGCATAATCGGCCACTCCGCAGTTGGTGCTGGTCTCCCTTTTTCAAATCATGACCAAGCATGAAGTTTCCTCTCTATCTAAATTGAAGAGAGTCATAGTGGTTCCTCCTCTATCCAAGGGAGGCCCCGGCCCAGGGCTCCCGGCCTCAGGTGATCCCCACTGCTGCTGTGCGCTGGTCTTACCTGGGATTTTGATGTTAACCTCTAGGATTAGAACCAAGAAAGGAACTTGATTCAGAGTGATCCTGCTAGCTCCCCAGATTTCCTGGCATGAAACAAGGATTCTCCAGCCTGGCCAAATATCAGTCACCTGGGCAAGTTTTAAAGTTTGCCCACTTGGCTCCCGCCCCAGGGCCACTGACTGCTCTCTGGGGGCGTGGTCTGGACATCCGCTGTTTGAAGGAGTTTCCCCAGAAAATGTAAGTATGGGGCTCATCAAAAGCCCTGATCCAGGTAACACCGCAGTCCTGAGGTCCCCTCAGAGCTTTATGTCACCATCCCCATCATAACCTATAAAGCTGAGGAAGGTGCCCGAGGACTCACAGATGACAGGAGAGCTGGAAGCCTTGGGGTGGAGGGAAATCAAGAGAAAAAAAGTATAACTGGTGTGTTAGTGCTGGAGAAAACAATCAGAGACCGTGGGCTTTGAGAATGGTATTGGTGGAGTTAGTGGCAGAGGAGAATGTGAAAATTCAGTCATCACAGAAGAGGTGGCAATGGTGGCATGTGACTTCTACTGTGGCACAGAGTATGTCTACAGATTCAGTTTTCAAATAGAAACCTCCTGTCTCTTACCTGGCCCCAGCTGGAGAAGGCCCACTCCACGCACAGCTGCTGGTTACAGGCTTGTGTGTCCACAGGGCGCTTGGCGTGTTGGCTGCACACGTCATTGGGCACTGGGGTGGAGAAGCCAGAGGCTTTCAGCTTCTGGCAGGTCACGCGGCGGGTCTGGATGCCTCCGCCACAGCTCCGGGTACAGGCTGACCAGGAAGTCACCATCCACCTGCAGGGAGCAGAGGTGTCAGGGGGACCCCGGCAGGCCTTGCATTGTTACTGCGGAGACACCCGTGCAGCGCCGTGGTCCTTTCCCCACTGTTTACTTGGCACAGCAGCCTGAAGAACAGCATCCCTAGATGCCTCAGAGCCGGAGCCTGTGATACTGCCTTGCAAAGAATGGCCTTTGCAGCCATAGTTGAGGACTGCAAGATGAGCTTAGGAGGCAGATCTTGATGTTAGCACAAAAGTGCTCTTCCAGATAGTGGCAGCGAGCAAGAGAATACACAGGAAGGAGGCTGACCTCGAAGCAGGAGCTGGAGCGTTGCACAAGCCAGAGAGCTTCAGCAGGCCCCGGAGGCGGAAGGCGGCGGGGCAGATGGCCTCCGAGAGCCTTGCGGGGGTTAGGGGCCAGGCCCTACGGACTCCTTGGATGCTTTTACTTTTGACTTCAAAATGATGAGAGGATTAAACTTTAGCCATTTTAAGCTCCTGCTTGTGATGCTTTGGTATTGCAGTCTGAGGAAATGGATGCACTCAGGACATTGACCAGAAAAATGCATCCAGGGGGTGCTTTGGGGGCCTGAGCTGCCCAAAGGCGATGGGGCTGCGGAAGACTGCTCCACAGACTCCCCCTGCCACTCTGTGCTGTAGTGCTGGGGCTCTCTAGTATGACAGCAGTGTCAGCTTCCGAGGCCAGTCAGAAGCACACCTGCATCCCCTCCTCACCTGCGTCTCACGGAAGGTTCTGCCTGGTGGAGTGTGTGCTTTATTTCACCTTAACCTAAGTCCTACTTGAGTTCTTTAATCTTTCAGAAACATAAAAAGCTCCCTTCAGGTTCCTGGGGCGATTCTGCACACCTGTGGACTAGTCCTTAAGGTCACGCATGCGATAGAATTGTTTCCAGCATGCTAGCTACAGTCTGGGTCTCCAGAAGTGAGACTTAACAGCACCGTGACAGGAGGGCTTTTCTCCGAAAGCTGAGGCGTAATCTAGGATGCTGAAGCCCCTGGTCCGTGCTTTGGGGGCCTGAGCTGCCCAAAGGCGATGGGGCTGCGGAAGACTGCTCCACAGACTCCCCCTGCCACTCTGTGCTGTAGTGCTGGGGCTCTCTAGTATGACAGCAGTGTCAGCAGAGCTCGTCGGAGTTCCTGCAGTCTCTGCGTGCAGCCCCCTCCCCCTCAAGGGGAAGGGGAGGGAGAGTGTCAGAACGGTGATGAGGAAAGCAGCACTCTCCAGCCACTTCGCGAGCTTTAGGAAAATAAAAACCAGAGCGAAAGGAGCACTCTGGTGTTACTGCCTAGATGTGCACGGGAGCACTTATCTAACATGAAGGGACCGAACTCTATTCAGCAAGATCAGGAAGGATGCGAGGAGGTGGCTATTGAGCCCAGGAAGCTGGGCAGGAAGTTGGACCTAGGGCTACTTCCTAGCTAAAGGCACCACATCTGGCTTCCTTGGTCAGGGCAGCTACAAATCCCTCCTGCCTTGGCCTGTGACTTCTTCAGTTCTGTGGCAGTTTCTCCGCTCCTCTGCCCGGGAGCAACTCCCAGGACCAAAGCCACTTAGGAAGCAGGCGAGAGGTGTTTTAAGACTCCTGGAGGCCTTGAAACTGAAGAAGACAGTGCCATCATTAGTTCATTTGCAGAGGTAAATTAGGCTGATTGACTCTGACCATCAGCAAACCAAACCAAAAAGTTCCTGGCACGTCAAAGAGCTCTTCTGCATTTCACGTGGCATGGCCAGGACAGTCTTCCAGGCGCTTATGTCCCTAGTGAATGTCAAAACTGCATTTCAATCAACATTTATTTTTAAATATACATTTCAGTGATGATGATGATGATGATGATGATGATGATGATGATTATTTTTAGGACCTGGGGTGGGGTTTTAAGAAAGCAGACGTGTGGGCAGTGTCACCCTCAGGACAGGTATACAAGGATATTCATCATTTAATGGAAACTTCCCTGTCAGGAGTCATACTGCAGATATTAACGAGCGTGGTTCATATTTCACGCAGCCTCTCCTGGTTTTAGCTGCTCCTTCTTACTCAGCAGGCAAAACACCAACTGGCTGCCTGGGCAGTATACGGAAGCCCACAGGGGTCACCAGGGGGCACTCAGGGCTGGACCAATCTTCCCAGGCTCAGAGCACCATGCTGATGCCAACTGCAAGCCCATCCATTAACCCCTTAGCTCCGGCCCAGAGATGGGGGCGGTGGGCATGCTGGGTGGGATTCAGCCTCTCCAGGCATGAGTACCAGAGAGGCAGAGCCTCTGAGGGTCACACAGCTCAAACGCAGTCCCTTATGCGGACAATGTTTGGCCACAGTGAAGGTAATTACAGAAATTAAAGGCTTCTTCTGACGTTAGTGAGACACAAGCAACTGTAGAAAAGAAGACAGTATTTCCTCAAGTAGACTGCAGTACTGTTTGCATAGGCATTTAGAGTTAGACAAAAAGTAAGGGGTTTGGGTAGGGTCTCCTAAACTGCTATCCTAGCACTTCAATGGCAAGCACTCCTGTCTCTTGCAAATGCGGCAGAGGGTCAGGTTATTACTGCAGGATGGGAGCTGTCTTTGGCCTACATCCGGGGGACACTTGGAAAGGCCAGGGAGCCACTAGCTAGTGGAGTATGAGGGGAGCACACAGCTGGGAAGAGCAGCATTCCGCGGACATTTCCAGTGGCCCAGAGGCCCCAAGGACCACGCCTGCTGTGGGCAGCGTCTCCCTGCACGGTGCTCATGCGCTTGGCCAAGCGTCAGGGCCTACCCTAGGTGCAGGCAGGTGGCACTCACCGAGAAGGGCAGTCCCTCCGGTTGCAGGCAACGGGCTGTACGGTAGGGCGAACTTTGCCAGAGCAGTGCCCAGGGTCAACCTCCGTGTTGTTCAGCAGGCACCTGAGACGAGGCTGCTGCACCCCCCTATTACCACAGGACGCCGAGCAGGTCACCAGTCTGTCCACGGCCCACCAGTAATCTGTCATGGGGAGGTCAGAAGGGGCAGAAATGGTTTCCTTCTGCGCAGGAGGAGGATGGGGTTGGCAGGGGAGGAGCTGCTGCAATCCAGGCTGTGCCAACCCGCGTGGGCTGGGCCGGCAGCCGCAGGGAGCCTGGAGCGCAGCACGCCGGGCCGGCTGTCGCTGCTGCAGTTCTGGCGGGGCCTGGCTGGAGCGAGCGCGGAGGGCCCCGCGCCTCTCACAATTTTTAATCATACTTGTGAAAGTGTTTTCTCCCTGTGCGTTTACTGGAGAGTGACTTTATTTGTCTACAGAGAGATATAACTATGTCAGAAATTGAATCCTTTTTAAAAGTATAGTTTCATTTTGTAAATGTTACCAGAAACACCTATCCAGAGAGTTCTCGCTTGCGTGCACCCGTGATGTCAGTGAAAAAGCCAGTTTCCTTGGGGGTCTCGGACTCACTGGTAGAATAGCTGCTAAAAATAAACGTGGCTAAATTCTGAGCGCTTATTTCCAAGTACTTGTGTATTACAAAAAATGCAAACCGGCGCTGTATTCTGGTTTGCAGCAGAGACTAGCTGACTGGCAAGAAAGCGGAACCTCTGTTTCCGCTCTGGAGCACCAGACCGCAGGGAGCACGCCTACGAGGAAATCCTGCCTGCGCGCAGGAATCTCTTTCCTGCCTTCCTCCTCCCGTCTCAGATTGGCTGAGGCCTGCTCACAGGATCCTCCAGCTTGGAATCGCTGCGGGAGAATTGGGCTTTCCTTGAAGGTATCACGCAAGGGGCGACGCACTGACCTACGGGAAAAGCGAATCCTGTCCCCCGTTTCAGTAAAAGGGCCAGGTTGGCTTTCTCCCCGCGGCGTGGGGCCCTTCCGACCTCTCGGTGCAGCGCGTGCCGGGCCCTGCCCTGGGCCTTCGGACCTGCTGCGCTCGTGGAAGGCACATATTCTCGGGCTGTGCCCTGCCCAGGCCAGAGGAAAGGTGCCTGCAAGCCCTCAGGGCGC
>NW_004524620.1:12865936-12868203 GCF_000260255.1 Octodon degus | reverse complement strand
CGCAAGGGGCGACGCACTGACCTACGGGAAAAGCGAATCCTGTCCCCCGTTTCAGTAAAAGGGCCAGGTTGGCTTTCTCCCCGCGGCGTGGGGCCCTTCCGACCTCTTGGTGCAGCGCGTGCCGGGCCCTGCCCTGGGCCTTCGGACCTGCTGCGCTCGTGGAAGGCACATATTCTCGGGCTGTGCCCTGCCCAGGCCAGAGGAAAGGTGCCTGCAAGCCCTCAGGGCGCGCCTGCTGCTAGGATTCTTTAGGGCACTAGGCCGCACCAGAGCAGCCCCATCCCCCAGCAAGAAGGCAGGGCAGAAGCTTTAACACAAAACCTTAAAATCAACAGGCTGGTTTTTTCCTTTATTTTTGTGTAGGTTTTTTTTTTTTTTTTGGAGAGAGACTCTCGCTGTATAGTTCTTGCTGGCCTTAAACGCATGACAGAGCTCTGGCTGGCCTTGAACTCCTGACAGTGCTCCCCTCTGATTTCCCTAGTGCTGGTGTTGCATGTGTGTGCCTCCATTCCTTTTTTTTTTTTTTTTTTTTTGCTGTAACTGATCTGGCAAAGAAAACTTGTCCTTTAAATCAGGCAGCTGGGTGTGCCCATGACCTATCCGGTGGTAGTTAAACCAGCAAGAAAAGTTGAGCTCTGCTAAGCTGTGGTGGTTACTAGACCCTGAACAGCACAGCATTAGGAGCAGAAGAACCCGTTTCAGGTCACCCTGACTTTCTAGGCTCAGCCGGCGTGGGGCCTGGCGCTCTCCCGGGGAGCAGTGCCTGCGGGCAGAAGGCTCTCACCCCTGGAGCACGATCTGGCGCTGGTCCCTCCATCCCAGACAGCACTGGAGATCAGAAATCTCTGCTTTACCTTAGAATTAGATTCCCAGGTAGGTGCTGCGCTTGGGAGCTAAATCGAGCAGCGAGGCCTGCGGGGCTCCTTACCTCGGATCACGAGCGACGCCTTCTGGGTGAGCTGCCCGGCTTCGTTCTGAGCGAGGCAGCTGAATTCGCCGTGGGCCCCGGCGCTGAGATTTGCCACGTGCAGGATCTGCCCGGCCGCTAGGATGTGATACGACAGTCCCGTGGCGCTGCCAATCGGCCGACCGCTGTGGAACCAGGTGACGTTGGGCGTGGGGTGGCCCCTGACGGGACAGCCTAGTGGAGAGAGGAGGAGAAGCAGTCAGCGCAGCAGGAAGGACACGGGCAGGGGCTGCGTGGCTCGGAAGCCGCACAGCCATGGGACCTTCGGCGCACAACCATGGGACCTTCCGCGCACACCCATGGGACCTTCCGCGCACACCCATGGGACCTTCCGCGCACAGCCTTGGGACCTTCCGCGCACACCCATGGGACCTTCCGCGCACACCCATGGGACCTTCCGCGCACACCCATGGGACCTTCCGCGCACTCCCATGGGACCTTCCGCGCACAGCCATGGGACCTTCCGCGCACACGCATGGGACCTTCCGCGCACAGCCATGGGACCTTCCGTGGCGCCTTCATGTTGGCTGCTACTCCCCAGCCAACAGGAGGTGTTCTTATTCTCCGGGCTTTTGGGACGGCGACTGTTATTCAAATAAAAATTCGTAGAGGATACAAAGTGTCTATTTCTGTGTGTCCCCATACAAACTAAAAAATGGTATAATTTATATTCATTAAACATTTTCCAAATTAGTTTCTATACTAATTTTATTCAGGACCCCCCCCCCCACTTCAAACAAAGTATGTTGGAAAAAAATACTGTATTGCAATAATTGAGCTCTGTTGGTGAAAATCTAGTATCTGCCTCCATTGTACTCAATTTTGATTTCTGGTCGAAACTTTTTATCAGAGACTAAGAAAACATTTAAGCACTGATCTAATTTCTCTAGAACTTAATAGCCCTTGCCTTTTGAATACCTTTCTAAAGCTGAATTGAACATATACCGTATTATACTTATCATGAGTCACCAACATATTCTGATGCATTAGGATTCCTAGACAGTAACTGAGATACTGTGCACACCCAAACCTTTGCTACCTAGAATTGCTAAGATAAACAATCACCATTGTGAGAAAAGCCACTTGGATGACTCTTGGAGCTTGTTACTGGTGCCCTAGTGCTCGGCTTCCACAAAGACCCACGCCGACTCACTGAGAATGGTGTGTCTGGAGGTTTCTCCTCCGGCCAGTTAGAAAAGTATCTCCTCTGTACATTATGTCCCGGGGACAGTGACGATAGTTAAGACTACATTCTGTCTTCAGGAAAATGCACCTAATCTAGAACTTTTTTTTTTTTTTT
>NW_004524620.1:12862278-12865286 GCF_000260255.1 Octodon degus | reverse complement strand
GCAGATCCGGTGAATCTGAAGAGAGAACAGACTTTCTAATACTGGCTTCTGTTCAAGAGGAGGAAGTACTGTTAAAATTGGTAGCAGGCGAGAGGGTTACCTCAGCAAAGCTCCCCAGCGATCGCCTAGCTGGGCACCAGAGGAGAAAACAGGCCTAGAGATGTTGTAAGGCTGCCTCAGGAGACTTGCTTAGACCATGTGCCAGGTCTTCTCATACCTGACCGTTTTCCTCTAGGCCTGTTGTTCGTTCAACTGGGCACCAGCAACTGAGCGGAATACTTGCGCTCTCTCGTGTGCTCGTTCACTTTTATTTCCTCTTGCCCTTTTCTCGAGGTACAGTGAGAGGATGGGAAGAGATCATTTTGAAAGAGGGGACTGGGAAAAAAATCATGCAATGGGGCCCTAGCAGCTTCCAGACCCTGTTCTGCCCTCTGCTCTGCACCCACTCACTTTGCTTTGCACCCGACTGCCCACCCAGAATGGATGACCTGCATTTCACCTGGGGACTTTGGGTATGATCACGTGACTTTGGCTAATAAAATGAGACAGATGTGATGGTTACAGGGAAGCGCATATTCCACTGAGCCATCTTCCCGGCCCCGATATGATGGTTACAGTGACTATCTAGAAAAGAAAATTAAGGCAATTTCATTTTTGATAGTATCCAAAAGAATAAAATATTTAGGAATAGGGCCGGGGAGATGGCTCAGTGGAATAAGTGCTTCCCTGGCAAGCACAAGGGCCTGAGTTCAATCCCCGCTTCTGCCAAAAAAACAAAAAATAAAAATATTTAGGAATAAACAACCAACTAGGCTATTATGGTTTAAAGTCTGTTTTCCCCCAAACTAATTTTAAGATTTAGTTGCTATGGAAACAGTATTAAAAGATAGGACCTGTGCAGGTGCTTAGGGCTCTGCCTTGAAGGTTGGTGCTGGCGCCGTTGCTAAAGGGTGCGCTGGCGGCTTCGCTTCTGCCTTCCACAATGGCACACAACACCAAGCACATGTATGGTAACACCCACAAGCACACAATACTTAGGAATGAAGTGCAGAACCTCCGAAGCACCCACTGGACGTCAGAGTTCTCAAGCGCTGCTGCCTTTCTCTGATGCTTCCAGCTTCCAGAGTCACTCTCAATTCCCTCCGCAGGTGCTGAGTTACGGCAGCACAGAGCAGGGAGGGTAAAGCATCATTTACACACAAAACTACACTGATGACTTGAAAAATTCATAAGTACATGGACAGCTCATGTTCATGGAATAGAAGACTTAGTATTGGGGCTGGGGAGATAGCTCAGTAGAATAAGTGCTTCCCTGGCAAGTGCAGGGCCTGAGTTCAAACCCCAGTTCCACCAAAAAAAAAAAAAAAAAAAAAAAAAGACAATATTGTTGAGATGTCAGTTCTACCAAAGTGAGACACAGATTCAGCGCCAAAATCCCTTTACATATTATGAAAATAAGCAACATCTCATCCTAAAATTCACATAGCATCTCAAGAGAGGCAAAGTAGGCAAAACAATCTTAATAAGAAAGAGAACTCATACTTCCTGCATTCAAAGGTTACTATAAAGTCATAAAAAGAAAATATGGTACTGGTAAAAACAGACATGTGACAAATGACACAGGCTAGACCTTAACTATAGGGTTGAATGATTTTCTACAGGGGTGCCAAAACCATTTGATGGGAATGATGAGGAAAGGATGGTACTTTTGGAAAACAGTGCTAGGAAACTGGATATTCTTAGGTGACCAAATGGATTGGTCAAGCTTTTTTTTTGTACTGGGGATTGAACTCAGGATCTTGTGCTTGCTAGGCAGGCACTTAAGCCACTGAGCTATCTGCCCAGCCTTGGGTTGGGACCCTAATCTTATATCCCATACAAAAATTAACTAAAAATGCATTACAGACCTAAACATAAGAGGTGAAAATATAGGGAAAAAACTTAATTTGGATTTGGCATGATTTCTTAGGTATAACACTGAAATCTAGGTAATAACGGAGAAATTTAAAACTTTTTTTTTTTTTACATTATAGGACACTGTCAAATAAAAAGGAAACTCACAGATTAGGAGAACTATTTGCAAATTATTTGCAAAACCTTTAATATAAAGATTCTGAAAACATAGAACCAATTACAAACAAACAAATCCACTCAAAGTGGCCAAGGACATGAGTAGCTATTACTTAAAAGATGATACACAAATGTACAATAAGGATACAAAAAGATGTTCAACTAGTTTTTAGGCAAATGTGAATCAAAATCACGAAAGTTCACCAGGCCTATTACTGTAAAACAAATAAATAAAATACTTGCAGTCCATGTGGAGAAAGTGAAGTCTTTGTGCGTCACTAGTAGGAGTCAAAGTTGCACATCTGCTGAGGAAAACCAGCAGTTCCTCAAAAGTTAGACAGAACCACCATGTAGCCTACCAATTCCACTTCCAAAAGAACTAGACGTGGGGACTCCGAAGTGTATCTGTGCACCACACTCATTGCTGCATTATATATGAAATGTGAGATATGTCAGATGGAATATTGTTCAGCCTCAGCAAGGAATGGAATTTGGACACATGTTGCAAAATACTTTTTTGGTTGGTCTGGACAGAGCCCTGCTGAGGTAGGCTAGATTCTAAGTTGATAAATAAGAAACTGGCCACTTCCAGCCAAACAGGAGCTATACAGCCAGGGAAGCCTTGATATGAACCCCTAATCTTTTTTCCTAGTCCGTCATGGTTGATTTTCTGAGAGCATTTAGGCAGAAAAAGAGTGCTAGCAGCCTCAGGCTGGTCTCTGTGGCTGATGAAACTACTTACCTGGGAGCCCTAATCTTTAGCCAGCTAAATAGGAGGCATATTTGCTAAGAATTACATCATGTTCCTCCCTTTTTCTTGGAATCAGAGGCCTTAGTGAGCAGCCAGGACACATCTCAGCCTATCTTGGTCTTGGGCTTTAGCCTAAGGCCTTCCACCTTGCTTGTGAAGCTGTTGAGTGAAGTTGAGTTTTTAGAAA
>NW_004524620.1:12854463-12861553 GCF_000260255.1 Octodon degus | reverse complement strand
AAGAGCATGTCTCTCTACACCTGAATGCCACCATTCTGTAAGGGCAGTAGTCATGCTGGATTAGGGGCCAGCTTAATGAATTAATCTTAACTTGATTATTCACAAGGCCCTCTTTCCAAATGAGAGCATATTCACAGGTCTTGGAATTAGGATTTCAACCTCTTTTGGGGGATTGTGCTCATAATTCAACGGACAGCAAAGGGCTGTCCTGGAACAGAGCACATTGGTCTAGAGACACTGATGAAATGCCGAACAGAGTGAAAGACACTGAGGCAGCTAGGAGTTGGTGAGACTTCCAGAACCTGAGCGCGGTAGCTAGAAAGAAACCCACATGAATCTGTGTAAGTTTCTCTCCAGTCTTTACCCAACTGAAGATGTAGCGCTCACGGGCTAAACGCTGCAAGGTCGAGTGATGGAAATGAGGAAAGCAGGAGCTTAATATCTTCCAAATTGCAAATTAGGCTGAAGCTCCTTCGCATGGTGACCAGGGAGGATGTGGTGTTTTTTCAGATCTTTGCAGGCATGCAGTAGAGAACTTACTGGAAAAGCCTTAAAGAGCACCTAGACCAAGCATAATTCAGCGTAAGAAATAAAATTGAAATTTGTGGGTTTTTAATTTTATGTATTTGGTACAGGGTCTCACTATGCAGCTTGGACTCAGTGATCCTCCTGTCTCAGATTACAGGCATGCGCCCCCACGCTCCGTCCCTGTGGCCAGTGCAGTGCACCCAGGGTGGGGCCATCAGGGCACGTGGTGCTGGGGATTGAGCCCTGGTCCCTGCGCTTGCCTAAGCAGGTGCTTAGTCTCCTGAGCTATCTCACTGGCTCTCAACTGAAATTTAACCTATTCACAGAAGAAAATCTAATAATCTTGACAGGAAGATAATAAAATACAGAAGATATAAAAGCTGTGCTGTAAAATCTGTAGACAAATATTTCTTGATTAGTCCAGAAAAGAAAGAAGAGGTTTGATCTATAACTGGGACAAGAATTGGTTACTGGAAACAGATCCAGAAATAATGATGATGGAACTAGAAGGCAAGAATATTAAAACCCATTATTAGATTTTTTTTTTTTTCGGTACCAGGGACTGAACTCAGGACCTTGCACTTTCTAGACAGGTGCTTATGCCACTGAGCTGTATCCCTGGTCCCCCATTATTAGAATTTTTAAGTGTTTAAAGGAAAATGCACATATACTGAGGAAGCAAATGGAAGTTACAAAATGAATCAAACTTTCACGGATGACATGCGCTCTTCCTTTGTTGCGGGGCCGCAGGTGTAACCCACACTCTCACTCGTGCTGTGAGCGTTGTACACGCCCAGCTCCACCAAGTATTTTCTAAACTCACGAGTTTGTGAATCAGAGAAGTGAACACACTGTAGAGAACAACCAGTGAACCTGAAGATGTAGTAATAGGAATCAGCTAAGCGGAAACAAAGGCAGCGAGATGGCCAACGTACGTTAGCTAAGAATGGCTTTCTGGGTGTGCCTGTTAGAACAGTGAAGATTGTTCATTTCAAGAATACGCAGTTTACCTATGTGGACAGTGGAGTGTGGACTCAGGGCAGTGGTGGGACTCCAAACGAGGCAAGAATGGCAGGAGGTTGTCTGCTGAAGCTGGGTGACAAGGGCATGGGGCCGTCATGCTGCCCTCTTTACTTTATCTATACGTGACATTATTTATAGTTTTTAAAAGGTTTTTCACATTGCTTAAATCACTGATCTTGAGGACTGGCTCAGGGTCCAATCACTTTCAATGTTCAGCTTATTCGGGGCTGCCCCTTTCTGTAAGGTTTTAGTAAGTTAAAGGCCTTTGAGAGAATGCTGCCCAGACGTGACCTACCCAGCTCCCAGCTGCTTGCGGGCTCAGCTTCCTTCATGCACTTGTGCTAAGACAGCAACTGCCCTCCTCTGCACTGCTGTCCCCCTCAACTCCAACCACCTTTGCTTGCTGTACTGGCAGAAAAGGGCAGATGTCCCCGCGTGTCTGTTGCCTTTACAGGAAAGAAGCCCATTTCAGAGTCGCAGGCGCTTGGAGCCGAGGGATTCCCAGCTTCTTCTGTGATCAAGTGTGGAACATGTCGTTCTGTTCTGGGAAGCGAGGGGGACGTGGTGGTGTACGGCACAGAACCCAAGAAAAGGACACGCTTCTCTTCCACCTTCTTCCATCCTGCTGTAGAGAATGAGGACGCACAGCCCCCAGTTCTGGCCACAGCAGAGCAGGGCAACAGTAACCCCAAGAGGGTCAGAGCCACGGGAGCGTAAAGGAATTTTGCCCTTGGTCGTAGCTGACACGGCGCGTTGCCAAGCCAGGCATGGCATATCTGCCTCTAGACTTGAAACAGAAATCCACTTGTGCCTTGTTATGGTGCCTGCTCTATGAGAGTCTTGTTACAAGCTGTGAGTGTGTGTCCTGACACAGTGGCCCTAAATGTCCCTCACCCTAAGGTCGTGTCCGTTTGCCCAACAGACGGTGATATTTTCTTTCCCATCAGGACAGTAACCATAGAGTATTTGTAGTACACGTGGCAGTTCATCTTGGATCGAAAATGCTCTGAAGAAACTATTTTGTCCATCCTCTCACATTTTTTAAAAAGGAAAGACCAAAATAAATGAATTATAGCCAAAATCAATGAACAAAAGTGCCAGTCGTCTGCCTTTTCCATTACTAGTCTTTCGGTGCTTCTAACTGAATGTGTAGGAGGTTATTCTCCTTAGAAAATTCCTCTGTACTCAGGGCCGGCGCTCTTGCTACTGCACATGTAGGGCGGGCCTCCCCGCTTTCGTGTGCGTGTTGATGTGCGTGTTTGCGTGTCTGCGAGGTCTCCCAGGGCTGCCTGCAGTAATAGTCAAAGTAAGGAATCTAACATGAATTCCCACTGTGTATGTTCCCAGTGAACAATTATCCATCTTTCACTACTAATGAGAAAACCTGGCTTGTAACAGGGTTCCCTTCTGTCACGGACATTTCTCATTTGTTAAAGTAAGAGAAGTATCAATCAGTTTTTGGGGATGAGTCATCTCTGTGTGCCATTTACAGGGACACAAGACTGTGCGAAACCCACACCCTAAGAGGCCAAATGATACACCGGCACCCTCCACCTTGACACTGTTCTGACGAGGCAGTCACCGCCTGCAGCGGGGGGGAGGTGGCGTCTCTCTCCAGTTTTGCTCCCAGCTGTAAGCACGCCAGCCACGAGCACCTCAAACCTCAGCACCACGCCAGGAAATGGACAACCAGCCGAGGTGCTCGGCCCTCAGCCGTCCAAGGCTGCCTTGGAGGTGCCTGTCTTGAAAGAAGCCCTGAACTCATGATGATCATCACTCAGTGCATTCTTTTTGTTGATTCAAGGCTGACAGTCACTCAGGTTGTTGGCAAGCAGCTCCATCGTGGGCTTCTCTGCAGGGTGGATCGAGCCAGCATCACCGGCCGTCCATCACTTGTTGGGCTATCTGTCCGGAGTTCATTTTCACGAGCTCCTGGCTCTAATGAGCAGAAGCAAGGTTTCTTTTTCTTTTTTTTTAATTCCATAATTTTAGAAGCAAGGTTTTTGACTGTATATTCTCCATCTTTAGCCAAATAGCTTAAAAAGGGGCAGCTAACTTTTTACAGAGCAAAATACAGAGCAAAATCCCTCTGACCACAAGATTCACAAGGAAGAATAGTTTGAAGATGGGAATACACAATCCAGAAGAGAAGAAAGAAGCCGCACACTGGCAATTCTTCTTTATTTGATTGCAATCTGAAGCAAAAGCAAGCTGTGGCAGATGAGGATGTGCTGTGTGAAAATATTAAGGCCTGGCCTCATGGCTTCACGAGTTGGCGGCAGGCCTTCAGCGTTTTCATTACTGCCCTGTATTTTTCACAGAGTTAAAACTCACTATAAAAATGATGTGTGCTGGGATGAAGCTTGGCACTTGGTGCAGTCGGGCTGGGAGTCCTTCCTTTAATTTGATTTTATAAAACTGGAAAACACTCACTCAGTACTTGAAAATTTATAGAGGGCTCTCCCTTCTGCTAGTGGCCTGGCGGGTTGTGTGGGGCTCACCAAGGTCACTGGGTGACCTACAAAATCAGCCGCGCTCAGTGCACTTTGTGGTTCCTGCCTGCAGGCAACAGAGATGGTCACTAGAGCCGCATGGGACCTGGCACCAGACAGTGGCTTGAGATAAATGATTAATTTACATTAGAAAAACTCAGTTCTTTGCTCCCCATTTGTCAGCTGTACCCCAGAAGGCTGTGGAAGAAGACAAGCAACTTGAATTTTTACGTCCATTTCTGGGACCTCCCAGTGAGCTAGTCAAACAACCAGGCCAAGATTATTTCTGTATACATTTGCCACCCCGCCCCCCAAACCCTAACTTTAAGCCATTCCTGGAAAAATGAAACTATAGAAGTCCATTTTCCATGCCCCGAATGCCTTTTTACCCCAGGGCAAGCTTTGAGTTTCCATTGGCGGAGGGCACGCTCGGTCTCCTGGACTCCTGGGAAGCTGGGGAAGAACTTGATATATTTCTCAGCACGAAAAGTAGCTCCATTCAGATTTATGACTTGATTAAGGTCTTGCCTTCTCCAGAATGATTTAGGTACTGCTTGGCGACTGCCCTTACTCATGCCTAGGACCTGGTTATTGTTTGAGGGGTAAGGACAGCGAGTCGCTCACGCCCTATGTGTGTGAGCACACAGCCTTGGCTATGAGGGTCGGATCCCTCTGAGGTGGAGCCTGAGGTGCTGAACAATGAACGTACCCAGGCTAACTGGGTCACCCTTGCGAGGGCTGGAGGGAAGCAGGCTCTAGAAAATCGGTCCAGGTTTTAAAATTCACAGCAAAAACTGCTTCGGATTTAACCTGTCACAAGTGAATAATACAAAGAGTTCCCACATGTACCAGTAGACTCTTGGCATAAAGCGCACCTTTCAAAAACACATCAGCATTTTTAAGGTTTGAGAGTTTTATGTTTATAGTCCAGGGCTGACTCTACCCTTCGGCTGCTGGCAGGTGCTACCTGTTCTGCAGGAGGGCAGACCAGGCCCCCCTGGGGAGGCCGGCTGCTGGCTGCCAGGAGCTGAGGAAGAAGTTTCCATCCCTTGATGAGCTGGCCTCTTGCCGATCCCGGACGTGGCTCGTACTTGGGCATACCACACTGTCGGGGCAGCCGCAGGTCAGACGCCCTTGCTACATTTACAGGTCACCCACCAGGCCTGGGTTCTGGAAGGAGTAAGACTGACTTTTTATATCTGGTCTGAAATGAATCATCATTTCAGGACCTGCAAGAACGTCCTGTAGGAGGCAAGGGGCTCCTGCTCCCGGGAGGTCGCGGCCGTGCTGGGGCCGAGCTGGGCCCTCCGCATTGCCGCCCTGAGCCTAGAGCTGTTTTTGCTCCCACATGCCAGTCAATGCAGAGGAAAGCCAGAAAATAGCTAGGCTAGTTTGAGAGGATAGAACAAATCCAGCGGTCGCTCAGAGCCAGTGCACCCTCACGAACTCAGGGTAGCTTGGGCTGTGTTTATGGGCCGGTCTGCAAAAGAAATAAAACCCCACATGGCCTGAAGACGACTTTGCACACAGCCCTGTCCACACCCCGTTTCAGCTCTCTTCTGCTGAACCCCAGCGCAGAGCGGCGTGGAGATGAATGGCTCACGCTCACGGCAGCGATCCCAAGCAGTCCCTGGGGCAGGGCTGGGGTTCATCGGCGAGTCACAGGAAGGAACAGCTGCTGCTGAGGAATTCGGAGGCCTCCGCGGAGGTGGAGGTGCTGGGGCGGCGCAGAGGCCTTTCCTGAATTTATTATCCCTGTATAGGTCTCTCGGGTCCTGAGGCACCAGAAACTTCTGAACAAAGTAAAGAAAATAGTACGCACCTTGAATGAGGTGCGGGCCGGAGAAAGCGACGTGGGAGCCGAGGCCGGGCTGAGCCGTGGAGGCGCTGCGGGCGGGCCAGAGCTGGCCGGTGGCGGGTGCAGAGGGTGCTGCACGCCGGCCTCGCGGGGCAGTCCTGTCTGCAGACGATGTGTGGCGGTCGGCAGCCAAGCTCAGGGAGTATGTGGTTTTTCAGTAATGCCCTCCGGACACGAGGTCAGAAATCCAACAGCCCGGACTGGAGGGGCCATCGCAGCAATGGGACACGCATCTAAGGTGCACGCCGTAGCTGTCCAAAGGCCTCTGCTGTCCTGAAGTCGTATTTGGAGTGCTGACTCGTTTTTGGCTCGCATTCTCCTTTGGGTGTAGTGCTTCGGTCTTCCTTGGACTTGTATGTTCCAGAGACTCCCTTGGAGGGCTCCGCGGGGGCATTTAGACCCCTGGTATTTAGTAGAGAGGTAGCACATTCAGATTCCTAGGACCAGTTCTGACCAATAAAGGCACCATTTGGCTGGAGGTCCTCGGATCAGTGCAGTTTCTTGGGGCAACCTGGAATTTGGAGTATCCTAGGTCTGGATGGAGCAAAGCACATGCTGCTAAGCTGAAATAGGTAACTTCTTGGCTGAACTTAGTTTTATTATGGGTTTTGTAGGGAGCTACATCCTGAGCCCATTTTTATTTTTAGATAGAGTCTTATGAAGTTGCTCAGGCTGGGCTTGAACTTGTGATCCTCTTGCCTCAGGCAGCTTCCCAAAGTGCTGGGCTATAGGCATGCACTCCAACTGGTGAAAATGTCTGTTGAAAGAAGGACATTACTTGGCTTCTGTGTAACTGGTGGAAGTGAGAACTCACGTTGCCAAGATAGCAGGGGATGAAGGCCTAGAGGCCCAGGACGCCTGGCAAGGATGCTCCGCTTGGGGGCAGGGTCGCTCACCGCTCAGCAGCCTTATTTGGCGCCTGAATTCCAGGTGAATCTAGAGCCTCCATTTTACTCTAGTTTTGTTCTTAGATCCTTCTAAAGACTACAGTTGGGAAATCATAGAAAGTAGGTAAAAACAACTTTCCTAACTAAATCAATGAGATTTCCTGTCTCAAAAAGTATGGTTTTCATTCACGATGGTGGGGTGTGAAGGAGAGGAGTTGGCAATGAAAAGCGTTTGCAATAATACGTTCATGTATTGTTCTCTGACTCTTTGCTCTGTCAAAAAATTATTAAAAACTCAGCAA
>NW_004524620.1:12847167-12854263 GCF_000260255.1 Octodon degus | reverse complement strand
CTTTTTTTGATGAAGGGCTAGAGGGTAGACTTCACAGGCTCTGTGGGCAGGATGGTCTCTGTCACCACTACTCAGTGCTCCTGCTGTGACCCAAAGCAACCACAGACAGTATATAAATCAGCTAGCATGGCTGTGCCTGAATAAAACTTTATTTATAATGTGGCTGCAGTCTAGCCGACCTCTGGTCTGGGGAATGAGAGTATTAGGGTTTCTGTACACTGAGACTAAATGGTCTAGGAAAACCACTAAAGGCCTGTTCAGGACATTTTTACCTCCAAAGAAAACAGCCATTTTCACAAGAGAAGGAAGATGAATTCAATACCACCTTTCCTAGTGAGAATGCTCAATTTTCTGCTTTAAAAGTACTCATGCATGTTTATTTTAAAGTTCAGAACATATAAAAATTTAAAAACCCTTCAAGTCCTAATCTTTGGAGACAACCACTCTGAACACTGCTGCTTCTAGCCACACAGATCCTCGTGTATTTTGGGGAGACTCATAAATCTTGGGTACTTGGTACTGGATCACGAGTACCACTAGGTACTGATCTAATCGTCCTCTTAAATCGCTGCTTAAGAGTCTATATATGAAGAAATCAGAGCCTTTTACTTAATTACCTCCCCACAGACTATTGTGTTATTGCTGATTTCTCACTAATAAACTAAGCTATGGTGTATCTCTTCGTCCCTAGGTTACATCACTGAAGCGGCACTGCCAGGACACTCAGCATCATTTATACGGCCACGTTGCCCTCCAGAAACTTTATAATGATTTATGTCTTGGGCAAAAATGCATATGAGTATATGCTGTGCAATTTTTGGATATTGTGGTCAGTAGTCAGAAAAATACTCCATCTCACCCAAATCCATGTTCTCATCCCTGAACCTCATCAATATGCTGCCTTACACTGAGAAGGGACTTCACAGAGTGACTGAAAGGAATCTTGAGATAGGTCATTATCCTAGATGATCCACGCTGGCCCAGTGTGATAGAGGGTCCTACACAGAAACAGGGAAAATAGGCAAGAGGTAGAGGGATGTGGGGTCCTCTGCTGCTGTCCTTGAAGGCTGAAGAAGGGCCTCGTCCAGGGGATACAGTGGCCTTCGGGAAGCTGCCAAAGGCAAGGGCGCAGCTTTTACCGCACCACGTGGGTGTTGAGCTGAACTGAACGAAGAAGACAGGCACACAGGACTGCTGCTATGGCTTGACTGTGTCCCTTAAACATTCTTGTGTAGACACTTTAATTTTTCAATAAGCCAGTGTTAGGAGGTAGGGTCTCGGGGAACAGCTTGGGACATGGGAGGAGAATCTGCATGTGTGAATTAATGCCTTTCTCATGACATGGGACTTCAGCCTTCTTTCCTCTCTTCCACACCTGCCATGGTGCTTTCCACCATGCCCTGAAGCAGCACCAAGAAGCTTTTCCATGCTGAGTGGTTCAGATGCTGTGTGCTTGGATTTTCGTCGCCCAGATCCACGATAACCCTTTTCTTTTGTAAATTACTGTGCCTCATGTGCTTTGTTACAACAACGGGAAACGGACTTGGTCATCACAGTAGCCAGGTAAGGGTATCAGAACTTAAGTCCAATGAGAAAGGGGTCTAAGTGTGGATGGCGGTCGCAGTGACTGGAGACTGCTTATGCAGACGGTGGATGAAATGACATACCAAGAATAATGGGAAGAAGATAATTACAAGTATGGAAAATAAAAGAGTAGAACAGTCCTATGATATTGGATCAGAATTAGAGGTACAAGAAAAGATTCATGGTTTGGCGTATAGATAAACACAGAAGTGGTTATACGTGTGTGTGTGTGTGTGTGTGTGTGTGTGTATGTGTACATACACATATAAGTAGTGGTTCCTCGGCTCATGAACACTTTTGTTTGCCACAATTTAGTCACAAACAGAAACATTTAGCAAAGCTTTATTTGGGTTTGCAAATTGTGCATTAGGTAACAACCATGACTGTGGTCATCTTTCCCATACAAACACAAATGTGGCCAAAATCATAGAACAAATTAAGTTTGCGAGCTGAGGCCCCACTGTGTACTTATGTGTATACACTGAAAATAGTGGCACCCTGATAGCAATAAATAGACACTGCGATCTTAATTTTTAATACTATTCTTCAGGGCTGCAGCAGGAAAGTTTAAGATGATCCTAGAAGATCCTAGATCTTCCTTGCCAGAGAGAGACAGGTTCTCAAAGAAGAATCTGGATGTGTCAAGAGAGACAGGCGCTGTGTTAAAGTTCATTGGCTGTTTTAATTCTCATTCCTCATATGGCCAGTGCTGTTGAGCCTTTTGTTTATATATTTATTTGCTGCTTGTACTTCTTCTTCTGAGAAATGCATATTCGTCTCAGATGCCCATGGGGGTTGGTCTTTGAATTTGGAAGGTCTGATGTTTTGCAGTTCTTTATGTGTCCTAGATATTAGTCTTTTGTCTTAAAAACAGCTGGTGTATTAATTATAAAAGAAAAAGAGTAATTTTATATTGTAAGAGTCCGGAAGACAGCACTGTAATCCGGTGACTGGATTCACACAAGCAGCAGTTGGGTAGTGGGAATCATACTGGGGGCATTGGCTCCAGGCCCCGCTCGGTTCTGAAAGCTGTAGATGGGCCCCTTGATCAAACTGTATAGTATTTGTACATAACGTGCAGACATCCTCCTAAATCCTTAAGTCATGTCCAGATTACTTGGGATATCTAATGATATGTAGATAGTATGTAGCTATTATACTATATTGTGTAGGGAATAGTGTCAACCGAAAATCTGCACTCAGTGCAATACAGTTTATTTCCAGTTATTTTTGACTTGCAGTTAACTTAATCTATGGATATGGAACCTGCAGGTATGGAGGACAGGATGTGTTTTATTATCATCATTATTTTAGCTTAATTATTTGGTACAGGGTCTTACTATGCAGCTCAGACTCATAGTGATCCTCCTGTCTCAGCCTCCCCAGCACTGGGAGTACAGGCATGTGCCCCAGGCTTAGTTTTGGGGCTGGCACGGTATGCCCGGAGTTACAGAGCCAGCGGGGATTGAACCTGGGTTCTTGCCCTTGCCAGGCAGGCGCTTAGACCGCTGAGCTATCTCCTCCAGCCTGAAAGGCAATATTTTAATTTACCAAAATATTACTTTATAATAAAATCCAGTTTTGTTCAGAACGTGTTCAGGTCCTCAAGCAACCCGCGAGCCAGGCGGCCAGCCAGGCAGGGAGCTCACCGGCCGGCCAAGGCCACAAAGCCTTGTCCCCTCACTCGGCCCCCGCACGCAGCCTCGCTGCGGTCACAGCATCTCAGGGGCATCAGCGCGCTGAGCAGCCGGCTTGGGCAGGAGCTGTGCGCCCCTGAATCTCTTTGCTAAGGGTTTTGGAACTGCAATCAGCAGTCTGCGACCTGCGCTACTGGGCGCAGCTCTGCGCTGCCAGGAGAGTTCATTGAGGCTGCGGACAATGGGATTAGAAGCGGAGAAGTCGGGGGCGCGGCCCTCACTGTACACGGAGGAAGCTGTGGCCACGGTGCCTTCCGGGCTCGGGCGCTGGTAGGACGGCTCGCACTGGCTTGTGCCGCTTTGTCCTTCCCGACACCTCTGCAAAGAGGCGCCTTTGACGCACACTGGTGCCGGCCAGGATCCAGAAGGACCTTGACTGGATTCCGGTCTGATCTCCCCGCAACAAAACATACAGGGAGCTCATTGCTTTTTGAGTAGCGCTGCCAACAGAGGAATGAAGAATTCCACATCATCATGGAGTTTCATTTAAAAAGATTCTCGATGGAATGATGCTTTTATAGTTAAATTCTTCTTTCTACATACCTTTCAGAGACAAGGTATTAAAGGGGAAAGATGAAAGAGTTTGAACTCTTAAGCAGATATAGACATACTAGTAGATTATACTCCATGAATAAGATTACAATTATTATTATCACTATTTTTTCTCTGGTCCAACATACCTTTGGCATGTTTGGCTTTCTAAACTTTGCTTTGATAGGCTTCAATAGTTGGAGAACCGCAGATAGCAAAACCTTGTTAGAACTGTATAGATTTCCAAAGACAGTGAAAATCCTTTTCTATTTTTAGGAATATTACCATAGCCCTTACATGGGGATGTCTCTTTCATAATGAAAACTGAAAACATTTACACAAAAGCGAACTCTGACCTCACCAGTGTATTGCTTGTGAGGATTTTAATTGTGTTAACATGTGATCTTGGCCCATCCTGACTCTGGCCTCCTTTCTCCCAGTGTAGGCAAAGTGTTTTCCAAGCCACAAGCACTGCTCTTGAGGCTCTGTAGAGCTGGAGACCAGATCTACAAACTCCATGAGGGTCAAGGCATCACAGGATCCTTGGAAGGCACATAGTAGGTGGAAGGCACATAGTAGGTGGAAGGCACATAGTAGGTGGAAGGCACATAGTAGGTGGAAGGCACACAGTTGATGCGAGAGATGTCTATGGACTTGAAGATTTCCAAAATAGATTGTTTTCATGTATTGAATAGCTAACACATATGCTTGGTTCAAGGCTTGAAAGGTACCAGAGGGAGTGTTGTGCAAATGCTTCCTTTACTATTCTTCCTCAACTGCATGGCCACCAGTCTGCCAGTTTCTTACACATCTAGAGGGTACTTTTTGAAATAAAAAAATGTATATTTCAATAAATACCCCAGACAAAAGCATACTTTTTTGAAATGTATTTAGTACAGAGTCTACAGTGTCTCACTGTGTAGATCAGACTCTTAGTGATCCTCCTGTTTTCAGCCTCCGAAGCACTGGGATTATATGTTTGTGCCACCATGCCCAGGCTCCATCTCAGTCTCAGCACTCCCTGGGGGCGGGGCGGGCATGGACACTGGGGATTGAACCCGCCTAAGCAGGCGCTTTAGTTCTTTGAGCTATCTGGCTGGCCCTAAAAGCACATTTTTCTTCTCTAACTCTCAAGGGAAAGCATGACTCAATGTGCTGCTTTTATCTATGGGGCCTGATGGTCATGCTGCTGCTGATGGTGCCGTGGGCCCAGGAGGAGGTGACCACGATGTGTGTGGCGGGGGGAGGGCGGGCCAAAGCACACCGTGGCACCGCCAAGGTCACAGCAGGGGTGCGCTGGTGCAGCCCGTTTGTTCGGTGCAGATGCACTTTCACTGAGATGTTGCCACATCGTGTGAGGATAAGGCAGACTCTTCACAGTTCTCCCGCATAAAAAGAAGAAATTAAAGCAAACCATGGTAGGAGGTAAAATGCACTCCATTTCTGTAATATTAATGAACTTCTCTGAACTTTAAGAAAAGTTTCATGTGGTATATGAAAAGGTGGAAGGTAGAAAACTGGAAATGCAGTCCTGCTGAATTTTGATCTCGTTACTGTTAACTACTTGAACATACACACAGAATGAGCCCAGGCGCCCAGACCCCAAGGGCTATGTGCTGGACTCGGAGCAGAAGCTTGGCCCTTGCTTATGTTCATCCCAGGGTCTCAGGAAGGAATGCCCAGAGCCCCTCTGTTCTCTTCTTGTGCTGTCTCAATCCACCATCCTGCCTCGTGTTCCACAGGTCCCGTGTCCCCATGGAGTCTGCTCTGATGCCATGAGGCCCCTGTATTTATGGACAGTGTCCTCCAGGAAAGTCAGAACCCACCTTCCTCAGAGCCACTTAAAGAAATGACGCCCTCTGCATGCCAGCGTGCAGCAAAGAGCAAGCAATGAGCTACTCCTACGTTGGGGGAAGGGCTTTATCACAGGTTTGGAATCCAGCCTGAGAGTTTTGTTTTCTTGGCATTCTAGAAATCCTACCTGTGGGGCTGTTCTTATTTCCAGCCTTAGAATGAGGCAGCTAATAAGTTTTAGCGTGTGCTTTAGGGTTGATAGAATGCTTTTGCATGCTTGATCTCATTTGGTCCTGAAGTCAGCCTGGAGAGCAGGCTGTCATCCCATCTTACTAACAAGAACAAAAGACTCAAGATTGTATGACTTAACAGGGAAGCCCTTCCAAGATGCCTGCTCACTGCATGCCTTTGGGTCGGTGGTGGGCACGAGCAGAAGCAAAGTCCCTCCCTTGTTTATCTGAGATAGATGGAAACCATCAAGGAGAACTCAGCTAAAAAGTAAGCTTAAGGGCAGGCCAGATAGCTCAGGAGACTAAAGCGCCTGCTTAGCCAGAGCACAGAGGCCGGGGTTCGATCCTGGGCATGCCATGCTGGCCCTGCCCTGGCCACGCTGAGACTGAGATGGAGACTGGGTGTGGTGGTGCACGCCTATAATCCCAGCGCTTGGGAGGCCGAACACAGGAGGACCACTATGAGTCAGATCTGTATAGAGAGATCCTGTGGACCCTGTACTGAATGCATACAAAAAAGTGTTTAATTAAGTAGCAAATGACGGAGGAAATAATACTGGCCTAACATGGGTAAGCCAATGAAAAGGCAGGCACACTGAGGCCTGCATCTGCCTATCTTCTTATCCTTGTTTCCAGGACCTGGCACCCAAATTCATCCCTTTCTTCATTCTGCTACTTCAGGAAGAAAGGGGCTGGGGCAAGAGCGTGTGGTCGGGGGCACAGCGGCTCGCTCTGAGCGCGTCCTGCATTCGGAGGCACCGCTCTGAGCCTTACACGTGTTCTCCCATTTACCTATGTCAGTGCTCTGGGGTTGTGTTCTTATTCCTCCACTTTACAGGCAGAGTCAGAGAGATGCATGTAATTTATCAAAGATCATGCAGCTCTTAGAAGGGGCAGAGCCAGGCATTCTGGTTCCGGAGCCTTCTCCTGACCACTATGCCAAGCGGTGTCTAAGGTGCCGGAGCAGGAAGCCTGCACAGTGCGTGGGGCACGTGGAGAGCTGGCCACACGCTCTGCTCCCCCCAGTTCTGCTGTGTTCTCAATGTCAGGGGCCTGCCTGGGAGGTGCACCCCCCACAGCCTGCCATCGAAAGAAGACTCCAGAAAAGGACCCATCTCTTGAATAACTTCCTGATCAATAATTTCCACTGACAGTGACAATCTTTGTGATGCTATAATCGAAGGAAGAACTGAGTAGGGCCTGCGAAGAGGAGGATGATTTTCTCAGCTTCACCAAGGAAGGAAGGGATGCGGGCAATGA
>NW_004524620.1:12840616-12846382 GCF_000260255.1 Octodon degus | reverse complement strand
CCCGCTTTCTCTGTCCAACTGTTTTAAGCGCCACTTGCGCCCTAGTGTTTTTTACATTTATGGATGTGCACTCCAGTCCAGAGAACTGCTTATGACTTCCTGTGGCTTCCCCAGAAGTGCCCTCTGCCGTGGCCATGCCCGTGCGTGCTCAGCATCCCTACGGGGCTCTGTTTTCTACTTTTACTCTGAAAAAAGGAGACAAAAGTACGTAGTATGTACCATAATGACCACAAAGTGCTGACCTCTCTTAAGAGCAAAGCATATTTGCTTTGTGGGCAGGGCTTTAGGAAATCAGAAGCGTTTTTCTTGTGACATAAAACCTTAGCCGCAGTACAAATGAGGAAACAGATGCCAACTTGTGTCTCTTTGAAAGGGTCGGGATAAATGTCTCCTTCCTCTCCCTCTCCTCATCAGAGATGCTGGTCCTCCCTTCCTGGTCACCTCGCCCTTCCTCTGCCTCACCGCCCTCACCCTCTGGGGTGGGTCTCCCCTGTGGGTTCAGTCTTAGCTAACCTCTGGCCCTCAGGGCTTGCTGTTCCCACAGCTATCTTTGGAGAGGAAGCCATGATGAGCCGATTGTCGTCCTAGGGGGCTCTCTGAATGTCACCATGTGCAGTTCCTCACCCCAGGCTCAGGATGTGCCTGATCTGGTCTGTACTGGGGAATCAGGAAATGAGCTTTGGTGGGGTGAGGGCGGAGGCATGTGGGATAGAGGAGAAAGCTGAGCAGACAGCGACGGAAAAGGCTTGGACTCCTAAGGCAGTTTCCCTGCGCAGTCCTGTTGGGAGGTGCTTGGGAATATTAGTGGCCTCTTCTCCAAGGAGGACCTACAGTCCAGCTGGAGACTTAAACAGGCACGAATATCTCCAGCAAGGCAAGGCAGATGGGCCGAGTGTCAGTCACTTGTAGCATTTTATTAGAAAATCACCGCACCTACTTGTTCACTGCCCAGGGCTGCTTCCATCCCATAATTGCAGAGCCGAGCGGCTACAATGACCTTATGGCACATAAGACCTGAAGGTTCCCCTCTGGCCCATTACAGAAGACATCTGCCACCTCTAGCCTGGAAGTGGTACTTCAGAAGGTGGCAGAGAACGCCCATTCCACCCCAAGGTGGTTTCACAGGGCCTGAACACTGTCTCAGTCATTGTGCATGACAGGAACAGGATGAGAGGATGGGTGGAAGGGGAGGTCTCAAGAGCAAAGGGCCTTGAATGCTAGGTTGACATACTCTAGGTGGCAAAACATACCATTTTCCCATCTCCATAGGCAGCAGGCAGCAGGGAAGTGAGTTTTAAAGTACACTAAAACCCTGAGAATCAGCTTTTTAAAGTGCTGATATTTATCCCCACCTCAAGTTTGTGACTTCACTGGCCTCAGTTGGAATTTTGTTTAAAAAAACTTCCCAGGTGGCTCTACTGTCCCACGGGGCCCCTCTTACGAGATGAAGGAGATGGCCAGGCAGTGCCTGCAGAAGCCCGGGCCAGGCACATGCAGCAGGTGCCCCACACATGTGAGGGGAATAGTTAGCAATATTGGCTCACACCAGGGCCCGCCGATAAGCCTGTTTTACTGGCATTGGCTCTGTAGCATTTAGTTGGTCACGTGGTTTCCAATAAAAGAAATTACTTCTGCCTGCCTTTGCTTAATCCTGGAAAAGCTCATGGGCCTCAGTGCAATATTGTGTCTGTTTATAAATCGGGGCATCTACAGATTTTTTTCCCTGCATTGTTTTAAGGTGACCATTTACAAGGCCTTACGCAATTTGCCCTTCCTTATTAACTCAGGTCTTTGCAGCCTTCTGTGACTTCACTCCAGTCAACCTGGCCACCCTGCCATGTGTAGAACATTTTAGGCATGTCCTGCCTCTGCCTATGGTCCTATTTATGTCTCTTCCTGTAGCCTTGAGTCATACTCAGGAGCTCACCTCACTCTTATTGCTTATGAATAATGTTTTTAGGAGGTGATCTCCTTTCCACATAGGTATCAACCATTCATCAACCCATCCATCTATCTGCCCATCCGTCCGTCCGTCCGTCCGTCCGTCCGTCCGTCCGTCCGTCCATCCATCCATCCATCCATCCATCCATCCACCCACCCACCCAGCCATCCATCCACTCACCTACCCCCATACCCAATTCATCCATCCATCCATCTATCCATCCATCCATCCATCATCCATCCATCATCCATCCACCTACCCATTCATTCACTCACTCACCCATACACAATCTATCCATCCATCCAGCCACCCACCCATCCATCTATCTACCCACCTACCCACTCACTCACCTACCCACACATATCCATCCATCTATCCATCCATCCGTCCGTCCGTCTGTCCCTCCACCCACCCGTCTGCCTGCCTGTCCGTCCATCCATCCGTCCATCCTTCCATCCATTCCCATACCTGCCTCACGGTTCTTCACAGCAGTTATCCCTAACAGAGGATGCCAGTTTCCTGGGTTCATTTTCTGTGTTTCCTATAAGGTCAGTTCTGAGGCAGGAGGGCTTGTCTGCACTGCTGGTTTTTGTCTCAGCAGTGCCCAGTGCAGTTCCCGGAGCTCAGTAAGTACATGTCCACTCTCCTGGTGCTGGGACTTCTCCAGCTCACCCTAGGCCCAACAGCCTCTCTTTTAAATCTCTCCTGCTCTCCTCTTTGCCAAAGAAAGCTGTCGTCTTCCTTCTGCTCCCTTTGGCCTCTTTTGCCAGTTAAAGGAGCTTTGAGTTCACACTGATGGACTGTCTGGGCCTCCAACTTCTGAGCACCCCAAAGGTTAGGGGAGCACAAAGCTTACACAAAGCCATGTTAGGAAACAAGCCAAGATTCTGCAGCAGGAGTTTTGGCCTCTTCCTCCCCTTGTAACCAGACTTTCTGCAGTTGCAAACCTATGCAGCTCTCCATTTTTTTCAAGCATTTTGGCTCGAGCAGTTCGGAATGTGTCAGCACTACATAAGAGATGCAGAGAGCTTTGGTAAGAAAAGCTAAAAACTTCTGATGATTTGGAGGGTCTGTTGGTCCTGTGGGTGATGTTTTCTCTCTTATACTAATCTATACATTCAGTTCTGTCTGTGTTACCTCCACTTTCTGTACTGCTTCTTAATTGTAGTTACTTCTTACCTGGGAACTTGGATAATCTAAACCTGTGCCCCATCCAGTCTCTCTCCCTAGAGACTGTCCTCCGGCACCAGCCAGAAGAGGCTTCTGAAAACACAGGTCAGGTGATCTCTGTCTCCTACTTTAAAATCACACAGAGCTCCTGGTTCACTGTGGACAAGGTGCATGCTACGGTTGGTGTCTGGATGTCCCCTTAAGCCACATGCAGTCGTGGGTTGGGCTTCTAGAGTTTCATCATGAGCCAGGATCTAATACCGGGAGTGTGGGTGTGGGTCTGCACTGCCCTGGGGCAGACAGCGTGACTGCAATGCTAAGGAGGGAGGGAGCCTTGCTCTCTGCTGCTGCTCCTCCCTTCTTGCTCTTTTTTCTGCTTTCCACCACCATGAGCTGCTGCCCTCTGCCATGTGTCACCCTGCCTTGCAGCCAGCTGCGTATGGACTGAAACCTTCACAAACTGGGAGCTGCATCAACCTTTCTGTCCTTAGTTCTGGATGTCTGGTATTCTGTCCCAGCAACGAGAGAGAAGGAGCCGAGACAGTGCAGACATCTTGCGTGGGTGTGCAGCATGCCGGCAGCGGCCCCGCAGCGCACTCCCGCTTTCTGGAGCCAGTCCTCCTGCAGCTCTCCCGAGGTTCGTGGGTCATGCTGTGGGCCTTCTCAGGCTCCTGTGCTGGACATGCCCTTCCCCTCGCTCAACCTCAGTTGCTTTTGCTCAGTTTCTGATTCCACTCAGAATGTCTTTCTCAGAGAACCTGGCCCAGTGCCCGGCTGTCCTGCGGTGCACCTCCGGAGCATCGCGTCCTTCCCCTTTCTCCTCTGCTTCTTGCTGCCTGCCCATCAGATCTGGTCAGAGCACAGGGAGAAGGCATATCCATCCCTTGTGTTAATTACGGTGTCCTCAGCTCTGAGAACACTGCCTGGTGAGTGAGTTAAGGCTCGACAAACTTTTCTGGACTGGGTGGAGGCTCTGTCTGTGTTCACCTCCCCGACTGGGGAGCTGTGGCCCAGGCACAGTACCTGGTACATTGCAGGCACTCAAGTAATACTGTTGGAGGAGCACTTGAGCCCGCTGGGAGGCACCGCTGCGTCAGGCTCACCATCAGGCAATGCTGATACACGCCTAGGTTTTGGGTCACAGTCTGGCACTTGGTCTCCAAAAGGTTCTCTATCCCTGGTCCAAAGTTCCTGCTATTCCCAGAAGGGAGGTTCTGCATCCAGGCTTGCTATAGTTCATGTCTGATGTCTCCCAGAGCCTCCTTGGATCATAGGTTGGGCTTTGCAGAGGTGGCTGGACCCAGAGTACGTGGAGGTGGGGTTAGGGTGTGATGCTGGGATTAGGAGTTGGTGCTCACTGCATGAGTCAACTGACTGGTTTGGCATAGTTCTGGGTGTGGACAATGGGAAGGGCCACCCTGGGCATAGGTGACAGCACCCAAAGGGCAGGTAGCCTCGAAGGGACAGAAGGAAGAGGAAGGCTGCTGCTGCTCCACTATGTTGTCGCCTGGCTGCCCCCTGCCCACCACGCCCTGTTCCTTCTCTATGACACCCCTCCTCTGCTGCTGCCGCCTCACTACATCGTCACCTGACTGCCCCCTGCCCACCATGCCCCATTCCTTCTCTATGACACCCCTCCTCTGCCATGCTGCTGCCCCACTAAGTCATCGCCTGGCTGCCCCCTGCCCACCATGCCCCATTCCTCCTCTGTGATGCCCCCCTCTGCCATGCTGCCCTGGCTCGGAGCCAGCTGACTATGAACTGAAACCTACAAACTGGGCTGCAAGAAACCCATCCTCCTTTCATTTTGGTACTGGGAATTTTGTCTCAGCAATGAGAAAAATAAGGCATTCTCCCACTTTCAATTATTTCTGTGGGATGTCTGATGAACTCTCGAACACCACTTTCACGAGCGTACTGTTCCTACTTAACACCCTTTAAATATCCACCTCTACTTGCCAAGGGCACAGCCCCTGCACTAGCCTAGCATTCAAGGCCCTCCCAGAGGCCACTTTCTTTCCCAAGTTCTCACACCCCTCACAGAACAGCTCTCAGGCTCCTGAGCGTTTCTTGTATCGACAGCATACACGGTGGTCTGCAGGGACCGTCCCCCAGAGCCAGGCATGCATGGGACTCTGTCCACCTGAGAGCAACTGGGCCTCCAGGCCAGAAAATGTCGCACACTGCGAGGGTGAATGCACACCAGTGGGGCTGAGGCGAAGGTCCGGGCCTGCCCTGGTGGACAGCCAATTCGGAGGCCCGCTCCCTCAACGGGCTCATGTCTACCCCAGTTTAGCCTGCCTGCCTGCCAATGCAGTGGTGTCCTACAGCTCTTTTCAAAGAGACAAGTGCTGCACATGCTGCGTGGCCTTCTCTTGGACCCATGGCACCTTTTCCACCTTAGTCCAATTTCTCAAACCCTTTCTGCCTATGTGAATCTCATCTCTCCTTCTGCACTCATTCCTGAAGTACCGCAGAGGCTCTGGTCTGTCCAAATGACCTTTCTCTCAGAGTTCCAACACTTGACACCTTTCTCTGATTTACTCCACGGTCCCCCAGGCCTGTTCTGCCCCGGCACTCGCATCCAGGGCCCTGTGGGGACTGCCGCCCTGTCTCGCTGACGCGGAGCAGGCTGGATGCGGACTGGAGCCTTC
>NW_004524620.1:12838618-12839371 GCF_000260255.1 Octodon degus | reverse complement strand
GGGGAGAATTTTCCTGGCTACCTTGCCCTAGGCTCGGAGTTGCCCTGAGGGAGCAGATCTGGGCCAAGGTAGCAGCCCAGGAGGCCTCAGAAAGGAGCCACGCGGAACCTAGACCAGCCACAGACTAAGAGCCGCACTCACCCCCAGGAAAGGAGCCAAGTTTCCACTGGCGAGTCTGGACTCTGTAGGCAATTTAGTGATTTCCTGTCGGCTACCCCCACTGTAGCTTCCCTCCCACCTGCAGGCAGTCACCACCCATAAATCCTGCCCAGCCCTGGATTACTGCCTGATGCTGCAGAAGGCTGGACTCACCGAGGAGAGCAGAATTCCCCAGATCCAGGACCAGCTGCGTTCCCTGAGGAGACGTCAGCACTGAGGGAAGGTTCAGGCCGGTGGCCGCGAGCAAGGCTCTGATGTCTCCCAACTGTGTAGGGACCTGGGGAGGGTCTGCAAAAAGAAAGACGGTGAATCACACAGGGTGCACTAAGATGGGAAGAAGGGCAGCAGGCACGTGCACGTATGCGCACAAGGCAGGCTTCACTATTACTGACTCAACACCGTTTTCCTTATGTGGAGCATACCCGTCAGATGAATCTGACTTTCAATCTTAATACTGAACGTCTGGCCTAATATAGTAAGGTCCGTAACAAGTGCCAGGCAGGCTCATTTCGGGAGCTCTTTACTTTGTACTGCAGCACCACTGGGTTCCTGCAGCACTGTGGATAAATTAAATCACATGGAGAGCAGCTTCAC
>NW_004524620.1:12836295-12838518 GCF_000260255.1 Octodon degus | reverse complement strand
GTCACCACAGCCAGAGATGGGTCTTATGAGTGACTTTCCATGAAGAAAATGATCTAGTAGTGAAGTTAATTTGCTCTATGCTCTGCATTTTTCTGCCCAAGCAGGATGAAGACAAGATAGGAAGAGGTCACTATGGGATGTTTTATCATTGAAAATCTTCTAAGTAGTCACCGGAGGTCATAGTTAGCCAGAGTTAAAAGTGACAGAAGTCAGTGAAGCAGTGGCTTACTTACCGTTTCCCCTGGATAATAAGGAGACCAGCACCTTGTGAAGCTTGCGGTGAAATAGGCCCTCCTCCTGGGGCAGCAGCCCCTTCCCTCGTCTCCCTTCCCGTGTCTGATGACTCACTGCCACTGCCCTGCCCAAGACCTGCCGCGCTGTAGAGCACTCCCTGAGTGGGATGAGAAACAGGAGTGCTGCTCTTGCAGCCGGCGATCACGCAGTGGGGTTCGGCAAGGGCCCTACTATGTGCACGGCATTGGTTGGGGCCCTACCATGTGCATGGTATTGTTGGTGGTGCACGTAAGCGTGGGTAGTGTCAACACCAGAAATACACCTCCAGCCCCTGCGCTTTTGGCTGCCAAACTCCATCCCACAGGGGAAGAGTGGTGAATCTGAGATTATGTGTTTCTATGCGAAGGGTAATTTTAAGAAATCCTCTGCATATTATACACTGCTTGGATTTAGGAATCCTCAGTCTTAGCTATGGTTCTGCTGTGTACTAACTTGGACAACTCCCTTAATCCTACCAAGTGTTAATTTCAGCCTGTATAAAATGGGCTCCTTTCTGAGATCCTTTTCTACTCTGGAAGACCAAGCTTTTAGGGATCGATGGCAGCAACTCGCACAGGCTAGTCTCTCTGCGCTGCTCTCTCTGAATATTCACACTTCGGACTTAAGAAGCCTTTGCTTATTTACTCAGAGTGAAAGGGGAGGCTGTGTCCTGTCTGCCAATCAATGTGTGCTCCTTGGGCCAAGTGTCAGCGCCTCCTAAGGAAGGTGCAGCTTTTTTTTCTTCTATGTTTTAGGGAACGGTCTACAGGGTGTTCAGGGTTTTAATACTAGATCAGATTCGTAGTGATCTGCCTGTTTACAGCCTCCCAAGAGCTGGATCACAGGCATGTGCCATCATGTACCACACAGACACACACACACGCACACACACACACACACAATTGAGACATACAGTCTCAGTTGCCTTCTCAGCGCGTCCCAGGGGAGGGGCTGGCACGGCAGGCCTGGGGATGGAAGCCCTGGCCCCTGCACCGCTTGCAGGCACTTTGATCTGTTGAGCTATTTGGCCGGCCTTGAGCTTTTTGTAAAACAGTGTTTTCCTTTTTTTATGTATATCCATCTGATTGTCCCAGGGAAACGACATCCTCTGGGGGCGGAAACTACACCAGAAGGTCACCTGAGTCTCCTCTAGGGGCCAGTGAGCATGGCGGCAGCACGCAGTGCGCAGCTGCCGCTGGGTGGGCTGTGAGTCCACGGACAGCAGTCCTGCTCACTACCCGGCTCTCACGCTGCGGGTTAAGCCACAGGATTTCAGCTCTGTGCATGGAGTCTCTTCTTCATTATTATATTTTTGATCATTAAAAAGATATTGCCTCAATTTTCATAAAGTATCTATAAAATTAATAATCTTTGTTGAAGAAACTGAGACTTCTGGTTAAAAAAAAAGCCCCAAATTTGGGGTCTTTCCCACCGTCTCGCATCAAATTTGAAGAATGTATGTTCTTGCGACACCATATTCACAATCACAGCATGCTAGCCACAGTGTGCAGAAAGAACCAGCCCACGGGATGGACACAGGGACACGGACACACACACTCTCTCAGTCTTCATTGATGATGTGGTGCTAGCAGCCACCATCGTAGGCTTTTATCTCTCTTAGCAGAGATAGCAAGGAAGGATTGTTAGGAAAGAGCCAAGCATCATAAGTGCCCCCACTCAGGGCTGGGGAGATAGGTCAGTGGAAGAAGTGCTTTCCTGGCAAGTGCAAGGGCCTGAGTTTGATCCCCAGTGCTGCCGCCCCTCAAAAAAAAAACCCCAAAAAACAAAAAAAAAAAAAAACAATCAAAAGAACCAAAAAACAAGGGCCAGCCAAATAGCTCAGTGGATTAAAGCATCTGCAAGCAGGCGCGCGGACCAGGGGTTTGATCCCCAGGCCTGCCATGCTGGCCTTGCCCCCGGGGCATGCTGAGACAACAATGGAGACTGGGC
>NW_004524620.1:12805146-12834024 GCF_000260255.1 Octodon degus | reverse complement strand
GAGACAGGGTCTCACTATACAGCTCAGGCTGGCCTTAAGCTCACTTTATATCCCAGGCTGGTCTTGAACTCACAGTGATGCTCCTGCCTCAGCCTCCCGAGTGCTGGGATTGGAGGTGTGAGCTACCACACCTGGTTAGGCATCATATTTCAGTGAAAAGTTAACAGTTTTAAAACATGAAGCTGCATGTCTGACCTAGACAGATAAAAGCTGCTAGATCCTTTTCAGAGTTGAGGCTGTTCCCAAGTTGGGCCTAGGTGGCCGTGGGGTGGGGGCACCATTGCTCTTCCTGGCCAGCCCGAGTTGGGGTGTCCAAGTCACCTAGAAGTTGTGTGTGTATCTGTGTTTGTCCTTGAAATTGGCTGTGAGGATGGACACAGAAGAGAAGCAGGGCTGATGAAGGCCGTGGAGATGGGAGCGCTGCGGCTGGCCACGCCAGGGAGAGGTACACACTAACCCAGCCCCCGTGGCTCAGCGCCTGAGCTCAGGCGGTTGTGCTGACAGACGCCTTCCTCTCTGCTAGGTGACAGGTGGGAGGCAGAAGACAGATTTCCACTGCAGCACCACCAGGGAGAGCGAGAGCGTTACAACGCGTGCCTGTGCCAGTCGGGCTGTGGATCCTGAGCTCAGAATCCCTAGCGTGCAGTAGAAAGCCTCTGAAAGCAAGGTGAAGAAAAAGGACCCGAAGGCATTTCTATTCCAAAAGCACAGGGAAAAGTGCGGTTCTACAACAGTTTTCCACGAGTGGCTATCTCCTTTCTTTAGAATTGATCCTCAAGTGCCATGTGTGGCAGGCACCTGCTTTGGACGAGAGCTTTGGTCAGCAAGCACGTAGTTTCTAACGGGGCTAGGGCTGTTCTAGAACACGACAGGCAGAGAAAGCGAATGGGCCGAAATGGGCCTTATTCAGTTTCCTCCACAAAGGCGCTGCCTACGTGAATGCGGCTGGGGCAGTCCGGGCCTGCGCAGACGGGGCCTCGCGCACGCCTCCGAGGCAGCACCGCGGCGCTTTCTGGGTGTCACGCGGACTGCCTGCAACACAGCTCCCTGCTGCTGGCGCTGTGGCCTGCTCTGCTGGACCACGTACTCTACAAAGGAGCAAGAGACGGAGAGATGCAGGGCAGAGAGAGAGTGAAGGAAGAGAGGGCGAAGGAAGCGCGTGTGGGGGAGCCCAAACACCCAACACCCGCAATTTAGAGGAAGAGAGGTTTGTTTTGGCCTGCGGATTTGGAGGATTCAGTCCACAGTTAGCTGGCTTCATGGGAGAAGGGTGTGCAGGAAGGGGCTGGCCAAAGAAAGCTGCTCCTGGCAGGCAGCCAGAAGCCTAGAGAACAGGAGGAGCTGGGAGAGAGCCGCACTGCAGGTGCGGGCTGTGACCTGGGGACCCAGCTCTTCTGCCCAGGCCCCGCCTCCAAAGGGAACTTGAGCTGCGGATTCACGAGCGGGCAGTGTGCCCGTTATCCCAGAACCCTCCAACAGCCCCACCTTCGAACATAGGAGGCTTTGGGGGGACCTTTCTGTTCTACACCTGATACTGATTACAGCTGTCCTTCTTCCCCTCTACTTCCTGCTCATTTGGCCAATCAGTAACCCATCAGGGGAAGGCAGCGACCCAGGCTGAGATGCTCCGGTCCCAAGAGCGTCCAGCTGAGCCGTGCATACCCAGCTCCCTTGTGCCAGCCTGCCTCTTTCCAGAAAACCCGAACTGCTGTCTCGCTATTTCTGCACGACTGAATACTTCATCATGCTTCTTTTAGAACGGACCTTTTTGCTGTTGGAAAGAGGCATCTAGCACCCTTGGCACTGACTCTGGTGAGTCTCTTATGGGAGGCGTGGCCAGGTGATGGAGGCTTTTGGGTCTGGACCTCAGCCCCGTAATGTGACAGCACATTCTACAGAAAGAAACATCTGGGGTCATAGCTGGTATTTAGAACTACCTTCTTCCACCACCCATTCTGCATTCCCCTGGCCTTCAGCAGGCACCTCAGCAGGTCTTGTTTCCTTCCCTGGTGGAGTGACCCACACCTTCATTCCTGAGGGCTCTGGGCCTTAGTCATTGTGCCTATGTTAGGTTGTTGAAGCTTCCCATTGATTTTAATAACAGGGCATAGTAACGCTAAGAGGCGCCCTAAGGGGTCTCCTGCACTCCACGTGTATACCATATCCATTTAATGACAGGCTGTTGTGCATGTCCAAACTTACGGTGTGGTGGGTAAGATAAATACTTGGGCCACGACAGCAGCTCAGGTTGCATGGTGACCTGGTGTCCCATGATCAAGCCTTTATTTTCCACTAAGGCCCAGTAGCAGGCCAGGAGCTGTTTTTCAGAGGGAGAGTAGTTGTCTGCAGATGACAGCAGAGCCCTGCTCCAAAATCCTAAAGCCCTGCGCTGCAGTTCACCTTCGGGGCCTGCCAGAGACTCCAAACAGCACCCCTACCTGCCACTGCCACTCCACGTACCGTTGGATCGCTGGGTCATATGGCCCAGGGGCAGAGCAGCCTGGACAGCAGCCTGACCTGTTGCAGGGCCTTTTCCTGTTCTGGGCCCCACTCAAAATTAGCAGCTTTCTGAGTTACTCAGTAAATGAGCCAGAGTAAGACACCTAAGTGACGAACGTGTCGCCTCCAAAATCCAAATAGCCCCACCAGGCATGGTGCCTGTTTTTTTGTCAAATGGGAAGCCAGATGCAACCCCTTATCTTTTATCTAAGAAGGGATATCTGTACATGCTCCACACCACTGGACGCCTAGAAACTTCACTGAGGTAGAAGGCCCTTGAATTTTTGTGGGATTTATCTCCCATCCTCTGGTTCTCAAATGCTGTACTAACAAATCCAAGGCGGTTGCCACCTCCTGCTCACCAGGCCCAATCAGCATGATATCATCAATGTAATGGACCAGCGTGACAACTTGAGGAAGAGAAAGGCGACCAAGATTCCTACGAACTAAGTTGTGACACAGGGCAGGAGAGTAAATATATCCTTGTGGCGAGACAGTGAAGGCATATTGCTCGCCTTGCCACCTGAAAGCAAATAGTTTCTGATGGCCTTGTGGATAGGTATGGAGAGGGTGGCATTTGCCAAATCAACAGCTGTGTACCAGCTTCCAGGAGATGTGCTAATCCGCTCAGCCAAGGAAACCACATCCGGTACTGCAGGGGCAATTAGAGTCACCACTTGATTCGGATTGTGGTAATTTACTTCATTCTCCAAGACCCATCTGTCTTCTGCACGGCCAAATGGGAGAATTAAATGGAGCTGTGGTGGGGACCCCCACTCTGCACCTTTAGGTCCTTGGTGGTGGCACTGATCTCTGCAGTCCCTCCAGGAATGCCCTGCTGCTTTTGCTTCACTATTTAACCAGGCAAAGGCAACTCTAATGGCTTCCATTGGCCTTCCCAAGCATAACAGCCCTCACACGACACATGCCTAGGTAAATTAAATATTCTTAAAATATAGATTATTAGGGGCCAGGGAGATGGCTCAGTAGAATAAGCACTTCCCTGGCAAGTGCCAAGGGTCTGAGTTCAAACCCCAGTTCCAGAAAAAAAAAAAAAATATATATATATATATATATATATATATATAATCTATTATATATAATCTATGTAATATATATGTATATATATATTATTAAATAGCCTTTGACCTTAAGCTTATTACAGAGACACATACGTAGTGAGTGGAAAAAAAAGCAGCTGAAATGTGGTGACTCAGGGAACATGCTGCAGTGTCCTTTGGCTGAATTCAGCGAGTTCTACTTAGAGCAAACTATTTTGCTTCTGTTTTGGCCTCGATCACATTTGTGTGTTTTCTAAGGTTTCTGCCTTAATGTTTCAATGTGGTGTAACAGAAGAAAGCATCAGCTGTATCTCTATATCACGTATCACAATTGTGTATCTCATAACTCCCCCTCTTCTCATGCTGTTCATTTCCTGAAAGTTTTATTCATTTATCTAGGTCTTCCTAGCTTAGGAAACAGCTGGTCTAACCTACATTAGCTCTTCAATAAAAAGTTGCCGACCAATAACACGAATGGACTTGTTACGGTTTAGATCTAAAGGGTCGATCCACATTGTCACGCTTGTGGAAGGCCATTAGTTCTCTGGCATCAGTGGATTCACTCCTGTGTGCCAGGAGCTGACCATGCTGTTAAGAGGTGCGACGAGGCGGAGGTACCTTGGCCCTGCCTGGCTTCCCTTTCTCTGCTTCCTGGAGGCCACAGGTTGGCCACATTTCCTCTGCCATGGACCCTGCCATCCTGTTTCTCTCTTGGCACCAGCTGACCACAGGTTGTTATTGGGAGACAGCACAAACCTCTTCCTCTTAAAGTCATGGGCACTGAGCATTGTGTTTCAGCAGTGGAACAAGGGCCTAGGTCAGAACTGAACACAAAATCCTCCTTTAATGAGGTCACTTCCCACCTATCCCCAGAGCATGCAGCCTTCTGCTTGAGCGAGTATACTGCTGGCCACTGGCAATGTTCTTGAGCTTAAAATCACAAACTTTTACCCAACCAGTCAGGACTGTCACTAAGCCCATGGGCAGGGGATGGCAGAGATGGTTAGGAGCAGTTCGAGTCATGACAGCCATCTATGGCCGGAAAGTGAGGGCGGCTCCCTGTACTTGTGGCTAGCAGTGCTGTCAGTGTTTTGACTGGGGGGTGGTCTCTGGCAAACTCACCAAGCAACCAAGGGCATGTGCCGGCCGGCTCACCTTGACCAAATGCCTTGTTTAACAAGAGGCAGAAGGACTGAGACATCTGAAGATCTGTTTCTAGGTAAGCAGAAATAAACCAAGTGGCTCTATGGATAAAGGCAAAGACCATAATGTGATGAGTTTCCAGCTGAACATCCAGGGCAGATGTCACGGGGGACAGAGGCCCCAGGCAGCATGGATGGAGGGGACAGCTCCCTGCGCTATCCTGGACTCCCACGGCCACTGTGTCCCACCTGCAGTCTGGCTCTGTCAGTCTTATTCTAGGGCTCGCTTCCTTGTCTTGCTGCCTGTCCCCATTCTTTTACTTCCACCAATCCCCGTGTCAAGGAGAGACACACATGCTCTATCACAGAAGAGCATTCACCTCCAGGGCATGCACCGAAGGATCAGGTGGGCAGCGATCTGCAGCGAGGGCTCCGCAGACGCCCTTCAGGCCTGCCCAGCCCGCAGCCTTCTTGCCTAGGAGCACAGGGCCTGCAGGGCTTTGGTCTAGAAGACCTCAGACGCTGCTGACGCGCAGGCCAGGGAAGCCTGGCAAGGAGGCGCCAGTGCACAAATACTGAGATTCGTGTTTCAGAGGTCCTGGAGCTATTAGGACATTTCGGGGAAATCAAGCCTAGCCATCCTTCGGAAACAACGTGCTCAAGACCAAGATCGTCCTCTGTTGAACTCAAAAATGAGTTTTCTAGAATTATAGATTGCAATGAAGGCAGACCTTCAGGTGATGAGGCCGAGATCTGAGCTGAAGAAGCCCACGGATAGGGGGTGTTTGTCTACGTTGCAGGTAAGATGTAACGGGACTCTGGTTTGGGCGTGCACGTGCCTCGGCAGGGCGATGGCAATCAGCACATCGTGGCCACTCACTGGCACGGGAAGCACTCAGTTCTTCCTTCCTCTGGGGGAGGAGGCACCTGCCCTCCTCCTTATCCCTAGTTCCTCTGTGCTTCCTGGCCCCCGTTGGCCTCTGGAAGCCCTTGTGGAGGACAATGCCTGCATCACGACTCTGGATGGCACTGGCTGTCTTCTCCAAGGACTCCTTGCACTTCTGTGCAAGCTCTAGTTCCTGTGGGCCTGGCCCCTGCTCTCAGGCTTGCCCACTCCTGATCTCGGGTCCCAAGACTGCTCCTCTGAGCCCAGCATTGGCTCCCCCCCGGCCCTCTGTCCCAGGCCCCTTTCCTCAGTCCACCTTGTGTGCTATAGCAGCGTCCTCTCAGGAGCGCGGCTCCTCGGTGTCACGGGCCCTGCTCTCCCTGGAGTCCTGGGCCGGCAGTGACGGCCTGTTGTGTCCTGGTCATCACACACTGCACTGCAGCTTGAGCCCACCCCACCACTTCTGTGCCCTGGGCTCCAGGCCAGTACTCACACTGTTCCTGCAAGGCCAGGAGGGCTCCAGATTTCATGAACTTCACATTTGCTTGGAGCCCCTAGGCCCCCGTGTTTGCATTAGTGCAAAAGGCTGAGATGAGCAAGCAAACAAAACACCCAGGTGACAGGCGAGTGGGGCAACGAGCATGCGAGGCAGCGTGGCTTGGGCCTTCCGTGCCATGGCCAGAGCGCGTGCTCCTAAATGCATACAACTGTGTCTTGTCCTAGAAACAGTTATTTCAGTGCCCAGAGCTCACTGGTCCCAGCCAGAAGCAATTTTTCCTCCTCGAAGTTTTTGCATCGCTTTGTAATTTCTGAGTGACTGAGGCTTACGCTTTAGTTTACCTGTCTGTCTTAGTCCCTGGGAGTAGCTGTGTCCAGTTTGTCTTGGTGTGCTTCAACCTGGAATAAGTACTTTTTTTGGTACTTAGAACTGAACTCAGGACCTTGCGCTTGCCAGACAGGCGCTGTGCTGCTGCGCTATCTCTCTGGCCCTTCTCTATTGGTATTTGAATGAATGAATGCGGTGTCAACTGCTCACCTGCAACTTGGCAGTGGATTGTCACGTTCACTCCCTGCACTGTTTTGACAGTGCTTCCTATGTCCACAGTGACCGTAGGCTTCTCTGTGTTGACCACAGTCATTCGTGATGTCTTCATTAGTGGCTTTCCTGCAGATGAGAAAGAGTGTGACACGTTACCCGATGGCGGCTGTAGACCTCACACAAAGGACAGTCAACAGCGGATCCCTGGTCTTCCCAGGCTTTTTGCACTAATCATATTTTCCCTTAAAAAGTGTAATTTCACAACAGAAATTATCTATCCACACTCTGATCAAGAAAAGGACAAGGACTGACTCCTGAAGACAGGGCATGGTACACAATCTGGGATGATTTGTGCAACTTAACCATTTAATTAGCAAGTGACTCTGTAAGTTCCACTTCTAAGGGCTTATTTTTATGCTTCTTACTTGGAGACAATTCAACATGCAGTTATAAGAAATAGCACATGGCAGCTCTGTGTATACTACCCAGTGTCCCGTCGTGGAGACGGGGTGTAACATCACGGTCTCCATGGCAACATTAATAAGTTTAAACTGCAGAACATTTTCATCAGTACAAGGGCCCCTTAAGAGGTCCCCAAGCCTTCTGAATTCTTTGCCAATTATTAAGACCTATTACTATGGTGAACAACTCTATAATTTTGTCATTTAAAGAGTATTATATAAATCGAATCATGCAATATGTAATTTTTGGTCGCTTTTTTTTTCATTCACAATGATTCTCTGGGGACTCTTCCAGGTTTGACATGACCTCATGGCTTCATGGTTCATTCCTTTTTCCTGCTGAGTAGCATCCCATGGCGGGTTGCACTAAACTTTGTTTAGCCATTTCTTGCTGAAGAGCTGCTGGGTTGTTTCAGGACTGTGACGCTGAAATAAAAGTACTACAAACATTCTGGTTCAGGTTGGGGCAATGTCTTCATTTCTCTGCGGTAAATGACCAGGAATGCAACTGCTAGGTTTTCCAGTATTTACGTTTCTGTAGAAAGCACTGTATTGGTTCTCAGAGAGGCTCTAAAATTTTGTATGTTCATAGACAATGTATCAGTTAGTCAGTTTCTCTGCTTCTGGGCCAGCTTTTGGTGTCATTTGGTTTTATTTTATTCATTCTGATAGTGATAAGTCATTTCCTTTGTCTTTCTTTCTCATTGAGACACAATAACTGACACACACACAACTTAAAGGAGGAGAGGCTCATATTTTCTCATGGACACAGTCCATGGTATAGTCTGTGGGTACACTTCAAGGAAGAGCCCACATAGTCCAAGGGGACAGTCCATGATACAGTCCTACGGCACAGTCATCGATGGGTCCAGTCCATGGATACAGTCCTAGAACACATTCCATGGTACAGCCCATGGTATAGTCCAAGGGGACAGTCCATGCTGTAGTCCATGGTACAGTGCAAGGGTGCAGTCTAATGGTACAGTCCAAGGATACAATCCATGGTATAGTCCATGTAAATAGTCCAAGGATACATTTCATTGTACAGTGCATGGATACAGTTCATGGTATAGTGCATGGTATAGTCCATGGGAAATAGTCCATGGGTACAGTCCATGGTACAGTCTAAGGATACAGTTCATTGTAGAGTGCGTGGATACAGTTCACGGCACAGTCCATGGTACAGTCCATGGTACAATGCATGGGTACAGTTCATGGATACAGTCCATGAGTGTAGTCCATGGGTCCAGTCCCAGGGTACCATGCACCGTACAGTCTATTGGTACTGTCTATGGGTACAGCCCACCGTACAGTCCAGGATACAGTCCAAGGGCACAATCCAAGGGGACAGTCCACATAAACAATCCATGACACAGTCCAAGTCAGAAGTGAGAGAGCAGGCTGCATGTCTTAGTGCTTCGGAGGAGGAAGCCTGCTCACTGTACAGAGAAGAGGACCAGCCTTGGGAGGGAGTCTGCAGGCTGTCACCGGGGCTCACTGCCAGGCCGCCCCACCCCTGCAGTGCCTGTCAGCAGCTGACCCCTGCAGAGGAAGAGCCTGCCAGTGGGAAGGCAGCCCAGGACCACACACTGAAGGACCTGCTGCTGTCACAGGAGTTTTGGGGACATTCTAGTTCTGAACTCTAACAGTTGACCCCAAGTGCTTATGTGCCATAGGAACATCCTCTTTGATTAAATGTCTATTTGTGTAATTTGAACATTTTATAATTAGATTTTTTTACTGAATTTTGAAGTTTTTATATCGATATTAGTTCTTAGGTCTGTGCTTTATCAGTGTTTTCTCCTTTTTGTCTTTCTTGACATCATCTTTCATGGATTTAAGGTTTTAACTTGAATAAAATCCAACCTCGCCGTGTTTCTTTGTATAGGTTTTTTGTATCGCCGTGGTATAAGGCGTGAGAGGTAGCTGGATGTCCTGGTCCGTTGGCTATGGACACCCGAGTGCTCTGGTGGTGCGAATCTAGCGGGCTGCTTTTCCTGACGCGTGGGCACCTCGGCCAACGTCAGTCGGGGGCACTTGTGCAGCTTTATTTCTAGGCTCCACGTGCCTCTGTGTCGCCGTCCCTACCAACACCACACCTTCGTAATTATCGTAGCAACAATTTTAAAATCAGAAAGGCTGATTCCTCCGACTGCATTCTTCTTTGACAGTCTTTTTCCCTTTTTATATACACTTGAGAACAATCTTGTCTGTGTCTATGAAATCTTGCTAGGATTTTGATAGGAATGACAACATTAATGGTATCAATTAGGAGAAATGGACCTATTCATTGAATATCTCAAGTCATGGAACACCACATGTCTATTTATTTTCTTTAATTTAGATTTTTAGTTTTTTAAAATCAGTCTTTTCTTTCTTTTTTTTTTTGTATTTTAGGAGAGGGTCTACAGGGTGTTCAGGGTCTCACTACTAGATCGGACTCATAGTGATCCACCTGTTTACAGCCTCCCAAGAGCTGGGATTACAGGCGCGTGCCACCATGCCCAGTCTCAATTGCTGTCTCAGCATGCCCAGAAATGGCTGGGGGGGGGATGGCACAGCAGACCCAGGGATCAAACCCCCCAGCCCCTAATCCATGTTTTCTAGTCTCCAGGTTACAGGCCTCCTTATATTTTGTTAGACTCATACCTAACTTTTTTTTTTTTTTGGTGTAGGGTCTACAGGGTCTCATTGCACAGATTGGACTTGTAGTGATTCTCCTGTTTTCGACCTTCCAAGTGCTGGGATTACAGGCACTCACCACCACGCCCAGTCTCAGTTGCTGTCTCAATGCACCCAGGGGCCAGGGCCCCAACTGCACACAGGGATCAAACCCTGGTCCCTGCATCTGCCTGAGCAGGCGCTTTAGTCTGCTGCGCTATCTAGCTGGCCCTTCTAAATGTTTCTTGTGAGCAGTAGTAGCTGACATTGTATTATTAATTCCATTGTTCGGTGCTGTATGTAAGATCATAGAAAGTTGGTTGCTTTACTTTTAGTAGTTTATTACTTTATTAAATTAGTTCTAGGACTTTTTCTTTTGTAGATTCCTTCCATCTGCAAATATAAATAGAAAATTCTTTTTTTTCTAACCGCTATGCTTGTTAATTTCTTTTCCTGTAATACTATACTGCAATGATTTACACTACTTTGAAGAAGAGTGGTAAAATTGTAGTTTTGAACAATGAATAACTTCCAGTTGCACTTGGCACATCTTTGCATGTTCCAAGACTCTCAAGAATCTTATTTAAACCTGCTGTTTTCTTTGGCTTTTCCTGAAACAGCTCAGGTATGGCAGCAGGAGGTGCTGCCGTGTTAGCACCCAGTGGAGGCAGAGGTCTGGGTGCTGGTGCGGTTTCCCACTGAGGGCCTCTCCTGCCTGCTGGCCAGGGACGAGAACTGTGGCTCCCTGTGGCCTTCACTTAGGCCCCACAGGAGGAGCCTGACTGCTGCTGGAGGGGGCAAAAGCCCTGATTCTTGGCAGCGGGAGGAGGAGGGAAGAGCGGGTACAGGTGGTGTCCACATTAAGTCCGGCTAGGGATGGACACCCTCAGCTTCTCTGAAGCCATGTCCACGCGGAGGTGGGCGTGATGGGAGCTCCTCCTTTCGCCCTTCTGGGTGTGGAGGGGCAGGTCTGGGCGCCCTACTCAGCTTTGCTGGTGTGTGGTGGGAGCTCCGTGCGGGCTGTGACGTTGGCCAGAGGAGCAGCGTTTTCTAAATCTCTTGCTTCTTGCTATGCTGCCCCTGTTCCGGTCCTTTGGCTAGCAAGGGCACGGGCTTTCATCAAGGTTTTTTTTTTTTTTTTTTTTCTTCTAAAGTAGTCATTGGCATTTTCTGGTCACTGGCTTCTTCAACTTCAATTTTAGGATTTATAAGGAAAAAAAGAAAATCAACAAATTCACAACTTTGTACACTGTGTGAACTGTTCATCAGTCTCCAAGATCGCTAGCATGGTAGAGCCCCACATTTCATCTTGTGTGTACACTATGCATAAGTTCTTTAATTGTCCTTAGCAGGGAGAACAGGGGAAAGAGTGCCACCCACGCTGTCTTCCCGGGAGGAGGAGCTCTGTCTACACTGGCTTTCAGGAGGCATATATCGGCTGGGGAAAAATACAACACTTCATAAATATGATCATAAAATACAATAAGAAGATTCATTTATTAAGCACCTTGGGGAAATAAGGGTCCACATGAGATCACTTTTGTATACCTAAAGCCCAATCTTTTGTAAGCCAAATGGATTTAATTTTAACCACTTCATGGCTAGGCTCTTCTCAATTGGCACCTACCCTTTGCCTTCATTAATGGGGAATAAAACCTTATTCCAAAAATATTCTTTGAGTCTCACACCTGCTTTCACGCATTCTGTTCTCTCCCTGGCCTACCCAGTTTTTAGCTACCCGCAGCCTCCTCGCTGGCTTCCTCTGTCCCTACCTCGCTCTGGATGTGGGTAATTAAGCTCGCTGGAAGCAGGTGGAAGAGCGGAAACTTGCCTGAGCGCCTGCGAATCCCACCTGCGTGCACACGCAGGCCAGCTTTGCATGTCTGCTCTTTCCCCTCATTTCACTATATTTCACTCATTTAAGATCGTGTATAACCTGACGTGAAGATGCGTATTCCCTGCTGCACTCTTTGCACGGTAAATGCAAGGTGGGGCGGAGGCAGCACCCGCTATATCGCTGAGCCAGCAGCGCACCCTACTGCACTCTCTCACCTTTAAGAAGCCACTCAGCTCTGGTTCCAATCCACCCGAACTCTGACTGCGCTCTGATCTCATGCCACGCCCAGCTCCAGCCGGCCGGCGGCACAGCCCAACTGGTCTCCTTGCTTCCACTCTTGCCTTACTACAGTCTCTTAAGACAGCCAGAGTGATTTTCCTAAAACATGACTTCGATCACCTGGATTTTCTGCTGAATGTCTCTTTTCAGCACAAGCTGGACAAAGCCTCTGGCTTGTCTTCACAGCTGGGCTCCCCTTCCCCAGCAAGGCCCTCACTGAGGCCACACTTGGCATCAAGCACGGCGACCCAGCACACTGTCCTCCTTCCTTCCTGCAAGCCAGCAGCACTGGGTCATCTGTTCCCAAATCTTCTATCCGCAGAGGTCCACATGATTATCACCCTCTGGTCATTAAGGTCTCTGCAAATAGGGTCACCCCACGAGGCTTCTTACCTCCTCCACCTGAAGCACACAGCTCCTCACTGCACAGCGAGGTATTATGCATCTCATGGGCAGTTTTGTCATAGGCTACCTGCTCAGCACGTGTGTTATTGCTTTCCCTGTAGCCCCTTCCCCCGCTGTGCTGTGCCATACATTCTCCACAGAAGCCAGGACCACATCTCTCCTGTTCTTTTCTTTATTCTTGCCACCTAGTCCTGGAACGTAGTAGGCCCTTAATAAATATGTATTACATAGGAACACGTCTGCATAGTGTGCTGTGTGCATTATCTGAACTGTTTTCAATCCCAAAGAGAGGCAGACAGGTGAAGCATGACTATATTTTGTCCAGACAAAGAACTTCAGGTCAGAAGGGCTCCATGGTGTTTCTACCACCACAGAACTGGGAGGTCGTAATAAGGCTGAATGGAACACCAGGTCTTTGACCTGGAGTTCTGTGCTTGTTACAGGGACCCCAAATCCCTGTCTGCAGCCTGGCTGCCTCAGAATCCTCAGGGCCCTTGTTAAAACATAACCTGTCCTAGTCTAGCACACGAGTTGCCTCACTGGTACAAAAACAACTGCGCCAATGGGGAAATGAGGTTGGGGCAGTGGTTTTGGCCTCACAATTACCAAGTTATTTTTCCGGCAGGAATTTAATAATAAAGGTGGTTTTTATAGCTGCAAGTGTAGAGCTATAAAATTCAAATGTCACTGAATGAAATTCAGCCCTTAATTAATTATGTTGCACTCTTGCTGAAAAGTAATGGCCCCCTTTCCTGTCTGTAGAAGAGCGGCTGTTAGCACGGCCAGTCCTAGGCCTGCATGAGCCACTGCCAAGTCAGAGGATGAAGTTACTCAAGTACTTATAATCAGCCAAAACTTACAAGGAAAATGGTGTGTCTTAATCAACTGACCATCTCACAGTTATTAGAAAAATACACACACACACACACACACACACACACACACGCGTAATTCACTCTCGATGTACTAAATCTGAATGTCAGACTTGGGCAGGCTTCTTGGTGGGGGGACAAACTGCCCGACTCACAGAACTTCAGGGAGAGCTCGTTCTGCTCCTGACTTTCCAAGGTTCTCCGGCTGGCTCCAAAACAGAAACCTCATGGCAGAGGGGCTTGTCAGAGCAGGGCCACTTCGTGGGGGCGCAGAGCACCGCAGGAGGGCAAGAGGGCAGATGTGCCCCGAAGTGCCCCTCCTAGCAGTGCATCCAGATGGGAACACCAGGGGGCTGCCCGCGGGTGGGCCACGCACCCAAGAGTCTCTCAGTCCAGTCAGGTTGACAATCAAGACTGATCGGCGGAGGACGACAGCCTAATTTCTATTTCAAAGAGGCTCCTGGGTGGCTGACGTATATTTAAGTTCAGTATTCAGTACACTGCTCTTATGTTCGATAAACTGGTTCCTCTGCTTCCTGCCAAGAAAGTGCTTTGGTGACATGACTAGTTTTCTAGTAGAATTTTTGAAGCTGTGGCTCTGAATTTTATGGTCAACTAAAATACATCAACCAGTTGAATGAATACTAGTTTATAGAATGTAACTAAGAAGAAAATATAGAGAGAATAAATGAAATAATTACAGGCTTCTGCTAAGACAGTGCTAAGAAGTGTGCCTGGCACACTGTATCGGAAAGCTTTCAGGACAGGTGAAGCAGAGAAAGTCGGGGTAAGTGAGGCCACCTCCCTGGCCCCGCATGAGAAGCTGGCAGTGCCACGCATGTGTCCAAGGAGCCATTTAGTTTTATCAAGTTGACTTCAGTTATAGATTAGATGGGTGATAATTTATGGAGACTGGTAGGATTACTTATTATTCTTTTATTTAATCTGTGAAATTACTTGCATTTATAATTTAATGTGAACCAGGTACAAGACAGATTAGGCTGCCTTTCATAGCTCTATAAATTTAGGAAAAATAGAGGTGAAGACAAGCACTTTAATTTGTCAGCTCTAATACGAGGAATGCGTTCCTTCTATGTGGGCCAGGCACCAGGCGAGGCTGAAACGTTCAACCATGCTTGCTCAGGTCCTGCGACGGCACCGCACGCCTCAGTCTACGGGTTGAAGTCCTGTTAGAAGTAACACGCGAGAAGATGCAGGGGCTCCTGCCTGCAAGGGTGGCCCCTGAGCAAGGGACAAAGTGGAGGCAGCTCAACCTTGTAAGTCTGCTTCTATGGATGTAAAAACTACCCAGGAAGAAGCGTGACTCCGTGAGCCCTGTGAGACAAAGGTATCTGCACGAACAGGGTGGGCTTTGCTCCCGAAGAATGAATCCCTCTGGAGATGGCTGCCCAGCCCAGGAGCGAAGGCCCAGGAGCACAGTGGTGTGCCTGTGCCGGGCCCTGTGGGGGCCTCCTTCCATCACGTGCTGCTCCAGGTACAAGCAAAACCCACTGGGCTGAGAACCCAAACACAGGCACTCGACAAGTCTCATTGCCCAGTCTAACGGCGACCAAGAGAGGAGCCAGAGGAGAGGCAAAGTTTGTTTTTTGAGGTAAGCCAAGGGTAAAGAACACTGCAATCACATTTTTGTTAGGGCTGTGGCGCAGGCCTGCAAGAACAGAAACTTAGAAATACTCGATGTCTAAGCCAAAGCCCTTTCCTCTCACTTCTGGGTACACAGCTAGATCAGCTTTTAGGCCCTTTGCACTTAGGTCTGTGCACAGAACAGAGTTATAACACATGCAGTAGGGACAGAAGTCAAGCGTGCCACTTCTTGTCCCAAACTACAACTCTTGTGCAACCCTTTGAGACTTTTCTGTAAGCCCTGCACACACACACTATCTTATATGGACAGATAGGTGTGGATTTGCTACTGCAGTTAGCATGTCCTAATAGACGCTGACTCGCTGAATGAGTAAATTGCTGCATCGCCTTTTGAGTCTAACATCACAGCTCATGAATGTCATTTGAAATCGATTTTCTCTTATCATTTACTATCAAAAATGAATTACTCTTCAAAGATTTAGACTTTGACTGTCCAGTGCAGATGACCGGGGTTAGGAAGTGTGCGTGTACATTCTTTCCCTAGGAGAGAGGCAATATAGGGAAAAATCAACAATGGTAGAAGCAAGGTCTTGTCAAGGAGTTGGAGGCCACCAGGAAGCATGCCAGTGCCAGGGTGGTTCGCGATCCTGAAGTCTCTAAGTAGAACAACGCTCACAGAGCTGTCAGCAATGCCTTAGCACAGGGCGAGGCTTAAACAAATGGTAGCTTTCGTTAGCACATGTCCGCTATGCCAGGGAGAAGACTGCGGGGCCGTGCTGGGAACTTAAGAAAACCAGTAGGGAAAGTTTCCCCACAAGGAAGAAGAAAGAGGAGAGGGGACACATTTGCTGAAAAGGACCTCAACTGCCTCCATTTTGAAGAATTCTGGGTGTCAGTATAATTAGAAAAAAGTGATTTAAATACAGTGGCTTTGCTCTGACTGGTGTCACTCTCTGGAAAGATGCAGAGAGCTTACTGGCCCCACGCAGATGTCCTTGCTGGAGACCCCAAGGCACCCTCATTTTCAGAGAAGCCGTGGAACCACGTGTGGCAGGGTGGCTCCCTGGCAACACTCCTGGCCTATTCAAGACAACAGTGGTGACGTCCACAGCCACCCAGATCGCAGTCCGAGAGAAAGGTCAAGAAGGTAATGGTGGCTGCGGCGGCGAGCTTTGGGCGCCCTGCGGCAGGTGAGCACAGAGCCCACCCAGAAGGTCAGCGAGAGTTGCTCTGTCATATTTAATGTTCATATTAAAATCCACTATTTCTGAGTCTGACTCTCCTTCTAAATGCTATTCACATTTTATAGCTCAGAAATTCCCACTACCCTGCTGTCTTTCTGGGATCTCCCTCACCTCCAGTTTCCACCTCCCGAGTCAGCATTTGCTTTCACCCAAATCTGTTTATCCTGTGTCCTTAGAAGACTTTTCCTCGCATACATGATTTTTTTTTTAAAGACTTCTTCTCTGCCACCAGTCTCCTATCCCCAAATGTGTGTGGAATCAATTTTCAATGTTGGAATTTCAGGCAAGGGGAGTTTGTAGCTGCTAATGGTAAGTAATCTTCTTGCCCTTTATTTATATGTAAGAGATTCATAGAACTTTCAGGCCTAAAAGAGATCCAAGATGCATTTATTTAACTCTTTGTTTACAATCAGGAAGCAGGTTAACCATTTTGAATCTGCTTCTAGATTTGGTAATGAGGCAGATACTTTCCCCAGGGTCTAACTTCTGCCATGATTAGAATCAGCTTCCTTTATTAGTAATAGTAAAGAACAAATGGTTATCTCCAAAGAGCTGTATGGCTTTAGTCAGCAGAATCTAATGAAATAGATGGAGACGATATCTTTGTAGTACCCTGTCCCTGGAAAGTGAGGTAAGTAAGTGGCTACGGGAGGTGGTAGGCTTAGCTAGTGGCTCCAGGTAGCCACCACCTCATGTTCAGGGGACACACATGTGTAGTCCCAAGCGAAGTTTTAGACATCTGAATTGGTTTGGCTTAGTGATAAGTGAGCAGAGCTTTCAAAAAGTGTGTGCTGTTTAGAGAACATTTTTAGTCCGGCCTTAGAAAAGCCGAAAGGCCTGCCAACGCTGCTCTTGCTTTTTTGCTTTCACAGCAGTGAGATAAGAGTGAGCAGCATCTCTCAGTCAGGGTGGGATCGCAGATGCCAGCCTCGCGGCACGTCTGCTTCGGATCCCTGGAGTTTGTGCCACCACACAAGGAAATCCAGGTTGAAAGCGGCTTACCCTTGGAGGTCACGGCTGAGCTGAGGGACACGAGCAGACTCTTCCGCGTTGCCGCACACGTCAGATGCACGGGCTCAGTGTCTGCACAAGGTGCACCCGTGTGTCACTTTGTTGAACCATAACGTTGAAGCTGTCAGTCTGGTTGTAACACGTTTTTGTGAGAGCATGAAGTACTTGTTAGTGTACTGTCCATGAGAGATACCGTGAACTCTGGTAAATATTTTCATATTGTTTGAAAATAATTACTAAGTTGTGACTAAAAAATTAAGATCATGTATTATTTGAATAAATGAAAATGTGTAATTTAATTTTTTTTTCACATTTCAGCACAACCTAGTTAAAGAATGTTTGTCTTGAATACAGGCTACCTCTGCTGGATTTCATTTTTTTTTTTTTTTTTTTTTTTTTTTTTTGCGGAACCAGGGATTGAACTCAGGCCCTTGTGCTTGCCTGGGAAGCACTTATTCCACTGAGCCATCTCCCCGGCCCCTGGATTTCATTTTAATGTGACTGCATGGTCTCACTGTGCAGCTCAGACTCAGAGGGATCCTCTTATCTCAGCCTCCTCAGTGCTAGGATTATAGGTGCGCAACACCACGCCCAGTTTCGGAGGCCGGCATGGTGTGCCAGGTGTTCTGGGGCTGGCACTGCATGCGGTACTGGGGATCGAACCCGGGTCCTTACGCTTTCCAGGAAGGCATTTGGACTGCTGAGCTATCTCCCCAGCTCTCTGCTATAATGTTTTGGAGTGCAATCTCCTGAAGGTTAAGGTTGCTGATCAAAGTAGGGAGGTCCTCCCAGTCAGTGGTGGGGCATGTAGGGCACTTCTGCCACAATGGGCTGTATCACTGAAAGTTCTAGAAGGTTCACCATCACTGTGAACTCAGCCTAATGACAAGAGCTCTTATAATCAAAGGAGGAGGACATCAAATTTGTTAGAGAAACAAGATGAGGAGGCTTCAATCTGTCACCGTGGGCTTTGAAGATGCAGGGAAGGGAGCCAAGCCCGGAGATTGCTGGGGCTTCAAGAAGATAAGACAGACTTTTACAGCCAGCAAGAAAATGGGGATCGCCACCCAGGCCATGGGGAACCAGGGTCTGGCAACAACCCGAAAGAGCAGGAAATCTCTTCAGAAAGAAGGAAATCTCTTCTAGAATCTTTAGGAAGAAACACATCCCATCAACGTTTGATTCTTGCTGAACTGGTCTCCTGCACACGGCAACTTGTTAGAAATAACAGAAACAGTCCACAGACCATACACACTGTCTATACCACCAGAGTCACTGCTGTAAGAAAGAAGAGGCACAGAAGACTGAAAAGCACGTGAAGATACAGGAGAACACTGTCTTTGTGGGAGTGCAAGCTACAAGACGGGGCATCACTCATGCAGATGCCTGCAATGAAAACGACAGACAATCACAAGTGGTGGAGGATCGGGCCAGCTGGAAGCCTCAGCGCTGGAGGACACGAGCCATGCTGCAGCCGCTTGGAGCATGGACAGCAGCTCCTAGAAACATAAATGAGCCACGTAATTGAGCAATGCCTCTCTGGAGTCTGGGTTTCCAGGAGAAATAAAACATACACCCACATAAAAACCTGTGCTTGAGTCTATAACAACATTACTCACAACAATAAAATGCAGAAACCCAAATATCTATCATTTGATGAACAGGTGAATAAAAGGTATTTTATCTGGTAAAATAAATGGAATATTATTTTATAGTAAAAAGAATATTCCATAAAATGGATCATGTAGCTCTAAAAGGAATACAGCATACACGCTACAACATAGATCAGCTTTAAAAACATCTGGGGGGAAGAAGTCAGTATCGAAAGACCACATACTGCATGATTCCGCTTATATGCACTGCCCAGCACCATGCTTAGGAGAGGCGGGGCTCATCCCTGCAGTAGTGAGGATGGGCTCTGCGGTAGCATGCTGACAGACAGACGTCCACCTTCTTGTGTGAGCAGAGGTGCCCTGCATGAGCTGTGGCTTGTGCAAGCAGTTAAAAAAATTAAAAATGATTGTCATAATGCTTACAAAACTATGTAAATTTCCTCAGCAAATCTCTGAGTTGTACTCCCACAATGGATTTTTAAAGTAAGTTACATCTCAATAAAGTTGAAAAAGAAGTAGTAATTGGCTTTGTCCTTTGGTCAGCGTCAAGACTGTGACTACCAGTTGCCTAGCACAACAATGAGGAAGGGCTGGAACTCTGGTCCCCCGAGACCCCACTTAGCTGATGGATCTCTGGCCTGAATGTTACGCCGCTGCCCCAGGAGCCTAGGACACAAGCAGGGCTGGCCCTTGCTGAGCACCCCCAGGCTTGCTGCATGCCTCTCTGCCCTGGGTGGCACTGCTGTCCTCCTCAGGGCTACGATATCTGCTTCCAGTGGGCCCGCTGCAGGGCGCCCACCACCTCTAACCATCAGCTGCACACGATCATCCCGCAGAGCGAGGCGCTGAGCTTCTGTCACAATGCCCTCTGCACGTCCCCTGCAGAGCTCCAGGCGAGGCACCTCAGAACTGCTCTGCCACCTGGCACTGCAGCTGCTCCTGGAGCTGTCCTCGAGCTGGGACAGCACACACCCTCCCTGCGTCTCACTGGATAGATGTAGAGTTTTTCTGAGACCAAGATGGACTTGCCGAGACCACTCAGACCCTTTTGTTTCCTTGAGTCAGAGAAGTAAGTAAGCTTGATGTCCTGCTGTGCTCTACTTTATGTATGTTCTAGATATCCTGGGGGTCTCTGCTGAGCATTTTACATGTCAGTGCTTAAGGAGGGCAAGGACTTTGACGAGTTGGTGTTCTGGGGAGCAAGGACGGCCCCATGTCGCTGGAACCTGGCAGTGGCTACCACCACAGGGCCCTGAGGATTACTGGGACAGTTGGATCCGTCGCCCTTCCACAGTGCATGAGAGCAATGCCCTTTCCCAGCCTTTGCCCTGTTGACAAGACCCTCCCAGGGGAGCTCACTGCGGACAAAGCTCTGCTGCAGACAGCAGGGCTAGGAGATGAAGGACTCAGAGACGTCACTTCAGAATGACTTGCATTTTGAGAATCTTACAAAATGGCTCATCTTTTATTATAGTTCTACATTATGATGAGGAAGAGCAGAGAAAATATACGTATGTACCCTCTGCCTTTTATTATGACTTTCCCAGTGAAGTTCTCTAGCCTCTTTAGTTGACACAACACGCGTCAGCTCTTAGGCTCACAAAACATGACAGAAGCACACCAGGAAAGGGAGACGTTTTCTGTCTCTCCTCTCCTGTGACAAATCCGACGGGCTTATCTGTGTCCTTTCAGTGGAAGACCCCGTCCCTCAGCCCTCACCTTCTCGTTTTCCACTGATGAGGCCGGCCAGGCTTTCCATAACCCTTCGTGACTGTATCAAATCAATGGCAACCGCGCATGCTCCCGTGGCTCTGACCTCGCCGGGGTCCACACCGCGAGCGCCTGCACCTGCACTGGCCGCTCGTCCAGACAGAAGCAGTTTGTCTGGAAACTACTGCTTTCCTTCCGAGCTCTGCCCACGTCACTGGGTTCGGGGTCGCTGCAGCTGACTTTGCGCCGAGGGCTGCCCCATCCCTCCTCTCATCTCTGTCCACGAAACCTGCTCTTCATCCAGTCCTGGGAATCCTGTCTAAAACGTGAGCAGTACTCAAAGGCTAGGCCTGTGGCATTCTGGCGACACTGTTAAAAATTTCTCCCTTTGGGGCCAGGGAGATGGCTCAGTGGAATAAGCGCTTCCCTGGCAAGTGCAGGGCCCTGAGTTCAATCCCCGGTTCCGGAAAAAAAAAAAAAAAGTGCAAAAATTTCTCCCTTCGTCCTCTTTCCACCTCAGCCTCTCCAATCTCTGCTCCGAGCAGTGAAACAGGCATTCGGCTAAGCAACCACGGAGAGGGGAAGTGCGCGGCTCAGGCCTACACGGCTGCGCTGCCGGGTTCTTGGGCTGCCCGAGAGGCAGAAGGGCACCCAGGCGTGCGCAAGCTGAGACAGCTGCAGGGAGTGCACATTTCTGAGGCTTTACAAGATACAGATAAAATGAACACATATGGACGAATCTGGAGGGAAGAAAAAGGCCGTGAAGACAACGTTCTGTAGGCCCAAGCAGGGCAGGGCAGGCTGGGCCGGGGCGGGGCGGGGCGGGGCGGGGCAGGGAGGGCCACTTTGCTGCAATCACTGTGCCTGAAACTAAACAGTGCTTTCACACCCCAAGAAAAAATGTGTAGAGAGCAAGCAGGAATCCGAGAGGCGGGAAGGGCGGCACGCGAGCCCAGGGACTCCAGGGCAAGGGCTTGCTCGAGAAGCGCCTCCCGTCCATTCCAGGCTGCCGCTCTGGCCGGACCCCGGTGCCCCATCCACTGTCCTGCGGGCTCCAGCTGCCACCAAGTCTGGGAGAGAAAGGAGGGCGGTGCGCATTCGGTGGCTGAGGAGGGGTCTCCCGTGGTAGAGCAAGCCGCCCCCAGTTTTCCGTGCTAGTCTCCCTACTAGAGGAACAACAGCAGTAACCAATCCCGAGTGCTTGCTGAGCGCCAGGCCCGCTTATAAGCGTTCCGCGATGAATCCATTCCGTCTTCGGGTTGTCGCCGCCACTTCACAGGAGAGGCGTGAAAGCAGCAAGTTTGGAGAAGCGGCCAGCTCCGCAGCTCAGCTGGGAAGAGCTGGATTCCGAGCTCACACTCAGGTTGCGGCCGCGGGCCAGGTGACGCCTGCGCGCCACTGCTGCAGATCAGATTCTCGCAACGGGCTCAGGCAGGCACAGCCGCAGGACTGCGCTCCGGACTTTTCTTACGAAATCACGGGATGCTGGGTTATCTTTTTTTTTTTTTTTTTTCTGGCTGGCTCAGCCTGCCCTGGGGCTGGGGCTGGTGCAGGGTGTGGTGCCGCGGGTGGAACTGCGGTCCCTGGCGCTTGCCTAAGCGGGCGCTTTAGGCCGCTGAGCTATCTTGCTGGCCCCTCGATTATCTTAGGATCAAAATTTTCTCCTTTTTAGCCTGCATTTATACTCAAGCCCAGGTGAAAGTGTAATTGCCTTAAAAACATAGCAACATTGAGATTTTATCATGAGGATTTGACTGCAAATTTACTAAGTCCATACTTGAAAAAATAGTGTTAAGACTCAGACTGAAAAATACAAGACAGACTCCTGCAGGCTGGCCATTTCCCAAGGCTGTGTGGAAGGCTTGGGTGACACGCGCTTCGGAGAAGTGCCTGGTTCCTGAGCGCTGGGGCATCGTCAACGACGACATTATTGGGCGGTGACAGAAGCGGGAAGCAGAACCTAGCTGAGAGAGCCGATTCTGGGGGCGGCTCCCTGGACATAGCTCGAGCCTCTGGACACCCCCCCCCCACCTTCTTGGGGCTGCCAAGATGGGAACAGCTTCTGCGCCTCACGTCATGCCCACGGGAATGGAGCCCATGGCCCACGGGCTGGAAGCTGGGAGGTCACAGAGCAAGCCCACCTTTTCTCCTTAAAGCCGTCTCTCTCCTATATGATCATGGTGATGAAAAGCCGATTAACGCAGAGGCTGATCTCTTGCACATCTAAGAGCTGTTTTCAGGCTGCGTTTAATTTTAGAAGATCCAGAGAAAGAAAAGGAACCTAGCGTTCATCGGCACTGCGCGAGGCGTTGGGTTGAGCGTGTTTCCATATTTTCAGGTTTCTTTACCTTAGTACAACCCTGTAAAATACTACTAACTTCATGTTTCTTATAGATGAGACCTAAGACTTAACGAGGTTACGCACTTTGTTCAAGATCATACAGCTAACTGAGCAATACAAGTGGAAAGATTTAAATGCCCAAGAGCCATTCTCCTCAGATTAGATTATATTTTGGCTGACTCTTATATCCCACTGAGCAAGATCGTGGTGTACACAGCTGAAGTAACTGCAGTAACTGGCTCCCAGGGAGTCACGGATCCATCGGTGCTCCTGGGGATCTGCAGACAACACACAGCAGAATATGTGGTGGCATTTGTCACTGCGCCTCAGAATGCTTGGCAAGAGCGCCCCTCACAGCAGCCCAGGAGCCCCCAGCCCTGTGCACAGACGTCGCCCAGGTGTAGATGCTAACTTCAGAGAAGGGTGCAGACGCCTTCTCACACATCAGACACGCGCGGAGCCTTCCTTCAGGGTCCCCAGGGCAGATCACCAGTGGCGCCAACAGATCTCAGCAGCTGAAGCGCAGCGAGCGTCCCAGCTCTCTGGGCCCTGGCTGTGGAGTCTGTGGCCAGTCAGCAGCCCGCGGCCGCCCCTGCCCCGCTGCCTCTCCCTGCTCTGCTTCTCGTTCCTCACTCTGAACCTGTTGGCAGCTTCCAATGTTTCCTCTTTAAAGAGTTGAAGACAAGCCTGGCATTCCAATTGCCTCAGTTCATCCTGGGCAGGTTTCCATTAATCCTATTAAATTTGGGTGGACACAGGATAGTTTGTGGCAGAGCTGAGCCCTAAGCTGAATGAGTAGCAGCTGAAGAGTTAATCCTGGGAGAGCCACTATCAGCAAGCAACCGGGAGGATGTCAGCGATGCCCTTGCTAGGGCAGGTTGGTGGGAGGATGGCGGGAGAGATTTAATGAGGTTGGGGTTGAGCATCTGGACTCTAGAAAGCAGGAATACAGACTGCAACTGGAATACATTAGGAGGAGAGTGGATGTCTTGTCCACTGACAAATAGGCATCCATAACTTCGCTTTAATCTATCCCAGGGCCCCTCAGCTCGCCTTGTTTACTTTCATCTTCCCTGCAAAGCTGCCTGCTAAAGGTCCTTTCCCAGACCAGCCCTGGGTCACAGGGGCAGAAATGCTGTTGCTAAGCAGATATCCACGGGAGTAGCACGTGTTACTGGAGTACAGTGTGACAACATAATCCAAGCATGGACAGATGAGGTCAGTGTGGGGTGATGTTAGTGTTTGCAGCATCTACTGAATCATTGGAAGGGAACAGCCATTGAAGAGAATAAATACAAACACATGCAACACCAGCACAAAAACGGTGGGGCCTCGCTCTGAGAAAGAGGATCTTATTTTAGTAGGATCAATGAGGCAGAGAGCTGGGTGTTAGCTGGCCTCAGTTCCCTTCTTGTCCCCACCACCAGCTGGGCAGCTATGTGACCTCAGCTTGTCCAGCCTTTGAGGGCACTGACCCAGCTGGCATCCCAGGTCTCTTCCTGTTTCTTTTTCTTTTCTAAAACTTTCTTTGTTTATTTTTTATTTATTTATTTTTGTGTGTGTTGGAACCAGGGATTGAACTCAGGCCCTTGCACTTGCCAGGCAAGCGCTATTCTACTGAGCTATCTCCCCAGTCCTCTTCCTGTCTCAAAGGCATGGACTTGTCCTATACGTGCAGAGGTTTATAAAAGCACATTACTATGGGACCACAGCCTTGGGGACACTGTGCCCTGAGCTACCGTGTTCTCAGATCACCCGTGCAGAATGCTGTGTGAACTTCTCTGAGCGCAGGCCAAGTGTTGGCGGCTGGATTCAAGCCAGCAGTTGAAGGGAAGCAGAATCAGAGAGGCTTTCTAGGGAACACAGCCCGCCAAAGCACGGACGCAGAACGCCCACTTCCTGTTCAGCTTGGAGCCCCCCGCAACACATGAATGGGAGGACGAGCCGGGGAATCCAGTGGACGAGCACAGCTCCCAGCGCCCAGTGCGCCTCAGCTGCAGACACCACCTGTTCTCATGTTGTTCTTTCTGCCCAGAACATTGGCCTGCCTTTTGCTTACCAAAATTCTACTTACCACAAGTCTCAGCTCTCCCAGCTGGAAAAAATTATTTGCATATTGTTTAATCATCAATTATAGCACTAACTTCATTCTGTCTCACACTTTAAATTTCATCTCCGTTATAGATTATAAGCTCTGTGCGGGACGAGTCTGCAACACTTACCTCTGTACTTCGGCCTGCTTGGCACATTGCACGCATGCACTCAACAAAGGGTTTGTGATAGAACTGAGTGGGTTTTTTCTTTTTACCTGCTAATGTGACGGCAATGGAGACGGAGTCATGTCCTGCGGCGTTTGTGGCATTGCAAGTATAGAAGCCCACGTCAGCTTCCACTGGTGCCAGGATCTGTAAGGAATCATCCGGCTGTAGAAGAATCCTGGAGCGACAGAAAGAAATGCAGGCCCGGTCAGGTCAGCCGATGCCCTCAGACATTCAATACCGGGGGCAGGAGGGCTCCCCAGGGCACCTTCAGGACTGTGTTTTAACCACGAAAGCAGGGCCCAGGAGCAGGACTTAGGATGACCGAGCTTCATAGATCGCTATTCAATTTTAGCATGCTGATTGGGCAGAAATTAAAATTTGCCAAGTCCCCTATTAGGATAGTTGCCTCCCTATAACTGGTAGCTTCTCTCTTTTCCCTTCAGAAAGTGTTTGTGAATTATTAATACCACAACAGGAGGCTCCAAGACAGGCTTTTCTTAATTTTATTCTGGTCTTTTTACAATTTAAGTAATGGTCATTGGCAAAAAGCTTCACTTCCGACATTCTAGTCTATCAACTGCTAAAACCCAGTTGAAGTGTGTTTTCCAACTGCTCAGAGGAAACTGTTACTCTAGGCACACGGGAACTTCTGAGCCATACTTTGGTGTCCCTGGTTAGCAGTACTGGATGTCACAGATGGTGGATTAAACGTGGGAGGGGAAAGAGATGGGGAGATTATGAGGAAGTCGGGGGCACATGGTATTGGGCAGTCTCCTCGAGTTTACTACACATCCATATTCAGATGTATTTTTTAAGTAGAAATATTGTACCAGCCTGGTCTCATGCACAGGATATTACCACCCCCTGGACCCCAGCCTTGGGCCTGAACCATACGTTTTTGTTTTATCTTGGGTATAGGTTAGCTTTTGTAACTACATCGGTTCGTACAGGAACTGGCATTGCAAATTAAGCTGTGATGCTTTCTGTCCCAATGTGAAGCCTGAAAAAGAATTCTGCAGAGTTGGTGAAGAGAAGGGAGGGAGCCCCTGCACAGGCGCAAAATCACAAGGACTTAATCAGCAAGGGGACGCTGGTGTTGGAGAGGAAGGAACATGGGCACGAGAGCCGGCATCCACAGGCTTCTGTTCTGCAAACTGAACGTGCAAAGATAATGAAGTTGTGCTGTTCTCCTTTGCAGAAGTCTTAACTATTGTCCTGAAACAAAATCTGGGACCAGGTTTAAATTGGTTTGTATATTTGTAAATTATACTGATTTATATTCATAAAACTGGGGCCTCTAGCTCAAGAGAACAGTTATGTGGAGGTAGACTTAGGCTACGAAATTGGCTTTCTCGCTCTGGATTCACACCCCAGCCCCATGGTACTGTGGATCACCAGAAAATTTAATTGTCTGGTTGCGCTTTCTCTTTGTAATCAGAAAGTTGCTCACTTGGATATTCCTTTTCTTTTCCAAACAATCTACAACAGCATCAATCCTTCTTTTGGGGTGGTGTGTGTGTCTCTTACTGTTGCCACGGGTGAGGTTGGTCAGTGAGGGCTTGGAGGCTGCCACTAGGGGGAGCAACAGCTCTGGAGAGGATTCCCAGGAAGGGCTCTCTAGGAAGTTCAACAAGGCACAAAAAAGGGCTTGGTGTGAAGACAAAGGCTTGCTCTAGTCTATCGGGTCTAGCAACTATGGGGAAAGAGTCCAGGAAAAAACAAATACAAAACAACGTATTTAATTAAATTAATTAGTTAATTTGTTTAAATACAATGTATTTTAGGCATCTAATTTATTAACTTAATTTGTCAGCAGCTGGTTTCTGTCAGCTTATATTTAGGTTTTGAATCAGACAGGCCAGTTTTAGAATGCGCAGGCACAAATAGTGCTGCTTTTGAAGGAAAATCAGAAAATATTTTTCTGGGTTAGTTTTGGAATTTAAGAAATCAGAAGATGAGGGAACACAGAGTGGACATAATTAAGACCCACATAGCCGATGGCTGCGGTCACAGTGGGTGTATAAATATCCCCCCCTCCTGTCCACACCCACACCTCCCTTCCCTTTTGGTTTAACTGGGCCAAAACTTATTTGCTTGATTTCTTTGACAATAATTTTAGCCAAAATAAAGGAGCACTTTTGTTTTTTGTGTGGCCTTGTGTGCTTCTTTGTGATAACACAACTTTTCAGCACTCTGCAGATGAAGAGCCAGCTGAGAGAGGACAAAAATTGATTTTAGCGACATAAGGAAGAAACCTTTCCATGCAAGTATGTAGGATATGGACAGGCCTATGAGGTACCATCTCCTGGAGGTTAAGGCAGCTCCTTGGCGTGTGCAGTGCTCCATGTTAGCATGTTCTTATTTGAACAGGAGGTGGCTGAGTACACAGAGGAAAGTCTCCAGCGATTCCGCGAGAGGGGTGGGCTCATGAAGTCTTTTTGATCCTTGGTTCATCAAGGCCTGCTTTCAAATTGACCTCCATAACCAACCACGAAAAGCTACTGTGTGGAAGAAGACTTCCCAGACCGGAGAAACGTGGTCCTGGATAAATGATTCAACAACGAAATTCTCTAGGTCTGCTCTGCACACCAAGGGTGATACTGACCCCAGGAAGCTCTGATGAAGAGCAAGTGAAAAAAATATATTAATATATATTCATTCTTACTGTTTGCCAAGTACAAAGGCATCAGCTTAAATATCATATATTTAATAAATAAGTAAATAAAGTTTTCGGTTTCCTTTGAGTAGTGCAGCTAGTGTAGCCCAAGTAGCCTTGGCCTTTCCCATCGGAGAGGCCCATCTACTACATGTAGCATAATAAGCTATTTTAGGCCTCTCATGCCAATAGGCTAATATTCTTAAGCCCCTGATAGGCCTAAACATAGCTAGGAGCCACAGGCATGTTCTTTCTCTTTAGAAGAGTAGCTTCCACGTGTTTTCAAATATAATATGCTCCACACCCTAACATAACCTTCTCACTCCAGTCAAGATGGCCACTTCGACTGTCTTTGGCATTAGTTTGGGGGTGTCCCTCCTGTCTACCCCTAAAGATTCTTCCCACCCACTTTAGAACTAAATTTCTAGCTCTTTGCACTACCACAGTCCTTTCCAGATATTCCAGTTGTTCTAATCTGCTCTAAAAGCCCTTTCCAAACTAGTCTTATTTTCTCAGATTGTAACTCATTACCTTAAGGTGTGGACTCCCTTACTCAGTTTATGGTTCTCTCTTCACTATTCCATACAATGCTGCAGGCTGAACAAATATTTAATAAGCATTTATTGAGTTACTTTGAAAACAATGGCGCTAGAGCTGGGTGTGGTGGCACATGCCTAAAGCCCCAGAACTCTAGGAATCTGGGTGCAAGTCCAAGCCCAGCCCGGGCACTTAGCAACATCCTGGCTCAAAATAATAATGATGACAACAACAACAACAGGGCTGGGGATCTAGCACAGTCAGAACCCTACGTTCGATTTCCAGCACACCAAAACAAATCTGAACACCACCATGGGGTACACGTGACCACAGCCTAAGACAGCACAGTGACAGCAGGTGGAGTGCAGGTTTGAGAGCCTACGGGCCAGGCTCCAACACCAGCTCTGCTGCTTGGTAGCTTCGTAGCCCAGGGCGAACAATTTACTGAAGTGATCAGTACCAAAAGTCCCTGGTCTAGACAAGGAGGGTGGCAGAGCCTGCCTGGGGATGGCTAGGAAGTAGGCGTGAACGACGCATTTGTAGGGCATGGGAAGGGCTCCGGGGTGCGGCCCACTACAGCAGTGCAGGTGGTCACTGTGTTATGCCGCTGCTGCTGCTGCCGCCGCCACCACTGTCATCGCTATTCATTCCTCACAGCTGCACCGATATTTTCTGGATATCAGGAGAAGGTGGTTTTTTTTTTTCTTTTCAAAGTTTTATTGATAAACATATAGCAATGAGACAGTTTCAAATCAAAT
>NW_004524620.1:12798611-12803601 GCF_000260255.1 Octodon degus | reverse complement strand
GCAGACTGGGCGGAGCCGGCCGAGTGAGGCTGGCGTCCTCGGTCTGTTCTCGGTGCCAGGGCACCTGTGCACGGCCAGCTCGTGGTCCCATCATTGTTTGAACAGTATGAACCAAATGCTGATGTTTTTGACAATAAGAAAGCAACCAGAATGCTGAAATTTCAGCAAGTGTCTAAACAATAAGAGCAAAAGAATGGCAGCTGGGAAACCGTGAGAAAACAAGCACCTTTACAGCAGCCTCAGAAAAGAACGTTAGCCCTGAACTCATAGGATGGACGGGGAAGACTTCCTTATTCTGAAATGAAGATTTCTTTTCCTGCTGCAAGAGTCCTTAGATTAGGAAAAAAAAATGGTAATAAAGGAAGCAGGAAACAACAGTTATTAGACAGGTGTATACGCTTTATACCATTTGATTCTTATTACCAAGTTACTAGGTGGACACTGTTTTCCTATTTTAGAGAGGAGGCAAAAGCTCAGAGAAGTTAAATAATTTCCTCATTTAATAGAATAACCTTTAGCCTTCCCTTAAATTGACCACATCCTGGCCTCCACTAGGGTGTAATAGGAAGGCAAGTGGTTTGGCCTTAGCTTTTGTGGGGGATAATTTGTGCCTAGGTTTGTAGTTACTCCGGGAAGTGGATGATCACCAAGTCTGGTTTTTAGATGGTTTGAAGCAGGAGGTCAAAGGAATGCTGAGAGGAGACAGCCTCTAGGCACAAGGATTTTTTCCTGAAACCCAAAATTATAGTAGCCCAGAGGCTTGCACGGTTACTTTACTTTGCACAGATATTTGGGGGAACTGATTTAAGGTTCATGAAGGGTGTCGGATTACCTTTTGGCTAGGGTGACTTTTTTTATCCTTTGCTGTTTTACTGTAATTGCCAACTAAAAGTTATTTAGTGCCGGAAGCTTCTCGATGATTGCTCAGATGGAAGTATAGAAAATATTTTCAGAATGGGAAAGGCCGCCTGACCACACATTCTTAACCCATCCCCATGCTTTTTGCCAAAATTTTTAGCTTTAGAAATCCATGAAGTCTTCAATGTACTAATGTCTATAGTTCTATCTGTTTGCTGGGTAATTTGCTTCAAACTACAAGCCTCTGCATGAAATGACTGACTGGATTTATTATTTACCCAGGACAGGAGGCTTTTCAAACTCCTTCTGGCTTCTTTTGTAAATCAAGATTTATTGGAACTCCACCATATTGGTGTAAGTACTGTCTACGGCTGGTGTCCACCATGAAGGCAGAATCCAGTAGCTGGGGCAGAGCTACGGTGGCCCACAAGCCCCAAGGTTCTTGCTATTTGGCCTTTCTCCAAGAAATTTGGTTAACCTCTGACCTCAGGTTTAAAGAATTTTCACTTTGGTTTGCCTCAGTTGTTTTTCTTTGCTCTTCCTTTTCCTCTCCCTTCTCCCGCCCTTCTTCCTTTCCTTTCCTTCTTGTGGCACTAGGGCTTGAACCGAGGGCCTCTGTACTGACAGATATTCCCAGACCTTTCATTTTAAATTTTGACACAGTCTCATTAAGCCACTAAGTTGCCCAAATTGGGCTTGAACTTGAGAGTCTCTTGCCTCAGCTACCGGTGGTGTTCCCCATGCTCCAATTTATACAAAACATTTTAACTCCTTTTTCGGAACGCTGCCATTTGCTGGACAGCACTTCTGGGAAGACAGACTGCTAGTGGGGTCTTCGGAGCCCCCTTTCGGGGGTGGGCAGTGCTGTGTCTAAGCTCCGTGCTGCTGTCCTCGGGCTGCTTGATGGCGCTCAATGCTGAGTCCTGATTCTTGTTTGTTTGTTTTTGCAGTACCAGGGATTGACCTCAGGGCCTTGTGCTTGCCCGGCAAGCTTGTTCTGCTGAGTGCTCTCCCTGGCCCTGCCCCCGATTCTTGGCAGCCATTCTGTGATCTCCAACACTCCTGCTGTGTGCTGAAGCTGCCGCATGCACTGGGTGGCTCCTACTACTCTGGCTTGCTGTTCTTATACTTTTCAACTGGGGACAACATTTGTCATCTCCATTTCCTTTAGTTCTTTATAGGAAACAAGCTAAACCAAGTTGAAACTGGTCTACTTTTCCCTCCCTATCTCTTCTGCTTCCAGTTTTTATATTATCTGCAAACTTGGGAAGTGCACTGCCTGGGCTATGACTTCCACATACATCATTATTCACAACCGTGGTTCTGGATTGACCCTGGAGGAATTTCACACCTGATTCTCTCTTTCATTCTGAGACGTTTCCATCTGTGGATACCCCATGGTGCTCAAGTTAAAGCTTTCCAAATATTCCTAATTCATCTCCTATTTAGCATCATCATCCAAGCCTTTCCAGGAAGTTGAAGCATAGAGAGCCTTCTGGATAACCTGGCTTCCTTCTCGGTAAGCAGTCAGCAGGTCCTTACAAGTTTTGTTTCTAGAGTTGGATTCAGATTTAGGAATGCTCATCAGATCTGTTCATATTCTACGAGTCTCTGATATGAGGTGTGGGGAAGGATTATTTGCCAAATTCTTGCACTAGCAGCATGGTATATTTTAAACCCAGCCAAAATGCAATCAAAGTTAGCTTCCACCTGAAACACAACTCAAAATGTGAAGAAGAGTTCAGTATTTATCTAGAGCGATTTGAAAGCAAGGAGCAGCTTAGCTCCATCTTGCGGATTGTCTCGGTGTCTGAATAAGCCGTCCGCTGTGAGTGCAGTCAGTCTGATGAGTGCTGTGGAGCCAGGATGGAGCCCTGGAGAGAAAGGCAGAGAGGAGGACGGTGGGGGCAGTCGTGATCAGGGCCGCTGCGCGCCTCGCCAAGTCCATCAGTACGATGCCATCAGGTATCACAGACGTGTGCCACAAGATCAGAAATCTAATCTTCCTGCTTTACCAGAAAATGAATTACAAGTCACACAGAGAGACCCCCAGATGTAGCTACCATAGCATTCGCTGAGTGCCTGGTGTGTGTCCAACACTGCACATATTTATAGGTGGGTGTAGATGTTGTAAAGGTAGAGCTACTGGTAGAAGAAAAGGCTATCCCTAAAACAGACGTGCAAAAATGAAAATCAAAGACTCGTAAGTTGGAACCAAATTGCCCGGAACATAGAATGTTAATGTACGCTGGTCTCGCTGACTTCAGCAGCTTCCTTATGAAACAATGCAAGTCCACGTACTTAGCTAAGAGTCAATAAGAGAAATGTTCCCCAGAGTCAGCCTGCCTTATGCGCCACCTCCCATGCTACTGTCATGTGCATGAGACCACCAGCGCGTACATTTAACATCTATGTGCTTCAATTTCAGCACCTGTAAGGTTGGTTGAGCAACCTCAGAATGCGATTGCAGGGATAAGTGGGCACCTGGAACTCAGTGAGTATTCGTTATGATGGTGACCACAACGACTTCCCCACGGGTCTGGATATAACGTGAGACAATGTGCCACAGGGCGTCCTTTTCATACTATATGGTTTTGTGTCACAGAATCTCAGGGTTCCTGGAACCTTCTCTAGTGGATAACATGTGGGCAGGGAAGCAATGTTTAGTTAGGAGAGAGTCAGTGTGGAACCGGGCCACGTTGCATATTGGATACCAGAAGCCTGCGAAACATGCAGACCACAGCGTCCCTGGCAATTCAGACACCTCCGTCCTACGCACTGGCCTTCATCAGCTGATTCCTTTGTTCACTCCTACATCAGCTCTTCATCTGTTGAGTGTCAGTCATGTTCTTACAATTTTGGAGAAAATAAAATATATGCTTTAATAACTGTCCTTGGGGAAATTCTGGACAACAGTTCAGAGATAATTAAAAGCAACAGCAGTAAGAGGTAAGAGTACAGAGGAGGGTGTAACACAAGTCCTGGGGTCACTTGGCTGGCCTTGGCGGTGGGCTTCCTGTAGAAAGGGAGGGTTTAGATAAGTGGGTAGGAAGTTTCCAGGCAACTTCAGAAGCAGTGAGTAATGGGGTATTTCTGAAGGGCAGCACTCAGTACTATAAGATGGGGATATGGGAAAAGATGAAGGTAGAGGCACTGGTAGGCGTCAGAAGTTAAAAGATGCGTACCACACAAAGGCACTGGACCTCATCTCTGGGACCATAAGCCACTGCAAGAACTGCATGCAGAGCAGGGGTGGGTTTGCTAGGAAGCTGCTCTGAGGCAGCATGGCGAATGGCCTAGCACAGCATGTAAAGGGACAGAAACTAAGCATTTGAGACCTGGAGGGCCACATACATTCTCTGTTGTACACTCTATGTTTTGAAATAACCCTGTTGAAAATATAGAAGTCATTCTGCTAACAACTATGTCACCTGGATTTGAATCCCAGGTCCACTATTAAACATGTGGACCTTGAGCAAGTTTACTTCTCTGAGCTCCCTTTCACTGAATTTTCATCACCCTTTAAAAGCCACTCTTTTAAAATTTATTTAATTCTTTGTTTGAGTCAGGGTCCTTTTATGTAGTCCAGGCTGGCACTGAACTCATTATGTAGCCAGGCCAGCCCTGAACTCCTGGCAGTCTTCCTGCTTTAGTCTCCCAAATGCTGGGATGACAGGCGTGCATTACCATGCCCAATTTAAAAGCAATTCTTAATAGCTCTTTAAAAGATGTTGATGCCAGCCGCTGTAATCCACCATCCCCATCTAAAGAAGGCTGCTATAGAGATGGGAGGCTAGTGCAAGAATCTGGAGCCACCCAAAGCAAATCAAAGTAGAGATAGTGGGACGAGACAGAAGCACAGGGAGCGAAGAGCCACGGGCGAGCTAGGAAGGACCAAGGAGGAAAGCAAGCAAGCACTCTGGCTCGGGAAGCTGAACGGATAGCGTTCTTTGTTGCAGCAGGGAGTCTCAAATGCGGCTTGAAGTTTAGCCACATGGAGGTACCTTCCGGTGGAGCAGGTGCGTGGAGACACTCAACAGAAGAGAAGTCCAGCGTGGCGCTGCCCACAGGCGAAGCACCGGCATGAAGGGGGCACTAGCGCCACAGAGAGTGTTTAAAGAAGTTAAAAGAG
>NW_004524620.1:12777513-12798041 GCF_000260255.1 Octodon degus | reverse complement strand
GCTGCCGGCTCTGGGGCCGCAGGCTAGCCCCGGCCTGGGAGGGCTCGCGGTCACCGTCACTTCCTGTCACTGCTCGTCATTCAGTGCATGGCGCACGCGCAACCTCCGCAGAGTCCACGCCTACGGTGGCCACCAAGTTACACCCTGGGCTTTAATTTTACACCCAAACAAAACAGTTATCATCAGCTGATGTGTGCTCTCTGTGTTCGCTTTTCCAAACCAGTCATTCCTCAGTTTGTGACTACTGTGTTAGTTTTGAGCAATCTAGTGCCAGTTACTATCGTCAGCGCTGAGGAAGCGGCAGGGCGAAAGCCGCTCCCTTCACGGAAGGCAGTCTGCGAATAAGTATGTGACACAACAGATGATGATGAAATTATATAAATTAAACAACAAGTGGAGGAGACAGAGATACAAGGGGGCCCCTTTTCCCTGGAGAACCAGGGAAGCTTTGACTTGTGCTTTTTGAGTAGAACTCAAAATGCATGTCAACTTGAGGGAGCCCAAAACTCCTTTTTCATTCACCACAGTGTGGCCAGGGGATGGATGTGTGCCCGCCACGTGGTAGGCAGATCACTAAGTACTCACACAAGGAATATTTAGGCCTACCTCCCGCTCAGCCCTCCTGATTCTGCATTTGCTCTGGCTTCCTAACTAGATTTTGGGCTCCCTCAATAAGGAAATGCTTGCTTGCTTTTTGTATTTATTAGGGAAGGGTCTACAGGGTGTTCAGGGTCTCACTACTAGATCAGACTTTTAGTGATCTGCCTGTTTACAGCCTCCCAAGAGCTGGGATTACAGGTGCATGCCGCCATGCCCAGTCTCCATCTCAGTCTCAGTGCACCCCAGGGGTAGGCTCCGGCACGGCAGGCCTGAGGATTGAAGCCTGGCCTCTGCACCTGCTTGCAGGTGCTTTAATCCACTGAGCTATTTGGCTGACCTCAAGAAATTCGCTTTCTTTGCCTCCACCCTCAGAACCCAACATGGGGTCTGAAGTTGGAATGTTTGTTGACAACCGAAGGTGGGGGCTCTAACCAGCCAGACTGCACAATACGTGCAACGCGCCCTGGAAGCTGCTGCTGCAGCAGGCAGTGTGGCTCTGCTGCACGGCCCCGCTGCTCGCTTGACCTAGCTAGATTTCTCCTGTCCTCACGCTGTTGATCTTCGAGGACAGGACACCTGCAGGCAGAAGTCACCCTTGAGGTGGGCCAGCCAAGACTTGCTGTGTCTGAGGTGGCTGCCAGAGGAACAAGGCCCCCTCTAAGTTCACCACAACTGCACCTCTGCTAAGTGGCACATCTCCCCCAGCACCACGATAGGTGACAGTTGTCATGGACAGTGACCACGAGGAACTGCAAAAGGACCAAAAGAGGCCTCAATTTTTAGGAAATCTGCGCTCATTATCAGAAACGATGCTTCTATCTCCCTGCCTTAGCTTATTCCTTCCCCTCATTTCTTTTATCCTAGATTGACGGCTTCCCGACACCAATGGACAGAGAAGTTGATTTGTTAATTTGCCTTTCATTTCCATCCTTGGCCAACAATAAAACTCCCTTTGCTGCTCAATCTGGGCTCAGACTTGTTATTGCTTCCTGAATTTAAGAGAGGTAAAGACCCAGTTTGGAGTCAGACACTGGTGACAGTTCTAAAAACCATGCGCATTTATTTCAGCCAATGAATTACACATAGGATGAAGCTTAGTAATCTATGAGTTATTAGTGATCCTTTTCTAAAACTAATTTCTTGCAAATCAATATTTGGAATATTTAAAAGATGAAGAAATGATGGTTTTCTTCCACTCACTTTCCTGTTACCTTGGCCCATTTTTGCTGCTAGTCCAAGTTATTTACAGTATACATTAAGAAGTCTCAAAGCCCTACACAGCAACAGGAAGTTGAATCTTGCAGACTCCCAGAAAGGTGGATTTGGGGACTAAGCAGAAACAGATGAACTGAGCTAACGCAGCGGGCATGGCAGCGCTTCTCTGCTTGAAAACACGTGAGCATCTCTGAAGTGCCACCAGCCATAGGGATGATGATAAGGGATGACGCCAGCACGGAAGAGGTCACCAACAGTCCACAGCGAAGTGGTCCCTTGGCGCCTCGTGCCTCCTGCATGCTCTGAGCAAGTATCTTCACCCCCATTTCTCAAATAGAACTTGAAAAGCTCTATAGCAAGCTAAGCTCCATCTGTATTTCTTACTAGTACTCAAGTAAAACGAAGTGGTTATGCCAAACGTCAGAAACAACGATCCCTTCTCCTGTCTGCATTCAATGAACTTACCCTGAAAAGCCTTTTCAAGACTAGATCTGGGGAAGAGAACTGATGACGCGAGGCCTGTGCACGGCCTTCGGCTCGCCTCCCCTCTTTGTGCGGCTCCTCCCCAGCCAGTTCTGGGTGACAAGGGCCCAGGATGTGGTCTCTGTTGTTTTATGCCCAACTCATTTTTTGTATATTCTTAGCACCTGGCTACTGGGTGGCTTTTTTTTTTTTTTTTTTTTTTTTTTTTTTAAGCCAAAGTTTGCTGACCTTTCTCCATATTAGAGTTAGTCAGGTTAGGGTCTCTTTGCTCAAAAAGTAAAAATTAAAAGACTAAGGGAGAGTTCCTAAGTGCTGTTCCAAGAATTGTTGGTGTTCCTAAATTTGCCAAGGCCCCAAGTTTTTAAAGGAATATTTTAAAAGCACTTTGTGCCATCCACTGCCCACTTAGAAAGCCACAACATATGTCAGAATGTTTTGAAGAGTGAAAAAAATGGAATGCCCCTATATATTTTCAGTTGGGGATACACACATTCAAGAACAGTAATCAGCTGTTAAAAAGGTGACATTGATCTCTTTTGCCTGAGATTGCAAAACCATCGTGCCACATGAAATAAAAACTGAGTCATATTTCTGAACATGACTAATATCCTATTAAAAATTCAAACCCTATCTGTATATATTTCTCTCTCTCTTTTTTTTTTTTTTGCTGGAGCCAGGGATTGAACTGAGGTCCTTGTACTTGCCAGGCAAGCACTTACTCTACTGAGCTATCTCCCCAGCTCCTTATATTTTTATATAATAAAATGCATAAAAATTCTAAATGGATGTATTACAAACTATTAAGAGTGATAACCTCCAGAGATTGGGGGAAGAGAGAGACTTGTCCTTCTCACTTTACAGATTTTGATATTATTTCAATTATTTTATAGTTCCTGTATTACTCTATGATAAAATGATCAATTAGGACATGGACATAAAATGCAGCAGTGAATACAGACAGACTTAGTAATTACGAGTTATTAGTGATCCTTTCCTAAAACTAATTTCTTTCCAGTCAAGGTTGGCAATATTTAACAGATGAAGCAATGATGGTTTTCTTCCACTCCTTTTCCTTTTCCCGTGGCCCGTTCTTACTGCCTGCTCAAGTTACTATATTATACATTAAGAAGTGGGGAGGTGAGGCGGGCTTAAGCCGGCACCCCCAGCTCAGGTGCTCGCTGCACCTGGATGTGCCGAACACGCGGAAACTGCGTGCGCCGCCGCGAACGCTGAAGCTACTGTGTTCGAGACTCCTGGTTTCCACCACCGGAAGGGCTTTCACGCTCTGTAGCGTCTACGAACACGAGGAGGGAGAAGACTGCCTTGCAACGGCGCTTACCCAGTTGGACTGCTGGCTGCCACGTGCTCAGGGCCGTGCAGAGACAAGAGCCAGCGCACGCCGGAAGCAAGTACCCGACCTGCGGGCTGTGTTCAGAAAGCACCGCTGTAGGACTTCGCCCACTCTGGCCTTTAACGTTAAGGGCCCGAGGAGGTCAGTACATGATTATGTTGCATCCTCACGAAGACCCTTCAAAGCCGAGACACCCAGAAGCATTAGGATAATTAATGGGAGGTCCACTGGGAACAAAAGCCTTTTGGAACAAGCTCTGTCCCGCACAGATGGGGTCCAGGCTCACATCCGGGGAGCAGTGCATAGCAGCTACCGCGTCCTCAGCCCGCGCAGAGCCGGGTGCTGCTGCCCGACTCTCCAGTTCCACCCCGCCCCAGAGAGTGCGCGCAGAGATGCCCTGGCCTGGCACTCTCTGCCGACAGGCGCGGCCGTGCAGACCCTGCTTCATTGGTCACGGGGACTCTGTGGGCGCGGTGCGCAGGCGGGGTGCTCTTCCCTTCTACACTTTGTTTGCTCCAGTGGCTTACCAGTGCTGTGACGGTCCGGAGTCATGGAGGTGATCCCTAGGCCCTGCGCCCCAACGCCCCTTGCACACACACGTGGGTATCTGCTTGGTTGTGCTGTAGCCCTGCCCCCTTCACCTTTCTAGACAAGGTAGTGACAAACTCACCTGTTGCTGAATTGAATCTCTTCCCCATTCCGCGCCCAGCTGATGGCCGGCCTTGGGTTGCCGATGGCCTCGCAGTTCAGCAGCACGCTCAGTGTCCCGCTGGCCAGGACTACGGTCTGCCCAAGGTGGGTGACAACTTCAGAGGCAGAAAGCTGCTGGGCAGCTGAGATCTTGCGCAAGATCGTAGGCTTGCGATGTGGCCTGCGTGGCCCGCTGCCCGCGTCCCTAGACGAGGTCCGCAAGGAGGTGCTGAAGCCAGACACGTGCTTACGAGGGGTGGCCGCCAGGGGAGACCTGTGCTCCGAGGGTGTATGGAGCGCATCTCGGTGCTCTGGGTGGCCACGGAAGACGTCCTGGGCCAGCTGGGCCACCAGGTGCTTGCTGTACAGGTCACGCAGCTCCTCTGGCTGCTGGGAGAGGTTCCTGAGAATGTCGTCCAGGCGCCTCTGCTCAGCCACCAAGGTGAAGGGCAGGTGCAGCAGGGCCTGCTCGGCACCAGGGTCCTCCTCTGAGGACACGTTCCTTTCCGTGAAGTCCTGCAGCTCCCAGGAAGCCAGGAGCTCTTCGGGCCAGCCCCCGTGCTCCAGCAGCTGGGAGACGAGGTCATCGTAGCGGCTGCTCGGGTCAGCGCTGAGGGCCTCCTTCTCCACCTTGCTGCTGTTGGAGAAGAGCCCGTGCGGGTGCCCGTGCGTCTGCAGGGCCTCCTTGGGGCTGGCCTTCCTGCCCGGAACGGCCTCTTCCTCACCTGGGAGGCTGGGCGGCCGGGTCACAAGCTTGCGGTTACCCCCGAGGAGCTGGATCACGAACTGCTCCCGGGCAGGTCCGGCAGAGCAGGTGTAGACGCCGGCGTCCGCGGGGCGGAGGCGGTGGATCTTCAGGTAGCCGAAAGGCGCCACGGTGACGTGTGCGGAGCTGGTGAGGTGCTGGCCGTCCTTCTCCCAGGTGAGGAGCGGTTTGTGTGACCTTCGCGTGTGGCACCGCAGCACCACGGCCGTCTTGGGCAGCAAGTAGGCGACCCCACCCACGACGAAGTGCAGCCTCCTCTGCCTGCGCATCTGGATGTACACCTTCCGCGCAGCCGCGATCTGGGGGCTGTGCCTTGGGGGCGGCTGCCCAGGCCCTGGGACGGGTGGGGCGGACAGCCGGAGAGAGGAGAGAGCAGAGGAGAGCCCACGTGAGGCGCCGGACGGACGAGGGACAGCAGAGAAGCCCCCGGCCCCGCCCCCGTTTTGGAGTTGGGTTTTGGCCGGGAGCACCGTTGCCTGCTTCCCCCACCCCCGGCCCCAGCGCTAGCTAACACCGTGCACCAGCGGGGCGCCACCGCTCTCCCTCGGAAAGCGACAACTGCGGAGCAGCAGTGTGGCCACCAGCGCATGCGCAGAAGCAGAGACGCAGGGGCCGGGGGGAGGGGCTGGGGCAGCTGCGCCCATCACCAGCGTTCAAAGTAAGTCCCAGTTATAGGAGGAGGCAGGGGACCAGGGGCAGGCGCACATCCTGCGTTCAGTGTCTACCCTTAGGCCCCCTCGAGGGCGGTGCGGGAGGCCGCCGGAGTGACCGCTCTAGGGTCAGTAGCGACAGAGCGAGCCCGCTGAGGGTCGTTTCAGAGCCCAGAGCAGCGTGTTGAGACTCGGCCAGAACAGGCTCCCTCGGGGTCCAGATTTCTCTGGCCCGAGCAAGCAAGCCGTCTCTGAGCGAAGGGGAGAGCTCGCCTGGCCAGCTGCGTGCGACTCCTTCAGGCTCCAGCTGCGCTCCCCGCCACCTGGCCTTCTCGCGTGGCCCGAGGTGTGGGCAAGGCCACGGCCGCAGGCTTCCCCGCCCCCAGCCGGATACTCACTCGCACAGGCCGCCAGCATGCAGGGCCGGACCGAGGAAGAGAAGGGCAGGGGCGGGCACAGGGTAGAATTGACCACGGCGGAGACCCCCGATTCCAGCACTTTCCGGCAAACAGCGCTGCGGGTCTGCGTGCCTTCCCCGCAGCTCGAGGAGCACTGGCGGAGAAACAGGGCAGGCGCGAGTCAGGGCGATCGAGGCAGAGAAAGGGTTAATGGCGGCAGAGGAGACCCAGCAGCTTTCAGTTCAGGGGGCAGGGCTGGCTGGCATGTGGTGCTGGGGATCGAACCGCGGTCCCTTCGCTAAACTTGTTCTAAGTAGGTGCTTTAGACCACTGAGCCATCTCACCAGCCCACTCCCTGTCATCTTGTTTTCAAATTCTGTTTAGTTTTTCTTGTTTTCTCTTGCTTTGTTTTTCTCTTTCTTTTTCTTTTTAAAATATATTATTAAATAAAAAATACTTTCACGTTAAAGCACTTTCATTCCATGCTGTGGTATGATAACTAATATTTGTCTTTCAATAGTTACTGTTTTTTATATGAAACTGACATAGTTTTAACTCTATGAACTTAACTTTAAAGCTCAGATTAAATATCTTATTTTTATATACATACATATATATTACTAAAAATATAGTATGGCATAAACTGAGATAATAGTTGTTTATCCAGCTTGTCATTAACTGGTTATTGAAAATAGTGTTCAGGGTTAATTCTGTCTGTACAAAACAGTAAGACTTTTCAAAGACGTTAAGATGCTCTTGGTTAAATTTACAAAATTCTATTTTAAAACAAGGTTCTCTCTCTCTAAGAGCCCAGCTGTTAACCTGCCTGTGGCCGGGCTCCGTGGCTCCCAACCTGAGCCGCCTCTCCAGCTCACCGCAGGCGGCCACGGGCTCCGGGGCGCACACTATTTAAATAAAATAAAAATTTAAAAAACAAGATGACAGGGAGTTAACAATGGTTTTTCTATCGCATATTGTTATCTTCAGAGTACCTGTCTTTCTTGTAGTACATTTCACTCTTAAAACTTTTTATTCTAAAGTTTCTTGTAGGCATCTTACTTGTTATTTGTGTGGGTTGGGCTTTAGTTACAGAATAACAGAGTCCTGGGTTCAAATCCCAAATCACTATCTTACTAGTTAGCAAGTTACTTAAACTCTAAGTCTATTTCTACTTATGCTGAGAAATTAAATGAAATACTATTTTCAAAATCCTCTCCACAGAAATGATAATACTAATCCTTTCCTCCTTCTTTCAAAGTAAGTAATATTTTAAGGTCTGCTATTAGACAATTTTTATAAATTTACTTTGTTTGAGGTAAGTACAGGATAAATTCTAACCTCAATGAATAGTCTTTCAAATGAGGAATAACTTCAAATGCATTGTTAAGGTGAAATAGTAGATTAAAGAACTATAAATAAAAGTTTCTATAAGATATCACTTTATATCTACCAGAATGGTCATGTTGAAAAATAGCTAATGATAAGTGTTGGTGAGGATATGGGAAACTTAGAACCTTTATACATTGCTGGTAGGAATGTAGATAATATAGGGACTTTAGAAAATAGTTTAATAGTTTATTAAAAAGTTAAGTTTCCCATATGGCTCAGAGATTTTACTTCTAGGTATCTACCCAAGAGAAAGGAAAATATACACACAGATAAAGATCCGTATATGATTATTTATGGCAGTTCTATGCTAGTAGCCCCAAAGGGGAAACAACTCAATATCCATCAACTGTTGAATTGCTAAACAAAATAAAGTCTATTTTATATGACAGAATACTATTTAACCATTAAAAAGAATATAATTCTTATAAATAATACTGCTACAGGCTGGGATTGCAGGTGCGTACCACCACACTGCACTCAAATGTTTGGATTTGAGATCCAAAAGTAAAGTGCTAGGAAGGGAGGAAAATGACAGCATGGTGATCAGCAGCAAGCCTGCCCTCTCCAAGATCTGGAACCAGGCAGTACAAGATCACAGCATGGCAAACAAAAGAGAAACAGACTTCTGGGAAATGGGAAGGACAAGAATATTTGGACCACAAGCCGTGGTCCACCGTGGTAGAGGAAGAGACAAAACAGCTTTCAGTTCGTCGGGAGGGGAGCCTGACTCCCTAGAAATAATGTTAGCCCAGGATTGGGAGATTGAGGGAGAAAAGGCCGTGGAGCCCATGGCTGCTGTGAACTGGAAAAGCAGCACGTGTTGTGACCCACGGGAGCCTGTCCACAGGACGGTTGACAGCTACAGAGAGACTCCAGCCTGCATGACCACCATCTTGCCACAGAGAACTTAATCAGTTGCCAATTGAGGAAGGGATTGATTCAGGACCCAGGAGTAGCTGGGACTCAGGACAACTAAAACAAGTACACTTCTGGGCTCCCAGAGCCGCTGTCCCACAGTGACTGTGTCAGAGACAGATGCAGGAGACAGCTGTGGGTGGGGAGTCATCTAGAAAGAAGTGCCCCTGAGAAATTTAAGGCCATGATGGCTACCTCATCCCCTCCATGGTGAAAAGGCAGGCGCAGCTTTGTTGTGCTCAGAAACACCTGGGTTTGAAGGAGCCAGCACTGAATCCTGAAGCCGTGCCCTGCTGCCCACATCCGGCACAGGTCTGGGGGCCTGTGGCCTTTCCACCTACCAGAGTGAAGCAGTGGACATCTAGGGGGACATTGCCACAGCTGGGGTAAGCAGAGGGCCCTCGCGGCTGGTAGGGGCACCTCACAGTCCTGCAGCTGCAAGGCTAAACGGAGAAAACTGTCTTGCTTTACTCGAAGACTGCAGCCTCTGGAAGGTCACCACTTATTAAAAAATACAAAGAAGTACTGTTTTTTTTTTTTTCCTCTTTTTGGACTCATTTTTTTCCTTCTTGTTTCTTCTTGGCTGGTTTATCAGGGCTTAGGGAATTTTCTTTTGTCTTTTCCCCTTTCCTCTTTTGCAAACTCTTTTTCTTTTCTCTCCTTAACTTTTCTATTTTTATGCTCTATTTCTTTTAGAAGATAGCGTAATGGGCTTAAAAATCTATTTACAGAAATAGTAACAGGAAACTTTTCATGGGGGTCTAGGGAGATAGCTCAGTAGAATAAGTGCTCGCCTGGCAAGAGCAGGGTCCTGAGTTCAATCCCCGGTACCACAAAAAAAAAAAAAAAAAAAAAAAAAAAAACTTTTTAAATATTTGGAAAGAATTAAGTATACAGATAAATGAGTCATGTAGAATCCCAGGTAGCCACGAACAAAGAGAACCTTTCCATGGCACATCTTAATCAAAATTCCAGAAGTCAGTACAGGGACAGAATCTTAAAACCTATTAGAGAAAAGCAATGAATCACTTCCAAAGGCTGCCCTGGAAGAAGCACGTAGCAGATCCTCAATACAAACTTGGAAGGCCAGGAGAGGTTGGACTGAAGTGTTCAAAGCTCTAGAAAAAGAACTCACAACCCAGACTGATAAATCCTACAAAACCTTAAAATTGACAGAGAAACAAGGTATTTCCATGACTAAGACCATCTCAAGAAGCGCATGACCAGCAAACTAATATTACAAAAAATTTCAGTTTACAAAGAGACAATAAAGCCAACAATGCCCCCCCCCCAAAAAAAATCTAACTGAATACAACAGGCAAGAGGAACAGCAAAGCAGAAAGGTGGGGGGAATCAGCAAACGGGAAACTGCTTGACAGTAATAAGGAACACCTTTCAGTTGCCACGGTCAATATGAGTAGTTTCCCCAGTCAAAAGATACTGGGGATTGGCAGAGTGGATCGGGAAACAGCACTCAGTAACATGTAGTATCTAAGAAACACATTTAATCCAAAAAGAAATACACAGATTAATAAGTCAAAGGATAGAAAACAATATCCCACACAATAGGGACCAAGAAAAATGCAAAAGCAGATATTTAAATTGCAAATTAAATTAATTTTAAGCCAAAACTGACCAGAAGGGGCAAAGCAGGTCACTACATATTGGTTAAGGAGCAAAATTCTACAAAAAGAGATAGCCATACACATGTGTGCACCAAAACCCAGCATGGCCACCCTTGTAGACCAAACTGGACATGAAAAGTCAGGTAGAACCAACACTAGTGAGGAAACTCAATGCTGCGCTGCTTCAAATAGGTCAACTAGCCAAAACAAAACAGCAGCAGCAGCAGCAGCAGCAGCAGCAGCAGCAGCAGCAGCAGCGACAATGACACATTAGAGTAGAACCAAACATTCAAAAAGATGGACTTAGTAGATCTCTGTAGAGTGTTTCACCTCACAACAGGAGCACATTGCTCAGCAGCAGACTTCCTCCACGTTAGCTCACATGCTAGCCAGTAAAGCAGGCTCAGGTAAATGCAAAATGATCGAAATTGTCCGCGCACACTATCAGGTCGTAGTGCAGTGACACCACCAGGCTGCTGGCAAAAGGAGCCCCCCAAGTTGTGGAAACGCGTGGAAATTAAATGAACACCCTTTTGAGTACTCCATGGGCTACAAAAGAACTCAAGGAAGAAATTAGACAGTTCCTAGACTGAGATAACGGTGCCAGTACAACAGACCAGAGCCTCGGGACATAAGGAAAGCCATTCTAAGAAGGAAGTTCCTGGCAGCGAGCACCCATATCAGGAGAACAGAGGGAGCCGAAAAGAGTGACGTGATGATGTGCCTGAAACCCCTGGAAAACCAGCTAGAAGTTCTGTCCAAATCAGCGCGGCGCAAGGAAGGAAATTATGAAAGTCAGAGTAAAAACTAATGAAGTTAAGACTAAGAAATAAAAGGAATCAATGAATCAAAGAGCTGGTTCTGGGCCAGGGAGATGGCTCAGTAGAATAAGTGCTTCCCTGACAAGCGCAAGGGCCTGAGTTCAATCCCCGGTTCTGCAATAAAAAAAAAAAAAAAAGAAAAAGAAAAAGAAAGAGCTGGTTCTTTGAAAGAGCAAACAAAACAGAAGAACCCAGCTATGGCTTGTATCTGATGTCCCCCAAAGCTTCCGGCATTCACAGGTGGGACTTTCAGAAGGTGGGTGGATCGTGGGTGTGGGCCACGGGAAGGCCCACTATGGGTAGAGGTGGTGCCGATCAACAGGCTTACATTCTCAAAGTGACAACAGGGAAAGGGATGCTCACTGCTTCACTGCCTCCTTCCTGCCTACCCTGCCACGTACTGTGTCTTGCACTGCCCCTCTGCCATGGTGTCCTGTGTTGGAGCCAGCTGACTGTGGACTGAAACTCGTGCAAAGTATGAGCTAAAGCAAACCTTGCCTCCTTTTACTTGTGGGTGTTGGGTATTTTGTCCCAGCAATGAGAAAGTAACTGAGACAAACTCCTAGCCAACCTTAAAAAAAAGAGGATCCATGCAATTAGGAATGAAAAAGATAAAATCACACCAGATTTGCCATAATCCAGAACATTACTAGTAACTATTATGAGAATCTGTACTCTAATAAAATGGAGATTTCAGAATAAATGGATACTTAGCTACAAATGACCACTGAAGCTGAAGCACGAAGACATAAAAACTCTGAATAATCCAGCATCAGGCAGTGAAATTGGAAAAGTAACAAAACAAACAAATCAAAGAAGGAAATCCCAGGTCTAATGAATTCATTGTATTCTGCAAGAGTTTTAGGGAAGATGTAATGCCCATACTCCTTACACACTTTAGTTAAATCAAAAGGGAAAGAGTATTCTCAAAGTTATTCTTCTAAGTTAACATTAACCTGATTTCACAACCCAAAAAGGACCCACCCAAAAAAGAGAATGAATCTTGCTAATGAACATAGACACAAAAATCCTCGGCACGGTACTGGCAAACAGAATGAAACAAATCACCATAAAGATCCTACAGCATCATCAAGTAGGAGTCACCTCGGGGCTCAGGGATGACTCCGCATACCCAAACCAATAAATGTAACCCACGACATAAACAAGCAACAGATGCAAGGACAGAGGGCACATGGCCATTTCAATTGATCTAGAAAGAGACTGACAAATCCAGCATTTATTCATGAAAAAAATCTTGAAGAAAATAGTACAGAAGGACCTTATCTCAATCTGATAAAAGCCATTTATAACAAAACCAATAGCCAATATCACACTATATGGAGAATCTGAAAGCTTTCCTTATAAACTCAGGAACAAGACAAAGATGTCTGCTAAAATCACTCCTGTTCAAAACATTAACCAGAACAATCAGGCAAATGAAGGAAAATAAAAGACACATGTATATGATAGGAAGAAGTCAAATATCATTCTTTGTAGATGACATTCTCTACAGAGAAGACTCCAAAATTACACCAAAAGACACTTAGAATTAATAACCACATTCAGTAGTGTAGCAAGAGACAAAGTCAACACACACACACACACACACACACACAATATCAAAGTGTTTTTGTAGACCAATTAAAAAAATCCACTGAGAAATAAGTAGGGAAATGATACATTTCACATTAGGGGCAAGAAAAACTAAATATTTAAACTTATCTTGACCAAGGAAGCAAAAGACCACTGTAATCAATACTACAGAACCTGGCAAGGGAGGTCAAAGTCATAAGAATTTGGTAAGATCTCTCCCGTTCCTGGATGGGCAGAACCTTTATAGTCAAAATGGCCATAATGCCAAATCTCCTACACCGATTTATACAAATTGAATGAAATTCCAATAAAATACCAGCAGCGACGCACACTGAAGTAGAGAACAATCCCACAGTTCGTATGGAGCCAGAAGAGACCAGGAATAGTAAAAGCCACGCGGGGCAACCAGGGCAAGGCAGGAAGCATTACAACTCTGGACTTTTAATACAAAGCTACAGTGATAGAACAGGAAGGTCATGGCAAAAAACAGACAAGTGGATCAATGGGACAGAAAAAAAAGGATGGAGAAACAACTCCAGGCACAGTTGGTTACCTGATCTTTTTTGCAAAAGGGTCAAAAACATACACTGCAGGAAAGGTGGCCCCTAACAAATGGCGCTGGGAAAACCGGCTGTGCACATGTGAAGACAGAATCTAGACCGCACCTCTCACCACGCGCTAAGCTAAAGCCAAAGCAGGGCAGCGCTCTCAATAGAAAATGCGAACAATCTGCTGGAAGAGAAAACAGGTAAAACCATCAAGGCGCTGGCGGAAGCCAGGGCTCTCCAGGCAGAACTCCAAACGCACAGGACATGCAAGGACTGACAAACGGGGTCATGTCAGACTAAAGAGCTTCTGCAAGCAGAAGAGTGAGGCGAAGGAGTGAACGCGTAAAGAGATAGTCCACAGAAGGCAATTCCTGCCGGCTGCCCTTCAAACAGGATTAATACCTACAATAAAGAACTAAACAAAAGCAAAACCAAATCAGATCCCCCAAATAAAAGACCCAATCAAATTGAACGAATGATATGAATAATATGGTATGTACTTCTTGACAGAAGAAATATAAGTAGCCAGCAAATATAGAAAAAGATTTCCAGCATCTTTGGCCATTACAGAAATGTAAATTAAAATAATGTGGAGATTCTATCTTACTAAGGAAAGAAAGTCTATCATCCAGGAACCAGACAATAAAAATACTGAAGAGGATTCAGGAAAAAAGGGAATTTTACATTATTGCATAAAGATTCCTTAAAAAACCTAAAACGAGAAGTTCCATTTCGCCCAGCAAGCCTCCTTCTAGGTGTTTTCCTGAAAGAGTCGATGGTGTCAGCAGAGCCGCGTGCGCGCCGCGATCCCAGCCACCAACGCCACAGTTCCCACATCCTGGGGCTGGCCGCGTGCCTACCAACAGACGGGCAGACCAAGACAGTGCAGTAAGTACACACAATGGCGTACTGCTCGGCGACAAAGACAGACCAACTGGAGTCTTTCCTAGAAAGCTGGAGGCTCCTTGAGACCATAACATTAAGTGAAGTAAGTCAGATAAACACGTTTGAATGTTGCATAGTTCTGCTTTATATGAGGAACCCAAAATATATATAAAGAACAAAATCAAGGCTAGATGATGGGAGCCAGCCAGCCAGGCCCTTTGTGTGTGGGAAGGAGACCGAGAAACGCAGGGAGAGGAGACGGGTGAGAGAGGAGAGTGCGGAGATGTGCGTGCACCTGCACAGTGCCTCGCCAGGGGTGCAGTCACTGTTTACCACAAACAGGCGCCAGTGAAAATAAAAGGGAATGGGACCCAGAGAAGGAGACAAAGGGGAGTGAAGGGAAAAGAAGAAAGATAAGGGCGAGAAAAGAATCAGGGTGTGCAGCGTGCATGTACTAGCTCTCCTCGGGAATACAACCATCGTGTGCTGTGGACGTGGGTTAGTACAAGTAACAATTTTAAGAAATGCTGCAACAACGTACACCTTAAAAATGTTAAGATAAATTGAATTTTACCCAAATAAAGCTGTATATAGAATTAAACAGTAAAGAATTTAGTGAGATTATAAAACTAGAAGACAAGTGCAATTCTATAAAGTGCGTGGTAACAATTCTTGAAAACTTAGGGCATACCAGGGGCTTCCTCAGCTCGGTTTTGAAGTTGGCTGCAGTCTGGGTCAGTGCAGAACAACAGGACAGCCAGCAAAGTGTCCAGAACAAAGGCAGGAGACCTCTGTGTGGAAGTCCAAGGCAGGCCTGGCCTCCACCTAGGCCACTTTGCCTAGACAGATGGGCCAGGTTGAGAATGTTCCGGAGCTTGAGTGAAAGTCCACGGCCAGACTTTGGAGGCCTTCAGTTTTCAGACAGATTTATAATTGGTCTATTAGGCAACGAGGAGCCACTGAAGAGGGAGCAACGTGATGAAAGAGGCGTTTGGAGACGGGGATTCTGGCCACGCCGTCTGTGAGTGCTGGGAGACAGGAAGCCCAGAGAAGGGGCCGCCACACTGCTCGGGCTTGGGATGATGGAGGCGGAACCAGGGTCACAGCAACGTGCCATGCTGACTTGAAAAGTGACGGTAAAAAGCGACAAGGAATGATCTCATCTGTTCAAGTTCATACGTGCGCGTGCAGAAATGATACGGGCTGGTGTGAAGGGCCATGGCATGCGCCACCCTAAGACAGTGAGGAGGCAAAGCCAGGCTGAGAAGAAGCCTGTTGGCTTTGTAATCTGATGATTCTGGATTCCGCATTCTGCCCTAGACTTATTGTACTGTAACCAATGGCACCAAATCCAAGATCAGGTAGAATGGGGTGAGGAGCCTGAGAGTTTCAAAGGCGTGATCATTTTAGTGGTTACAACTAGAAAAAGAGAAAACTAGCTCGTAGGCCAAAAGATTGTTATGACGGTGGTAAAACCTAGTACTTTAGTGCTAGATTCAATTTACGCCTAGCTTTAGTTTTCACCTCTCCAAAACAGGGAAGCTCAGCCACGCCAGGGCTTTCCAGACTGTCTCCTAGTTATTCTGGGCTATTTCTCAGGTGAGACCCACCCATTGGGGAGCTGAAGTACCGCCACTCACCAACCGAAGTAGCTCTTCTGTTTTAGAGTTTTGATTTCATAGAAACATTGCAACTAACAAGAGTTCTGAGGAATTGATTTTATTTTATTGTTATTTTTGTATTTTAGGGAAGGGTCTACAGGGTGTTCAGGGTCTCACTACTAGATCAGACTCGTCATGATCTGCCTGTTTACAGTCTCCCAAGAGTTAGGATTACAGGCATGTGCCACCATGCCCAGTCTCAACTGCCATCTCAGTGCGCCCTGGGGGGGGCATGGCAGGCCTAGGGATCGAACCCCTGGCTCCTGCACCTGCTTGCAGGTGCTTTAATCCACTAAGCTATTTGGCTGGCCCTCTGAGGCATTAATTTAAAAAAAAGCAATTAGACTATAGGATCTTTTAAATTACTCCTACCTCTAAATTTAACTACAGTGACTTTAATTTTGTTTATCCTTTTTTTGGGAGAATTTCTATTAAAATATGATTTAATATATTTTACTAGTTAACTTAGGAGATTGAAAGATTTCTTTTTTTCTTTTTTTTTTTTTTTAGTACAAGGTCTAGAGTCTCACTAGGTAGATCCAACTTGTAGTGATCCTCCTGTTTATAGCCTCCCAACTGCTGGGATTACAGGTGTACCATCATGCCAGTCTTAATCATAGTCTCAGCGCACTGTGAGAGCAGGGCTGACACAGCAGGCCAGGGATTGAACCCTCGGCCCCTGCGTCTGCCTAAACAGGTGCTTTAATCCGCAGAGCTATTTGGCTAGCCCTAAAAGATTTCTTTTAAAGAAAAGAAAGATGGTCTTTTGAGAAGTCTTACTTTCAAAATAAAATCTGTATGCAATCTTATCTGAAATGTCTAGGGCTGGCTAAATAACTCAGTGGGCTAAGTGCTTGCTTTGGTAAGTGCAGGGACCAAGGCTTAATCCCTGGTCCCACAGGCCATGCTGGCCTTGCTCCTAGGAGTGATGAGCTGGTGACCAAGTCTGGCTGTGGGAGTGCTTGCCTGTAATCCTAGCACTGGGGAAGCTGAAAACAGAAGGCTCCCTATGAGACTGAGCTCTGAAGTGAGAATCTGTACCAAATACATAAAAAATGAAAAAAAAAAAAAAAAAGAAATGGCTAAAACTTTGGCTTAATTTTGTCTCTGAGGGGTTCTGCGCAGTCACCATGAGATTGGGCCCAGACAGCTGAAGATGAAGACACCCGTAGATCACCCAGGTCCTCCTTTCGCCAAGAGGAGTCTCGCTGGGGCATGGGATGTATGTCTCACTCCAGCCCACAGCCCATGGGAGCAGCTCTTGGGGTGACAGGACAAATGTGGGGTCTCCACGCCCACCCAAGGAGAGCTCCTTCGTGGCACCGGATCGGGTTCAGTGTCGGAGATCTGGAGTTGACCTCCTGCTGTTCAAACCCCTCCCCAGCATCTGGAATTTCCACTCGCCAGCTGACCCAGAAGGCTCAGTACTGACTTGGACTCTTAGGATAGGGGCTAACTACCTTAGCTCCCCAAAGGGAACCAGAACTTTCTCGTCCTGGGAACTTCAGCAAAGCCTGTGGGAGACCTAGATGGTGGCTCCAGCCAATGCGAGGCTTCCTTTAGTTGTGTCTCCTCCTGACAATGATCGCAGGTGGAAGAAGTCACTACTACATTAACAGCTAATTCTACCAGCCACAACGTTATCACACGTCACTTAACTTTCAGCCTCTTGCACACATGTGCACATCATATTCTGCGTCTCCCCCTCACAGAGAAGAAACCAAGTCCTAGGAAGGTTAAATAGCCCACGGGCACAAAGCTCATAAGTCTGACTTGAGCTTCGAAGCTAGGCTTATCCATCCTTGAGTTTGAATTCTTAGCCAGGCACGACTCCTCCTTAAAGGCCTGCTTCACTGAAAGGGGCCTCAGTTCAACAGTCCCTTTCCCTTAGTCAAATCACAAGGGTTCCTCTTTCAAACTTACAGAAGGAAAGAAGCTTTTCTAAATTTTCTGTATCCCCTCCTATCTTCCAAAGTCCACACTCCCTGGGAAGATAATTATATAATTGTCCCTTTCTCAGGCCTGTCATCTGTAGGGCATCATCTGATGGCTTAGGACAGCAATGCTGCCTACAGCACTTCCCCGGGAAGGTGACAACCCAGCCTCTTGGTAAGCACATCCTTAGTCTTTCCTTAACTGCTCTTTTTATTATGATGTTTTCATGTATTATGTCATGCTCCAAGTAAGATTACCATGGAAAACACCCCACGCACACATGCACACAGCCGCTGCAGTGTACGCAGTCCTCACTCTTTTCCAACCTTTGTTTTGGTGAAATCAAATTGTTTCTAAAGTATAAAAATATAATCATTCTCCCTTCTGTCGTGCGGCAGCTCGAGTGAGGCACCATTAGAAGTAATCTTCCCGCCCAATCATAAACGCGGGGGTAGTGTAGGTTCCCTCTCAACTGTAACACCCACAGCGGGCTCACTGGATGGACCCTACAGACTGATAATATATGGTAAGAATGCTGAGGTCCCTTTCAGTGAAGTAGCTTTAAGGAGAAATTGTGTGGCCAAAGCTGGCGCCGTGGTGGCCACAGTGTCCCTGTGACGCATTTCGAGGAGCAGCATCCTACACTAGATGTGTGACACAAAAGAGGCCCTGGGCTCAGGAAGGCTGACTCAAATGCTTGCACAAAACAAAGGGGAGCCCCCAATTTTGGCTTTGATACAGAGTTTTCACCTCGGGCCTAGTGACCGGCACTTGGCTCAAGCTGCTAGAGAGGTGAAGATCTGTGGGCTTCTCTGTGGCAGATGCACAGGACAATGGAGCTCAGGGAACCGATGGCATCTGAGAAGAATCATTGCGGCTGAAAATGCACGAGCCGAAGCTGGCTGCAAGTGGATTCTCTCGTGCTAGTATCAGAGCAGGAGCTATTCAGGAGAACAGCTCCACTGGAGGCCTGCGCCCCGCTCGTCAGTGAAGGCAGGAGGAGAAAGCACGGAGGCCATCGCTTCTCCTGAGGCAGGGCAGCAAGGGACTGCAGGCCTCCTGCTGGGAAGCTGACAGTAGGAGGCGGGTTTCCGGGGCCTGCTTTCGCTAATAAGTCATATCCTTTACTGTCCAGTAACTTGGAAGAGGGGCACTAGAGAGGCTTTGCCCTTACTGAGCAAAGACTGGAAACATCTGGGAGTGGGAGGCACCGGGGGGCCAGGAGAAGGGCGCAGAGACAGGTAGAGGGAGAAGAGCCCTGGGCCCGGGTTTGGATCCGGGAGGAGCCCGTGCAAGCCCAGGTGCCAACGGCTGGGCTTGGGCCGGCTGCCTGACACAGGCCGCACAGCCCAGTGGCGAGCTCCTCACATGCTGGGTGTAAATGGCCCACAAAGCCCGCTCCACGTGGAGCTGCTTTGTTCTCTTGTTGTCTTTTCTAAGTACGTGTGTGGGGCTTTTATTTCCTACTCACACCTTGGAGGCTCTTTCTTAGGGTCATACGCACCTCTGTCCAGTCTGAGAGGAGCCACTCACTGGGGCAGTCTTCCATCTTGCACTCTTGCTGGGAGGCTGGCTTGGAGGCAGAGCAGATGGTGTCAGGAAGCTCCAGAAAGCTGCCATCAGCCATGCGCTGCTTGCAAAGAACCTCACGTTTCTGAACACCTCCTCCACAGGTCCTGGAGCACTAGGGGGAGGAAGAGAAAGTGACTCGGTACAGAAGGGGGTCTGGCCTCCAATTTTCACCTTAGCCTAAGAACACTAAAAAAAAAGGAAAGACAAACCAGGAAGCAGGCCAAAGGATTTTGTTTCCTCTTTTGAAATAAATTTCCCAGCAAAACCTGCATGCCCTACAGTTTACTCCAGGTGTTCAACTTGAGCATGCAGGAATTTCCAGGGCACCAGACTCTTAGAAAATTGCTCCTGAACTATGATTTGTAGTCACTCAAGACAACTATGATTTGTAGTCACTCAAAGGTTAGGATAACAGAGCGCTCAACATATTTATGGCCTAGTGAAAATGATCTCCCCTGCTTCCTGAGTGAACAGGGATGAGCCCTGCCCGCAGAATCAGTCCGGAGCAGCGGCTCTGCAGAAGGAGCAGCCTTTCTCTCCAAGTGCACGCGCTCACTCTTCCACGCAGGGCAGCGTTAGATTAGGGCCTGCTTTCTGACAGACTCCTTCGGAATACTCTCCTTGCTGGGCTGGTGAGATACTGGGAAAATGAGTGCCAGAGCTGCTGGAATGTAGGGTACAAGAGAAATAGCCTCCTCGAGTCACTTGCTTCCAGAGAGGCCTTGAGAAAAGCACGGGTCATGTGTAATTTGGTTTTAATCCAGCGCCATGAGAGAAAGCAAAGCCCTGTGAGACACAGCCTCTGGGCCTTTCCAAGTACTCGTCTCCACAGGCAACCTCCCCCCACCCCCCAGTTTAGCTGGGCACAAGGCTTTTCAGCATAGAATGTCGCTGGCAAGCTCCCTTGGAGGCAGTTAGGGCCACTTGACTGAACACTTGTAATGGGATACAGACAGATGGGTTGTGTGCACAACAAGAGTATGGCCTCTCTTCTCTTCACTGGCTGGAAGGCACATGTGGGAAACTGCAGCCTCCTCCTTGGGTTGTGGAAGGCAAAAAGCTAGCAACTGCCTGGTTTCCCGATCATGAAACCACCACACCTGCCTGGACCGTGTTGTTTAGGTGCAAGAAATGCTTTTGCACCCCACTGCAGCCAAGGTCACCCGAGTTTCCATCGCTCGGCTGGTGCAGCCCCAGCTAGCGTGTGAGCGTATGCCTGCTCACTGCTGGAGCTAGCTTAGTGTGCTCCTTTAGAGCGTGTACTCTTTCTTCAGGAAGGCAACTTGCCTTCACTTGGGCTGAGAAACTGGGCCTGGGCTTAGAAGCCTGAGCCAGGCTTTGCAGGAGTGGCTCCTGCTGCAGGAGTGTTCCTCTCAGAGCCAGCCAGGGTACTTGTCATTTGGGTAGAATCACAGTCCAGGATCCTAGGGT
>NW_004524620.1:12753249-12769468 GCF_000260255.1 Octodon degus | reverse complement strand
GGCGCAGGGTAGCAGGAAACTCTATTCCTTATTTTTAATCTTTATTAGTACAATTCGTCATACACGTTGATCGATTTCATCATAGAGAATTTGCATCTGTACACGATGTATCTTAATTATTTCCCGTGTCTTTCTCTCCCCCCAACTCCCCCCCTCCTTTGTTTCCATTTCTTCCTCCCTTTCCTACCCCGCCCACCTGCACCTGATCTTCCTGCTTCCCGTATCTGGCCTCCGCTTCGCTCCTTACTTACCCTTTCGGTTTCTCACGCAAGAGAAATGATGCGACATTTCAGCTTGTGCGTCTGCTTTATTTCGCTTAGGATGACCGCAAGGCGCATCCATCTTCCTAAAGGTGACTCATTTATCCCCCTTTATGGCACAGCAGCACTTCGCCAGTGCAAATACCCTTTCTTTATCCATTCATCCGTTGATAGGCTGCATTCACTTAGCAGCATTTAAAACGTACTGATGCTGGGCCGGCCAGACAGCTCAGTGCACTAAAGCGCCTGCTTAGGCAGGCGCAGCAGCCGGGTTTGATCCCCGGCACCACTTGCCATGCTGGCCCTGCCCCTGGGGCACACTGTGAGAACAGCTGGGCGTGGTGCCACATGCCTGTAATCCCAGTGCTTGGGAGGCTGAAAACAGAGGATCACTGTGAGTCCGATCTATATAGTGAGACCCTGTAGATCCTGTACTAAGTGCATTACATTTCCGGAAGGACGGCTCCAGGTACAAGTTGTCTTTAAATGACTTCCTAGGCAATTGTCCCCCAAATAACTCTATTGTGCAGCTAAAGCTGAGAACCATCTTTCCCAATTAGTGCCCTTCTACTATCCCTAGTGACATTAAAATAAACATGGAAAGGAAACTCCGGGGCTCCGAGAGCCCCCTGCATGGCCGGAGGCAGCTGTGCACCACCTGCTGGCCTTTGTGAAGGGCTGGAGGTCACAGAAACATTGAAGAGCCATGGTGGGAAAGCTAGCAACTTGGCTCATGACCTTGTGGTCCTAGAGACTTTCAGGTGGTCTCGATATGGTGAACCACCTTTTTATGCAGTCAGAATTTTAAAAGTTTGGGCCGGCGTGATAGCTCAGAGTCTAAGGTCCCTGCTCAGGCAAGCTTAGGGAGGAGCAGAAGACCGTGGTTTGGTCCCCAGCACCACATGCAGCACAAGCCCTCCCCTCAGGTGGGCTGAGCCAGGCAAAAAATAAAAAATTAAAAAGTTCACAATCAAAATAACCTTACTGAATCTAATAGGGGAAAAAGGTGAATTTTCCTATTGCTAGCATCAGGTAGCTACCTTTGGAAGTGTACAAAACTGGCAAAGCCATCCTGTGAAGTAGATCTTATCCCATGTTACAGATAAGGAGCTGAGGTGTGGAGACACGAAGCTACGCCTCACACGAGGCCATTGGGGCTGGAACTGGTGTGCAGCATCCACCAAACTCCGCCGCCCACTGGCTCCTGGGACAGCGGGAGCAGCCCGAGTGCAGGCTCTCTGTGGCGGCGGCAGGTCTTCTCTGCTCACAGAACCAGCGGGAGGCCCTCTGGCTGGTAAACGCGCGCCACGGGCCAGGGCCACTAACACCCGTGTTTCACCCGCCAGAGGGCGGTGCCCCGCCGTGCAGATCTTAGCCTCTTACCCTTAAGACCATCACTGCCAGCCAGCCTAGAATCTAGGTTGGGGACCAGTGTTTTAAAATAGTGACACTGCTGACCCTAGAAACTTGTTCTCCGTGAGGTCTCTGGTCTCTGAGTTGCCGAGCTAACTCTGAACATAGCTTCTAGGCGGTGTCTGCAGCGAGGATGTGTGGCAGTCTGCAGGGCGTGTGTGGTGCGTTGGATCCAAACAGCCACTTTCCAGGGCTTCTCTCGGGTCTTCCGCCCTTGATAAGGAAAAGCATCTCGGAGCCTCAGACCTTTGGCTTTTCTGTGGCTCTCTTGAATGACTCCTTGGAGTCATTATTAGAGAAACACACTTTTATTTTAGCTTTTCTGTAGGTGCAATTCAATAAAATATTAAAGAATTTCACTTTAATTCATTTGGGACCACACTGCCTAGCACAATGCCCTCTGTTAGGGTAAGGCTTTGGCAAATATCTGTAGCATTGATTTAAAGTTAGGACTTAGGAGACATTTAAATTAGTGGCTAAGAATTGCCCTTAATTAGAAAAACCCTTCCTGTAACTGTGGATAACGAAGGTTTTAAAATTAGTTTTTACAGACTTTTGCAAGACTTCTGAGGTTCAAATTACTGTTAGCTTTGTTAAGTTCTTCTTTCTAACAATCTGTTATGTTTTAGTCATATAAGTTATGGCCTTCTATTATTCTGTCTTCAGAATTCTTTTATAACTAGACAACTAGCTGTGTGGATTACTGACTTCTCAGGACTTGCCAGACAGGGACTGTGTTCTCTACAACATTTTCCATTCCATGAATTGCTAAAATTTTTCCATGAATTTAATATAATTTTTTGAAGCCACAATTATCTGAAAGAAATAACTTTATGGTGACAAAAGGTTTAATCTTAAGCTTTCACTTCTCTGTTATGTCTACCTAGAATGTAGGTCAGCCTCTCGCCTTAAACGCATCTGAAGTGGAGCTCTTGGCTCAGCCCCTCCAGCCTCACTCCCTGCTCCTCTCTGCACCTGCCGCAGCTGTTTACGGGGACTGCCTTTAGGACAACAACTTACCAGTGGCCTGGAGTTCCCACACACGTCCCTTGGAACTCGATTCACAAGCGAATATTCAATTTGCCTCTCAAAGGAACCATCCCTCCAAAATAAACAATGAACCAGAACACTACCGTCTCCTGCCTAGACTTCCGCCCAGCTTCCTAAATTCCCAGTGCTGTCATCTGAATGTCTGGGACATCCCTTTTGTCACCATTCAAGTGATATTGAAGTCCTGACTTCCAAAATGACATTAGGAAGTGGTAGTGGTGAGGGTGGCCTTCAGGAAACCTATCAGATCATTTATGGGGAAGATTAATCTTTCATAATAAAAAAGGCCTCTGAGAGTTGCCTTACGCTCTCATCATAGGAGAGCACAGCCAGAAGGTGCTGGCTACGAACCAGGAAGAGGCCTCCCCCGACAGTGAGCACGTAAGCATCTGGGCCTCAGTGGGCGCCCAAGCTGCAGAACTAGAGAAGTCAACTTCTGGGGTCCCCAAGCTACTCAGCCTATTCTGCTATCGAAACCCTGATGGGTTACAATACTGAATTCCAGTTTTTCACGCAGCTCCGGATGGTGTGGACAAGGTGACCATTTGGAGAGAGCGCCGGGCCTCTCCAGGTGCTGCTGGAAACCCCACTGGCAAGCACAAGTAGAGGGCAGAGGGGACTGAAGCTGACTCCAGTTGTCCTTATCTGTCAGCTCCCGGGGCACTGGCAGCCGTCTAGAGCTGCATCGCCAGCCTCCTGGGGTGGAAGGGTAGCCAGCGTGTCAAGAAGGCCAGTGGATGATGCTCCGCGTGTGGCCTGAATCCCCCACGCCGGCCAAGACACAGCGGCAGAAGTGCTGCTTCCGAAAGCATAAATCAGACCTCCAAGTTCCCACATGCTAAGGCCCTCAGTGCTTCCCTCTTCTAGTTGGAATAAAATAAAAACTCTAGCCCTGCAAAGCCTGTTGTTCTTGTCCATGTTCTGACAGAACTTAAGAGTCTGTGTGACCCTGAACTGCTCCTTTGTTGGATACACATAAATGTATTAAGTATCAGTCACAGGCCACCCCTGGTCCTGCCTAGGCCAAGGCACAAAGGAGTAGGAGAAGGCTTGTGCGCCCGCCCGGGAGCCCAGCTCTTACAGCTCCCCTCGCCCGAGCCGTCCAGGCGGACCTGTTAGTGGCTGCCTGTCCCGCAGTCTCGCAGAGCCTGCTTTCCCCACAGCGCCCGCATCTGCTCTTCTCTCTACTTGCACTGTTTTTCTCTTAGCTCTGCACACTCCTGAGTGTTTCTAATTATTCATGTTCAATTTTCACCTGCATAGAGAAATCATCTCTATCTTCCTAACTAGAGAAGCCGCTGGTTTCTATGTAATTGTCTCATTTTACTGAGCTCTTATAAATAACTCTTGTCTCTCAGAAACTCCCATCCATTACCCCACTAACTACATTCAGGGAAAGATTTTGCTTTTCTTCCTAGTCATACTAAGTGTTCGAGATTTGCATTTGAAGAGCCTCTGTGAGGCTGACATTACTCCCTCTAAATCGCAATCTCCCTGCTCTTTTCCTTCAGTGGGGGCTGAGCCCAGGGCCTCTGTACTGAGCACCATCCCGGGCCCTTCTAGATGTTGAGCCAGGCGGCGAGGATGCCCCGGCTGGGGTGTGGCTGGAGCCCCTCCTGGCTCAGCCTCCCAGGGCGCTGAGGCTGCCTGTGCAAGTGCTGTGATACATTTTTAATGAGACTTTAGGGTTGAATGAATCTATCTCTGCTTTTCTTTCTTCCAAACATCTTCTTTCTTTAAAAACTAATGGCTTGTTTCCAATGAAGAAGAGGTCAGAACATGAGCTGGCCAGCGAGCGACAGTTCATGATGGGTTCTGGAGACGCGGGACCCCTCAGTGATTCACAGATACTTACGGTGCTGAAACTGGAATATAAAAATACACTCCCCCAGGGGAGCAGTGACAGGTGGCTCATTAAGCCATTATTCCCTACACTTTAAAACGAGATCAAATCACCTTTCCCCGACCCATTTGATTACAATTCACACTCCAACTCCCTGTAGGTCCTGCGGAGTTCCTGAGGCATGAGGGGCTGATCTCCAACTTCATTACTTGGTGTCTGAGATTTTAGGCACTTCACTATTGGTGCTGGATTGGCAGAAATACAGAGCTTTTCAATGTTTTATAGCCCAAAATTCTTTTCCTAATATTTTATGAGGTACATGGGCTTCTGTTCAGTTTGAATAAATGCTGCAAAAATAAACTAGGAGCTGAATCTTAACAGTTTTCAGATTAAAAATGTTCACTTAGCTTCTTGTGAATTTGCCAGTGAGGAAAAATGTAGGCTAATTTTTGCTCTCTTTCAATTTCAGGAAGTGGACGATGAAAATAACTTGTCTTACGTTAAGGAAGGGTGGAGATGGAATACAATGGTTCTCTAGGGTGACCACTCCCTGAAAATAGCAAAATAGCACAACTGGGTTGTCAATTTATAGACAGGGCCTGATTTAAGGATAGACTCCAGATAATTCTCACAGAGCAGTCTGTGCCAGCACCACCCCTGCCCTGGGTGCACAGACGCTCGCTGTTCAGGGCTTTGGCCACGTCGCTTCCCCCGAGCAGTGTCCTGCCACTCTGTGCTCATGCAGGAAGTCCCCAGGCCTCCATGACGGCCACGCTCTTGGCTCCTCTCAGACTGAGTCACCCCAACCCATCCCAGCCAGGACGGGCCCCTTACTTCTGTGAGGGCTTGTCACCCATAAGTGACACTTAGGGTCATGAGACACACACAGGATTGCAGGTGTTTTGAGAAAGATCGTTTACTCATCTTTCTATTGCCCAGTGCCTCCGTAGGGAAAGAACATGCTCTCCATGATGTGTGTTGAAACAGATGTTTCCGAGGTGCAAACCACCCCGCTGGCTGCCTGGCCGGCCATCCGGGTCTTACCAGGCTGGGTGCCACAGCCCGAAGCTGCCACTCAGGGCGTCAGCAATGCCGGTCCAGCAGTCCACACACATGACAGCGCCAGCTCCGTGAGCTGGCGGGGCGCTGCTCCTAGCTGCTTACCCTGCCCTCCTTCAGAGGTTTCCCCACTGAGTTGATGGCAATAAAACATGCTTCCATCAGTTTTTCAAAGTTGCCAAAGGTAAAGCTTCCAGCTAGGGAAGGACCCAAAGTCTACGGGGACTTGGTTCACATCCTGAAATTCCCTGGTGAGAGCGAGGCAGGCTACGAAGAAGAAAATGTTTGAAATAGAGCAGCAGCCAAAGAAATTTAATAAAACTAAATGAAAAATGTTGTCTTTCTGAATTACCATTTAAAACAATAGTCTAGTATAAAGAAATAAAACTTTGGTGTAGGGTATTATTTTTAAATATATGCAATAAAAGTAAATAACAAAAATAATATTTATAGTGCATGTATTAGCTGCCATGTGTGCTTTATGATATAAAGTTATGGGTATATTATTCATATAAGAAAATAAGAAATACATAATAAGAAAAGCACTTAAAAGTTTTGTCTCTATACAGAAATACAGTGATGCAGGTGACCTATATTTTTATTTTATTTTTTATTTTTTATTTTTTTTTTTGGTAGAACCGGGGATTGAACTCAGGCCCTTGCGCTTGCCAGGGAAGTGCTTATTCCACTGAGCCATCTCCCCAGTCCATATATTTTTAGAGATTTTCCCATGATACATGTGTTAATAAATCCTGCCTCTACGGATATTTTTAAGGGTTGCATCTTGGTAGTTTAATTTTCTGATATCTGAGTTCATTCCCTTGGTTCAAGCCATACTATGGATCCCAACACAGTGACGCTTAGTTTCTGTTTTTAAGGCCAACTTTCCAGTTTGACATAATACACTGCGCTTACAGCTTCTAACACTTCACTCTTTGTTTCATTCACTTATTTGTTCTCTTAGCAAACATTTGTTGAGTACCTGCTAGTTCTGAGTGCTACATCTGGACCTGGGGTTTAAGATGCCTGGAAAGTGGTTACTAAGCAGCAGGCATGTGCGGTCCAAAGTGGGAGAAACACTGAAATGTGTAGCTCAGTCTTGCAATGGAAAGAAGGCGGCAGAGTGCAACTGAATACTTACGGGAAAGTTAGGGGCGGCTTTACAAAGGAGGTGGCCAGGGACTGCCCAGGGACTCGGGACAAGGGGCAGAGTCTAGCTATGTGCACCGCCCAAGGTGGCCAGCAATGTGGCAGTGTCCACCGCCTAACTCAAGTCCCTCCTGAGCCAGGGCAGAGCGTGCAGAAGGCCAGCAGCTGGGAACCGAGCCTCTGGGGAAGATGGAGGGAGGCCTTGGAACAGCCCCGACGCGGTGTGCATTGGGAAGCGCCCACCGCTGAGCTAGGGCTTAGAGAAACAAAGAAAGGCGAAGACTGGGCTCTCACTGAACAGAAGTACTAAGATGAGGCAGAGCTTGTACTCTGATTAGCTGGTGGGTTGTTATCATCTTGTTCTTTATTGTCAGTTGAGCTTTCCTAACTCTGGAGGACAAGCCGGGCACGGAGGCCCTTTTGGGTTTCTGAGTCCTCTTGCACTGTGAAGCACAGGCTCCCCTGGACTGAGCTCAACCAAAGAACACTTTCTGTTGATAAATAGGTACGAAAACAACCCACGCGTGAGATTTGACTTTGGGTCTGTTTTGCTAGGCTTAGGGCTTTAAGAAGAGAAACAAGGTCCACTTCCTTATGAAATGCACTACCACAGTGAGTTAAACGTCTTCATAGGGTTGTCTAACCCTGAATGCAAAAATTTTAAATAAATATGGCCTCTACTTATGTTGAGGTATGTTGCAGTCTGTGGAATACCCACACTGGATTACCTTTTTCTGAGCGCATTCAGCCCTCTCATTTAGATCAAAGGTATCTCTCAGTGTCTGTGCACGTGTGCTTAAATACAGAAAACGAAAAATTATTTCCCAAATGTTCATAGTTACCATTAAAATTCTCATTTTTTCTTAAGATTACCAGTAGAGATTCTACGCTCACAAACTTTTTAATATGGCAAGACCAGATGCATTTGGATTCTGACACTGACAAAAAATTTATGGGAAAATGTCATTCTAGTCAAAATTTTAAGCTGGGGTGGGGAGAGACCTAGAGGGTGGCAGGCACATTCTGTCTGGGCACAGATGTGTGCAGTCTGCACATGCCGTCCAGGGACATAACCCTCAACACGAGACACATGCACACGGGCAGATAAAGTCTGCTCCAGAGAAGGCTAATTCGTTTTAGTTTGCTGTGCAGCATCATCTGTTCTCCTCCCTCCTTCCCTCCCTCCTTCCCTTCTTGTCCTTCTTGCTTTCTTACCCTCCTGCCTTTCTTTTTCTACAGCATCTTGCCATGTAGTCCACACTGGGCTCAAACTCACTATGTAACCCAGGCTGGCCTCGAACTTGTGGTGATCCTCCTGCCTCAGCCTCCCAAGTGCTGGGATCATAGGCATGTGCCACCATGCCTGGCCTTTTTCTTTTTAAAAAATCTTTTTAAAATTTAATTTTTAGGATAAATATAAATGACGAAATCCAACTTACAAGATGCCAAGGTCAGGGAGTGGGGAGGCAGCGAGGGCCAGGAGAGCGAAGGGCCTTGTGCTGCTGAGCCTGAAAGCTGAGCCAGGCCCCAGCAGAGTAGTCAGGAGCAGGAGAGCACATCCCAAAAGGTACCTTCCCTCGGGAATCTGTGGACATTACCTAATACAGCAAAAGGGACTTTGCTTGAGGTGGGGAGACCATCCTGGGTTACCCTGGCGGGCCTGATGTAGCCCAGTAGTTCTTTTTCTTTGTTTCTTCCTGCAGTGGGGATTGAATTCAGAGCCTGGCAGACACACGCATCCTCAGCCCGCTTATTTTGAGCCCCGGTCTTGTTCAACTGCTTAGAGTGGCCTGAAATGGGTGATACCACTACCTCAGCCGCTTGTGCCGGTGGGGTCGGCTGGAGGAGTGTGTCACCATGCCTGGCTGGGCGAGGCTCCTCTCCAAGGGGTCAGAGTGGGCATGGGAGGGCGCACTCTGTGGCTGAGGCGAGGGAGAAGCCAATGAGCAACAGGAAGCCGGAAAAAGTAAAGTAAGATTCTTCCCAGAATTTCTGGAAAAAATAATAGGGCTGCTGACTTTGATTTAGCCCAAACTGACTGCCAACTTCTGACCTCCTGGGCTGTGAGAGAGTCAGTGTCTTCGGTGCTCAGCGACAGTGGCCATGGAAAAGGGAAGGGCTGGCTACCCGCCCCGAGCGCGGGCCGTGAGCAGTGTGTCTTCCTTCCACGCAGAATGCTTAGGCTACTGCACTGCAGTTTAGCACAGTTTGGAGGGTCTTTATTGGGAAGGTCTTTTTTTTTTTTTTTAACTATTTTCTTTTTTTGGACCCAGAAATCAAACTCAGGGCCTCACACTTGAAAGGCAGACGCTGCACCCCTGAGCCCCTACCCTGGCCCTCTCCACAGTTCTACAGTGCAGCGCAGGCCTTGTGGGAGGGCTGTGCTGTGCAGAGCCGAGGGCGCAGGCTTCGAGCCCACGGACCTTCCTGTGACCTGGGCAAGCCCAGCCTGGAGCTCAGCCTGCACCCAGCAAGGTGCCTCCTTCGGGAAGCCCAGGGGTCTCATCTGGGATGTGGGGATCGTATTAGTAACCACTGCCCTGGGGGTGCGGGCTGAGGGGCCAAAGCTCGTCAGGCGCCCAGAGCCCAGCTGGAGATGCGGCAATGCTGCTGCTGTCACTACTGTTAGAGATTGGAGCCGTGGCTGCTGGCACACGGGGCTCTGTGAGGGCCTCCGGCACAGGTGCCCTGCCTGCACCGCCCCTGCACTCTGTGTACCTGCCCTGGGCACAGCAGGCTTTGCCCAGCCTTATGCTCCACCTTACTGGCCTTCCTAGAAAGTACCTGTCCTGGGAAGGCCCGAAGCCATGCTGGGAGCAGGCACGACAGAGCAGGTGGCTCTCTGCTGGCTGCGGCCGCAGGTAGAGGGTGACCAGGCCTGACTGAGGCTCAGGGTGCCCCTGGAGCATCTCCGCAGAGGATGTCATGAGCCAAATGTTTCAGACTGCCGCTGTCACAGGCCTGTAAACCCTGCGCAGGATGAGTCCTTGCAGGTGTGAGAGCATTCGCTGGTAGCCAGCAGCCAAGGTGAAGTGGCAGGGGGCAGGGAGTGTGCTGATCGCTGGCGGAGATGCCACTAGGTCAGCCACTGACTGGCAGCAGCGTGGAGACTGTCTCAAAGACTAAAGAATAAAATTTGCATCTGACCCAGCTGCACTTCTCTTTTCTGGAGAGGGGTCAAGACATCAGACTTCTTCCCTTTCCAAAAGTGCCTAGTAATTGACAATTTTGCCTAACAAGGCTTAAGAAAAGGAGTAGGATTCTAGAAAACAGTGGAAGAACAGTTACACTTTCTTCTGGCTTGAGAGATTCCTGCAAGTGGCCAAGGATTCCTGTATTTGCACCAGTCATTGGTGGCTTCCACATTGTGTTCCTTGTCTTTCGTCACGTTTGAATATTTTTCATAATTATGTGTCAGAAATAAAGATGTTTTTAAAGGTCCTATTAAAGTTTGGTCACACTAAAGTATAAAGTCAGCACTCCCGAAGGGTTCGTGCTAGCGGAAAGAAACAGAGAAGGCTTTCAAACGGAATCCTGTTTCCGCAGGCCACAGGCACGGGGCGGCGGCAGCTGCTGTGTACAGAGGCGCTGCAAGTCCGGAAAGCACCACAGAGCAGGGCACTATTCAGGGGCGCAGACGCAATGAGGAGAGGGTGGCACCTCACAGAATTCTGTGGCTGGGACAACATGATGGCCCACACCCTAAACGAACACATGGGTACGATACAAAGCAGAACTTCAGAATTTCTGGTCCAGCGGCATGATCCTGGCCAAGACTAACCAGGCGCAGTGGCGTCACTGCGCCACACGAGCTCCGCGAACGCTCCGCAGGCCCTCAGCTGCCCAGCAAAGGCGCAAGGCCACAGGGACCTGGCTGGGGCCACTTCTAAATTTGCTAGTTGTGTGAATCTCACTTTCCTCAAACCTACAAGGAGGAAAATAAAAACTGGCTTTCACGAGACCACGAGACTGCCATGTTGACTTCAGCTTAGCCTGCAAGACAGCAGTGGCTGAGGTGAGCGCTCGGAGTGCGCCGCCGCCTCTGGGCTTCCAAGGCTGCCTGATGAATTCAGCGCCATGTATTTCGGCTCTAAAGGAAAACCCAGTCGATGTCTGTTTCTAGCTGCTGTATACTTCTTTACAAGGCCATTTCTCAGGATCTTCCCGAGATTCGGTTCCAGGACCCGAGTCCACAGATGCTGAACTCTCTTATAATTTATAAATGATACGGTGCTTGCATATGACTTACTCCATACACTTGAAGTCATCTCTGGATTACTTAGAACTTACAGAACACAACGTAAGTGTTGTAAACAGTCATTCCATTCTGTAGAGAACACAGGACAGAAGCCCACGCGTAGACGCAGCCACCGTAGAGCGAACTTGGCAGCACCGAAGGTGCACTCAGTGAGCCCCGTCAGTGAGCCGCAGATGTGGGGACGAGACGGCGCTGAAGGCACGCCGGCGCTTTGTGCCCTTGCTACCAGTGGAACCTCTGGGGGCTTCACTAAGCCGCAGTGCCATGACGCACTGGGAGAAGGACCCCAGAAGGACGGGGAAGGCCCGGAGGGCTCTGGACGGCGGCCTGCCTTCAGCACCGAGGCAAGGGCGTGTGAGGCGCTGGCCTCTCGCCTTCTGAGTCAGAAGAACATGAAACTTACTCTCCTGCTGTGACACTCTGGAGAATAAAATTCAGTCTCAGCCGACCAGGGACACACATGCCTTCTACCTTTCAGGCTTACTGTTTTTGACTTCTGTTGTCATTTTAAAGCAATTCTGGTGTCCTAATGGGGTGCAAACTGCAAACTCAGATTCCCCCCATCTAAAACCTATGTGTTCAAAAAGCAGTTGTAAAGCTTGGTAAGTATACATTAATTTAAGGTAGGATGTAACAGTTGAGTAGCTGTTTTTATTATTATAATGTATGTGTTAGTGTATGTTAGCAAACATCCTTTTCATTTTTTGAGGGACAGATAATATGGTCTCTGTCACAACCACAAAATTCTGCCCCTGTAGTGTAAAAGCAGCCACAGACCACAAGTGGCTACGTTCCAATAAAACTTTATTTGTAAGAAAGGTTGGAAGCTAGATTTAGTTTGTGGGCTGCAGCTTGCCAAGCTCTGCTTTCACTCAGTGGCTTCTAGATCTTTAGAATTCACATAATCAGGAAAACAAAACAAAGCAAATATTTGACATTTGCTCAGGATTTCTAACTTGTTTAAGTAATGATGGCTAAAAAATGATTACCTCATTTCTAGAATTTTAAATAGCAATGACTAGAAGGTACATAAAATCACAACAAATTTAGTTTTATGAAAAAACTTACCATATTCCACACAATTTTCCATGTCCTGGTGAAAGCTTTATAACAAATTTGCTTGGGTTAACAGATGAGTATTTGAGCTGATTTTGGAGATCGCTGAGGTATGGTACAGGACAAAGACTAGGGGGCTGGGCTTCGTGGTTCACACCTATGACCCTGGCACCCTGGGAGGCTGAGGCAGGAGGATCACAAGTTTGAGCCTGACTTGGGCAACGTAGCCACTAGGCAAGACATTCCTCACATGAACAGCCTGGGGTACAGCTGCATGTGAAGGGTCTGGGTTCAAGTCCAGGATCCTTGTCCTCAAAACCAAAACCAAAAACAATGACAACAACAAAAAAAACCAAAACCCAACAACTGAAAGAATAGGCTTTTTGTAATTCAAAGTTCTAGATTTGAATAAGCTCAGGGTACGAGTACTAACAAGGGGGATGAGAAATCCTTGAACATTCCTTTAATGGGGAAAAACTACAGGCTAAGAAGCATCTTCACTCTTTAGTCATTCTTATAAACAAAACTCCAACCCCAAGGACCCTCCTCACTTACCGGCTGCCATTGCGCGGGGTACCAGGCTGGTGGGCAGTTGGAACGGTTGCACACCTGCACGGTGCTGGGCTTGGGGCCGCGACACAGCTCATCCTCCAGGATCACCATCTCATTCGTCTCTCTGGAGAGCAGGTGGGAGCAGAAGACGTCCCTGGTCTGCAGCCCAACCCCGCAGGTGAAGCTGCACGGACTCCAGCGGCCGGCTTCCCACCTGCGAGCAACGAGGAAGGGACAGTCAGCTCTGGCAGAGAACACGCGCTGTGCACGCAAGTGTCGCCTGCAATACCCGAAGTTGTGCCCCAAGGCGGCTGGTGAGGTCTGTCCCAAGCCTAGCACCTCTTCCCTCTTCATACTGCCAAATGCACTTGGGAAAGCGTGGAGCACCCAATGCTGACCTGTAAAAGTCACCAGTGACGGTCACCATCACATCTGCTCTGATGGAGCCCCGACACCACATGGCAACCAGGGTGGAATGCTGGACCAGGCATAAGTCCCGGACATACATAGTTTGGACGTGACACACTGAGTAGCGGGCTTGGAGCAGAAATCGTTCTGCTAATTTCTGTGGCCTCCATTCTTAGTGAGACTGAAAAGTTCATGCTTGCTACCCCCTGGCTTCAAAGTGAAAGGTCGCTGGCTCTAACTTCCCTTGTGGCCTCGGAACGTCTCTGTCTTATGTATAAATATCGTCACTGCCTGGGGCTGGATAATGGGACAGCAGTGGGGGCTGCCGAATAGATGGGTCTCCCCGAAGGGAAGCGACTGGGGCGAGCGGCTCATTATCCGGACATAGAAGATCACAGATGAGCTATATGTGTGAATTGGTCACTTCCAAAAGCACACTACATGGAGCTGCAGGCCTGTAAGCCACCCCGCAGCGCCTGCCTTTGCCATGGTCTCCACCACGAGAGCGGGAGGACAGCTCAGCCACCTGAGCCAGGAGCGTTCTCTAGTGATCAGCTTTAGAAGCTGCATTATAAACTGAGGCACAAACCTACACACAGGAGTTAGCCAAGAAAATTATGGCAGTAGATTCTATGGCAGCTAAGACTGCCCAGCTTTCCTAGCCAGCTCAGAAAAGAGATTAAAAATCTTTGGGCTTAATGATTCTCATTAGCTTGACAACCAGACACATACTCTGTTCCTTTGGTGCTGATATGTCCCGCTTGGCCACCGCTGTTTCCAACACTGCCTTTTCAGCTACATTACGTGCAAGTGTACTGGTAACAGGTTACTCTCAAAGTTTCACTATTGCTTCATGGCTTTAACTTTGTCTTTATACAAGCTATACCCCGATTTGGAATACATTTTGCTCTTTCCTTACCCTTCAAAATTTCTTCCACTTTTGCATACTCAAGTTTGATTTGTACTTAAAAGACTAAGTTCCGCCCTGTTCCAGAAACTGGCAGTTTTCTCAAATGTGGTGCAGTTGTTCTGTGCGGTGGGGGCCTGCTACCGTGCAGCTCTCCTGAGGTAGGGCCCACATTTGAGTCAGTCCTGCGTCACGGTTGGTCACGGCGCTTTCCAGGCACGGTAGACAGCCAGCACCTGCCTCATCAGTGAGGAAGGGGGGAAGCTGCCATCGTGGAGCACATGTAGGCACGTGGCCTCACCCCGTCACTTCTAGACATGCAGGTTCCGCTGATTTTGCGTTTGAAGGGAGGGGAGCGCCTACATGGCCGCCTTGCCCAGCACGACGTCAGTGCCCACGTAAGCCCGAGACAGTATTCACGCTTTGCAAAGCTGAGCACGGAGCTCGGAGGTAGAGGGCTGCCTGCTGGGACCAAGATGCCACCTCCAGTGCCACAAAAACTATGATATAAAACAGAACAGAAATCTAAACTCGAGTGTATGTGACTTCACGGCTTTGTCCTTCTTACTCTACTGTGTCACCTACAGGAAATAGCTTTGTACTCTGCTGAGGGCATCTGCAACATTTTAAATAAATACAAAAGGGAGTCTGTTTCTCACAGAAGGCTGGCGGATTTCCACACACTTCTCCTAGGTTCAGGTCTCTCACGTGACTAAGTCCAAGCTTTAAAATGCTGTGAGGCTTTTTATTTTATTTAGAACTTTGCTTATTTTTACCTGGTAGGCATAGCTTCCCTTGTATTATTTTTTTCTGTTGTAGAATAGCAATCAGAAAATTGATCAGAAAACTTTAAGTATGCTCAGTGTTTGTAAACTAAGGTACCCCCCCCCAAAGGCGCTACATGTAACGCTTTAGCGCAAGTGTCACGTTCTCTTTCATGTGCTTTACATCCCTGCTTACTCAAAGAACCGAACAATGTTGAATAAAAAAAATAAGTAGAAACATGAAAAAATAAATTCTTGGCTGCAACCTCAAAAACAGGTTGTGATGCTGACGTGGCTTTAAGGGGCGCGCGCACCCCTGGCCACGCCCCGCGCCGCTGACCCCCTTCCGGTTTTGGGCATCACGGGGACCCTGTGCCACCAGGCAGGCGCTGCTGAGCTAGCACCCCACGGACCTCCCTTCTGCACCCTGCACCTTCGGCGTCTAGGCCTGGACCTAGAGGCACCTTTCCGGCGACGAGGATGAAGCAGAAGTGACGCCGCCCGCGCCTTCCTAGCTCACGCAGGCCACCGTTTCCACTCACGCACAGGCTCAGGAAGCCAGCCCCCTGGCCAAGGGACAGCCGGCCACTCGAGGGAGTCCGCTGCGGAGAGCTGCGGCCTGCCGCTCGCGTGTGCGGGCCACCTCCAGACCCGGCCCCCGGACCGAGCCCAGCCTTGGGGTGACCGCAGTGTCCAGAAAGACCCCGAGCCGAACCGCCTGCCCAGGCTGCCGCGAGCTGCCTGCTCACACCAACTGTGAGCGCAGACGTGATGGTTGTACGAGGAACGCGAAGTATGCACGACTTAAGGAACCCAATAAAAAATAGACACAGGAAAGAGAGTAGACTTTATGGAGATGAGAAGGGGACCCGGGGTGGACGACACGGGAGGAGCGGAAGGGCGGGGGGCGGAAGGCTCAGCATGCGCTGCGCGCAGACCGGCTCCCCTCGACAAATGCAGGCCGCATCGCAAACACACGCGGACTTTAACAAAACAAAATCCATAGCAGCACTATTCCTCATAACCCACACTGGGCAAAACCTCGAATGTTCTTTTTAACTTCTTTCTTTCCTCTAAGCCTTTCTTTCCGCTCTGTGGAAACCTGCTTGTAATAAAGGCTGTATGAAATGACAGGTTGCAGCTAATGCCCTGTACTGTCAGGCCTGGCTCTGCCGAGCTCCAGAGTAATGAACCCTGGCCAAGGATGGGCAGGGGCCCGGGGCTGTCCAGTAGCTGGAGTTCTCTTCCTGCCCTCTGGCGGCAGCAGCTATGGCTGGGTCCACCGTCATTATTGCTGCAGTTCAGACATCAGGCCTGGCTTCCTGCTTCCCCTGCTTCCCCAAAGGTACTGCAGTTCCACCCAGGGCCCACACAACTGGGCCGGTCTGGGCTCCCCACTGGCCTTCAGCCGGCTGAGCATCTCCAGCCAGGAGTCACTGTGCAACAGCAAGCCCACTCGTGCCCCAACACTAACAGCTTCAGGAGCCAGAGCCCGTGCTG
>NW_004524620.1:12747723-12752342 GCF_000260255.1 Octodon degus | reverse complement strand
GCCGAGGCTCAGGCATCAGCTAGCAGCTTGGATTTCGGTGAAGCGGCAGTGATCTGTGGCAGCCAAATGGGAAAAGGCAGTGTGGTCTCCTCGAGATGCATTTTTGTTAATGCCTCAGATCAGCGTTAACCCGGGTGGTCAGGGCCTGGCAATTGGCCTTTCCTGGGGGCTTGTTTGCATTAACTGCACAAGATGAGGGCCTTCTGCACTCTTTTGAGTTGGTTCTTTCTGTGCATCAGCCAGGTTTTCTCCCCTGCTCCTTTCGGGAAGGCAGTACCTGTTCCCCGCTCCTCCTCCCTCCTTCTTCAGCCATTTATTGCTGGTATAGACACACATCATTTCTAATAACCACCTCTCCCCTCTGCAAGCTACTCTGCCCAAACCACTTTCTACCTTAGTGTTTACAAAAAAAGTGGGCTTGTTTCTTTATTCAATGATTTTAAATGCAGTTTTATTGTTGCTAAAAGCATTCCTTAGACTCATGTTTAGCTCTTCAACCTAATGTTTCCAGCTTCTTTTCTGTGATTTTTAAAGAGTTCCTCAAAGACATGCATGTCCCTGGCAGGGTGTCTGAGGCCAGGAGGTAGCCCGCAGCTCCACAGTAGGAGATGGGTCACCACAGAATGTGGCCAACTCCGGAAAGTTTAACGTAGAACAAAGAGCCACTGTCCATGGCCCACTCCACTTTCAGCTTCCTGGACTATAGCTAGTGGCTGCCAGTGTAGCTCTGTGTCACGCAGTATCAAATCTATCCACAGCCCACAGCTGTCAAAATGTCAGTCCAAATGAAATCTGGCCACATTGCTTCTCCAATTAAAGACTTCCTCTGGAATCAGAGCTGAGCTTTCAGTGGCGGCAAAGAGCCAGCATGCCCGGACTCAGCCCTTGCCCAGTAGGAGGAGGGCACTGCCCTGTAGGAGGAGCCCACGTTCCTCACCCCTTTCCTCCCTCCCTTCCCCTTTGTAGCAGATGAACTTCAGCATGAGGCGTTGTGGCCATGTCGGGGTGGCCTGTCGCTATTCAGGGGCTTCAGCACTGGGCCAGGGGACCTGGGAGCCAAACAAATACATAAATACCTGAAAAGAATGTGAGCCAGATTTCTTGTCACTGTAGGGAATTACAGATATGCGAAGTAGACAGATTAGAGAATCCTTGTAGAATTGAATGGGTACTGAAAAGCACATGAACTCGTAATTCTAAGTAGATAGATAACATTAGCAGCCATCAACGAACATGAACATGCATATATGCACAGACTACTTCCTCGTGCCACTGAGAAACTTAGATGCAGCGACAGTCTAGAGGCACCAAGCACTTCAAGGACCTGGCCTCAGAGTCTGTTCAGTAGAGAGCTTGGTTCTATTCTCTAGCAAAAGTCTCTGCAGAAATGCCTGGACCCATAACAGGGAGTAGGACATGGTAAAATGAACCTAGGCCATCTTGTTATAGCTGTAGAAAATGGAAAGGCAGCACAGAATGATGACATATTTATGAAAGGAATGTGTAGCCTGCTTGAAGGGCTTCTGCAGGCCACATCCGGGGCAATTTGATGGTAACGGATTTTGACTCCAAGTAAACACAACTATGCTAGTCAGCAAGTGAGAAAACGAAGCTCTACCACAGCAGAATGCCTAGCAGTAATCTGTCAGGATTGGCAGAAGTTGAAAAGTCACACTGGGAAAGCATCATAAGGAATGACACAGGTAAGCATCAGCGATGGATGCTACATTAGATGGGTGAGAGGGTGGGGAGGAATCCAAGATTTACTTGGTGTCAGAGTATCTGTCTGCTAGGGTCTTAATGTGTCTCCCAAATTCCCAAGTCGGGAGCTTAGTCCCTAGGGCAGCAGTGTTGAGTAGTAGGGCTTTTGGAAGTGTATAGGGCATGAGGTCTTCTCGTGCATGAATGAATTCTTGTCATTAAAAGGTCTTGACAAAAAAAAAAAAAAAGTCCTGACAGAGGGAAATCCTTCTCTCCCGCCCTTCAGCCTTCTGCCACAGAAGCACACAGCATGATCCTCTCTGGAGGAACAGAGTTCAAGGCACCATCTTAAAAGCAGAAAGCAGCCTTCTCAAGAGACTGGTGTTGTGGTCTTTCCTGCTGGCCTCCAGAGTTATGAGGGCAAAAGTTGCTGCTCTTTATAAATTACCAAATCTGTGCCGTTCTGTTATAGCAGCACAAGTAGAGTTAGACATTCTCCATGGAATACTTATCGCCGGTCAGTGCCAACATATTTGCTGATTTTGCAGCAGTAAAACCTGGCAGACATTGTCTTAACCAAGTTAGAAGAGCACACATCCGCAGCAGTCGGGCCTACCACCACTGTCGCCAGCAGCAGAGCCTGCTGCTACTGATCTTCTCCTGGTGCGATATGCCAAGAAAGATGTGGCATACTTCTCTATTACTTCTGTCAAAAATTCAAAAATCAGGAGAAAATAATGAGCAAATGCAAATGAAGGAGCATTTTACAAGGTAACCTGCTTGCACTCTTGAAAAATACTAAAGGATATGACAGATGAGAAAAGACTCAGGAAGTGCCCAGACTGCAGGGGCCTAAAGAAAGAAGGCCCGTGATCTCATATTGGGTCTTGGGCCTCGAAAGGATGCGCTTAGGACACTAGCCAAAGCCAGGCCGGTGCCCATGGCTGGAAAGAAGCATCAGCTCATGTCATTTCTCGAAGGTGGCACCTTGTGTGTGGAGGGCAGCAGCCATTTATTTAGCTAGTCAACACTGAATCATTAGGTCACAATGGGAGTCAGGCACAGTGACACATCCCTCTAGCCCCGAAGGCTGAGGCAGGAGGATTGTTGTGAGTTCAAGACCAGCCTGCGCTACAAAGTGAGCTGAAGGCCAGCCTGAACTGCATAGCAAGACCCTGTCTCAAAGAAAGAAAGAAAGAAACACAGATAGAGAGACAGACAGACAGACCAACCAACCGACTGACCAATCCCCTCTCCCCCCACAGGGGTAAAATTTAAATTATTTTCGAATGGTTAAAAACCAGAAGAAATGAGGAGTATTAAGGAACACTATGTACTGTTCTTGCAACTTTTTAAAATATGGAAATCATTTCAAAATCAGTGGGTTATGAAAGAACAGCACTTTGGTTTCCCGTCACCCCAGTCTCAGCCCTGTGGCCACCTAGAAACACACATGGAACCAGAAACACCTTTCTGGAGAGCTCGGGTGCCGCCCTCCTCGGCTTTGCGTGTCTCTGCCATGCTGCCCAAGTCCAGCCGAATCCAGTCTTCTCACGGCCACCGCTTGTCGCCACCCCCACCGGACCCCATGAGGAGCCTGGCATCATCTTAGCATCTGCAGCAACCAGGACAGCCCCCAAGGGCCTGTGGCATGGCACAGGGCTTGTACTCAGCCGTCAGAATATTTCATGAGTGAATTTTGTTACCACCCTCAGGTTAAACAATCTTGGGAACTGACAATTTACTCACATTTAAAATGCAAATGACTGGCGAGATAGTTCAGTGGACTAAGGACCTGCTTAGGCAAGCACAGGGACTGGGGTTCGATCCCTGGTCCAGCATGCTGTGCTGGCACGTTGAGCCTGCAACTAAGTCCTGGCGCGGTGGCGCACACCTGTCGTCCCAGTGCTGGGGAGGCAGAAAACAGGAGGATCACTACGAGTCTGAGCCGCGCAGTGAGACCCTGCACCCAATACATGAAATAAAAAATAAAACGTGAACGCCAGCAATGCCTACTCCATGGGCTCTGTGATGTCTAACTAAGAACCCCATGCCAAGGGCAGGAGGTGGCACCTGGTACAGAGGAAGGGCTCCGCTGACAGGCACTGCCATCACTGTATGCTCAGTACATATTTGCTGAATGGATAAGGGACGGCTGTGAGGATGGGGCTCTGGGCGGAGACCTGGGTGATAACAGGGATTCCTGGACCATGTCAGAGAGGTGACCAGGGTCAGAGACTGAGGGAAACGCACTTTCCCACACTTAGCCCACTTGCTAGTCTTCACTTCTAAGCGCTGTGAATCCGGAAGCGGGACGGGTGTCACCACTGCCAGGAACCTTCCAGCAAAGACGGGAAGAACTGGCCAAAGCCCGGAAATGCAGCAAGGCACTGGGCACAGCAGTGGGTGGTGGCTCAGCTCCTGGCACCGCCACGGGGCCACAGGCGCCCAGGGACAGGCGGGGCGCCCTTCAGCTCCGCATCTGTGTGGCCCACGGCCGTTCTGCATGGTGCTGGCCTGCGGTCCCACTCAGGCCTCCTGACCCTGCAGTAACCAAGCGGGCCTTATCGTCTCCATTTTGTAGATAAGCAAGTGGGAGCCCAGAGAAACAAGCAATGTTCCCAAAGTGGGGACGTGAATTTTGTCCTGCTTAGTTGCCCAGGACCCAAGAATGGCTCAGGAAGGATGAACAAAGTGGAAGATTACGCAGCTAGAAGAAAGGCCATTCCACTGACTGCAGCAGACGGTTTCTATCCCTTGCACACAACCCCTGTAATTTAGAAAACCCCTTAAGCAGGGGCCAAGAAACAGAAAGATCAAGGGAGGTGTTAGTGTTAGAGAGTAAAACTATATCCACAGACCAAAAATTAACTACAAGCAGATATAACAAATGGCACCAGGAGAATCAGGGCTGTCTG
>NW_004524620.1:12739384-12747081 GCF_000260255.1 Octodon degus | reverse complement strand
AAAAAATCAGGGGCCAGGGAGATAGCTCAGTGGAATAAGTGCTTGCGAGGCAAGCTCAAGGTCCTGAGTTCAATCCCTAGTACCACAAATAAATAAATAAATAAATAAAAATCAGAGTAGTAAACAATGAAAATTTTCAGATTGAAAAAATTTATAAAGAATCAGTGAGTTGAAGAATCATTTATTCAAAATGAACAAAATACTACACTTGATTTTAGCCAAAAGGCCAAGAAGCGATGAGAAGAATGAACAAAATAAGTAAGCCTTTAGCCAATCTGATCAAAACAGGAGGGAAAAGTCCCAAATTAATGAAATTAGAAATGAAAAAGGTAAAATCACCATGGACATGGGCAAAAAAAAAAAAAAAATTATGACCAGATACTTTGCTAATCTGTATGTCAATAAATTGAAGAATTGAGAAGAAATGAGATTTCTAACTACATATGAATTATCAAAATGGAACCAAAATTATAATCTCTGAATAATCTAGTAATGAATGATGAGCCTGAAGTAGTAATTGAAAAAACTTACCAGCTGAGAAAAGCCAGGTCCAAGGGATGGCCTGATAGCTCAGTGGACTAAAACACCTGCTTAGGAAAAGCACAGAGGCTGGGGTTCAATCCCCAGCCTGCCTTGCTGGCCCTGACCCGGGGCGTGCCGAGACAGTGACTGAGACTGGGCATGGTGGTGTGCGCCTGTAAACCCAGCATTTGGGAGGCTAAAAACAGGAGAATATCTACAAGTCCAATCTGTGTAGTGAAACCCTGTAGACCCTGTCCTAAATACGGGGTGTGGGGGAGGGAGGGGAGGAAAAAAAAAAAAGAAAATCCAGGTCCAGATAGGTACACTGCTAAATACTATTAACACTTCAGGGAAGTTCTACTACCAATATTCCTTAAGCTTTTTAATGACATCAAAAGTGAACAAACCCTCCCAAAGTCACTCCTGGAATTTACCATTTCCCTGTTTCCAAAACAAGAAGATGATCCAACAAACAACAAAAAAGAAACTGTACACCATTTTCTTTAATGGATATACTCAACAAGATGTTGGCAAACAGAATAAGTGAGCAAAAAATCAACATAGGGCCAGTAAGACAGCCTAGCGGAGTAAGTGCCGGCTTAGACAAGTGCAGGTACCAGGGTTGGATGCCCAGCACCACATGCAGTACTGGCCACCAAGACCGGGCGTGTGGCATATGACTGTAATCCCAGCACTGGGGAGGCTGAAAACAGGAGGATCACTATGAGTCTGAGCCGCATAGTGAGACCCTGCACCAAATACATAAACAACAGCAACAACATCAATATCATGGTCAGGTAGGCGTCATTCCAGTGATACAAGGATGGTTCAGCATATACTTATCAATGAACGTAATACACTACATTACCAGAAGCAATGGAAAAAACCTCAGATCATTCAAGAGATGCAGAAAAAGCCTTTGATAAAATTCAACATCCTTTCAAGATAAAAACACTGAAGAAAATAGGTATAACAAGACCTTATATCAATCTGATAAAGGCCACTTATAACTAATCTATTTTCAATACGATATTAAAAGAAGAAAAATTGAAAGCTTTCCTTCTAAATTCAGGACCAAGACAAGATGTCCACTATCAGCTGGGGAGATAGCTCAGAGGAATAAGTGCCTGCCTGGAAAATGCAGGGTCCTGAGTTTGATTCCCGGAACCAAAAAGAAAAAAAAAAAAAAAGATGTCTACTATCACCACCCCTGTTCAAATAGTATTCAAAGCACTGGCAAGAGCAATTAAGCAAGTAACAGAAGCACAGAGGACATGAAGACGTCAGATTATCCTTGTTTGTATGGTGCGATCCTCTACGCAGAAGGCTGCCAAGATCAGAAGACGTGCTGCTCAGGAATGCAGCAGATAGCAAATCGGCACACAAAGTACCAAGAGCATTTCTTTACACTAATAATGAGCCTTTGAAAAAGTTAGGAAAAAAATTGTAATAGCACCAAGAAAAGTTAAATACTTAGGAATTAGCCTAAGGAAGTGAAAACTAGCCTGCATTTATACTTTGAGTTTCTCACCATAAGAAAAATCATGTGTGTCACATTTATTTCACCCAACATTACGCTCCTCAGGCGCATCCATTTCCTGGCAGTTGGTTCAAGTTTATCTTTCCTTAAGAGGAGTAGTATGCTGTTGTACACAAATTCCACATTTTCTTTCTCCATTCACCTGCTTCCAAGATTTAGCTTTTATGAATCGAGCTGCTACAAACACATATAAATAAAAAGCTATCATACGAGGTCTGTAATTGTTCCAGAAAGATATTTAGAAGGTCAGTGGCTGGGTCAAATGGAATTTTCTAGTTTCAGTTGTTTTGAGGCATCTCCATACTGATTTCCATGGTGGTCACACTAGTTTCCGTTCCACAGCCGTGTGTTTTAGTTTGGGTTTCTCTACTGGCCACCAGTGTTGGCATTTCTTCATGTATGTGTTGGCCGTTTGTACCCCTCTCTGTAGAGTATCCCTTCATTTCACTTGGCAATTTAATTGGGTCTTTCATTTTGTGGGGTCTAATTTTTATTGTCAATATTAGTCCTTGAGGAATGGCTGGCATTGGCTTTCTTTTCACGCTGTTATTTCTTTTGCTGGGCAGAAGCTTTTTATTTGATATGATCCTCTCTGTTGATTCTCTGTACCAATTCCTGTGCAGCCAGGGCTCCGCTCAGAGTCTCTGCCTGTGCCTGGGACTCCAAGAGCTTCATTCTGTCTTCCAGCAGGTCGAGTGCTTCCGTCTTAACATTCACCTCCTTGACCCATTTTGATTTCAGTGCGGTACATGGTGGGAGCTATGGGTCTAGGTTCAGTCTTCTACACATGAGTAGCCAGTTTTCCCAAAGCTGTTTACAAATAAGAGGCTCTCTCTCCTCCAGGTGTCTGTGGCAGTGAATGTGCTTGGGCTCCGTCTTGATTCTCCGCTCTTTCCTACTGATCCTTGTGTCTTTTTGTGGCAGCACTATGTTGTTTTAGTCACAGTTGCTTTGTAAGATAACCTCAAGTTTGGGACTGAGTTGCCTCTACCTTGCTCTTTTTACTGAGGATTGATTTGGCTACTGTGGATCTCTTCTGGTTTCCTTTGAATTTAGGATTGCTTTCTCCAGTTATGTGAGGAATCCTGCCAGAATTTTGATCAGGATTGTATTAAATCTGTGTACCAACTTTGGAAGTATGGCCATTTTGACAACATTGGTTTTTGTCTATCTAAGAATGGAGGCTATCTCTCCTTTTTAGATGTCATCCTCAATTTCCTTTATTCGAGCACTGTAGCTTTCAGACTTGGAATAACTACCTGTTATTTTAAACTGCTCAGCTTGTGACACTTTATTATGTAGCTCTAGTACCCTAACACACTGCCTGAGGTGGTTCTCATGAACAGGTTTCAATTTGTTCCTTTATAGTATCATCAGAAACTTTCTGAACATTCATATACATACATTTTTCTCTAAAAGTAAAAGGTCAGTCCTGTGTCAAGATTCAAAGATTTGATTCTATTATCTTCCACAAGATTCTGTCTCCTCTTTCATCAGAACCTTTTTCAGCCTCATGGGATCTTCTATTCAGTAGTGAATTCACTGGTGACAACCTAGTATTATATATATCAAGCACTAGGATGAATGATTCAGATGCAGAGACTTAAACATTCTTGCTCTCAGAGGCTTTCAGAGACAATTTTAAGACAGCATAACAAGTGCTATTCATTCACTTATTCAAGTAGAACCCACTGAGCATGTATTGTGAGCTGGTCTCCTACATGCAGGGACAGAGAGGTGAGTGGATCAGAACTGAAATGCACATACATGCTCTTGAAGCTCACAGGCAAGGATGCCCAACCTGCAGCTCCAGGTGGAAGAGGAGAAGACTGGCTTGCCTGCGCTGTACTGGGTGGAGAGGCCCTCACGCAGATGTATGATAACGTATGTAAATACAACTTCCTTTATTTTTAATTTTTTATAACACTGATGTGCCCATCTGTGCGCTTACCGCATGGCACTAGAGAAAGCACAGATACAGGCTGAGAGAGAGGAAGGAAGAGGCACAGCCACGGGAGCTGAGTCTTGAAGCCGAGAGGAGCTGGGCAAGAGGTAGACAGAGACACTCCATGCAGGATGAAGTGTAGGAAGGGGCCTGTACTTAGGGGGAACCACAATTTGTATTTTCATGCTCATAGGTGAAAAAGTATTGGGTGGAAAGCCCAATAAATCTTAGGAAAATTCTGGTTCTTACTTATCTCTGTTCTCCCTGCTGTAATTTAGGGTATGCAAGGGAGGTGGCACAGTACAGGCCCTTGGGGTGGCCAAAGCCTAACAGCAAGGTGACTTAGTATCGGTGCATTCAAACTCAGCCCCTGGGACACTTGAGCAGCATATGCCTAACAGCTGTGGGTCAAAATGGCCAGCATACTTCTTTCCTGTTGGTGCTAACAACCATCAGCTTAGAAAATTCCAACCGAGCCATGAGTCAGAGTGACATGTGGCATGGCACGTCAAGTAGCTTGATCAGACCCTAGTTCCAAACAAGCCTGGCTTGCAGAGAAAAGCAAAAGATGGAGCCATTTTCCTGGGGGAGATCGCCTGTGTCGGTCTCAGGAGTTGGACGGGAGGCTACAGGCGAGGATGTAGCTAGCTCTCGTCGCTCAGAATAATTAACTTCATCAGTGCTGGGACACACACACACACACACACACACACACATTCGACAAGACACATATACACACAAAGACATCAGGACACATGTACAAATACATGTCAGACACAGACATACACGCACATAGACAAATAGCCACCCACACACAGACAATAGGCACAACAAATGTTAGACACAGACACACAGACCTTGGGACACACAAACAGACAAACACACATGTAACTATAGGACTCATACAGATGTGAGATGTGACACAGACACAGAGAAACACACAGACACACACAGATACTGAGACACACAACCTCTCTGCAGATGGGATGCCCCTATTTCTATAGCTGTGCCACTTGTAGGATATGGGAATAGCAGTCTTGAAGGCTGTTTACTTGGAGCTGAGAGTGAAGTCATTTATAATATTTTTATATTTGATCATATAAAGATGACCTAAAGTTTTGTTGCAAGTTAAGTTCAAAGATCTCTTTAGTAGAATGTGTTTTAGTTTTCAGTGCTGTTTTTCTTTTTATCTCAGGGCAGGCTAAGGGATTATCATCAGGCTAAAGGCTGAACAAACTGAAACATGCACTAGGATTTATACTGGCTCATTCAGTCCTGCATTTGCTTTTGATTATCTACATGGCTCATTTATTGCTAGGACTTTTATCCTTTAAACACACTTGGATCGGGTGGAACTGAGGAACTGCTCTACCTGACGGTCATGTTCACCAGGTAGGAGGCATGAGCACAGTGCCCAAGAACTGGGCTGGCTTAGAACTTTAGATTACAGCATAATAGGTTTAGAACCTATTTCTCTTTGTGTTTTATAATCTTGGGCAAGTTGCCTGTTGTAACTATTCATCGTTAATCTGTATGATGAGGCCGTAACGACAACTCCAGCAGCGTACAGTGTTACTGTGTGCTTGCTACATATTAGGCAGGGATGTACCAGTGTCATAGCTATTAACTCACTGACTCTTTGTTGTAACCCTAGTACATAGATCAATGACGGTGGCCTCTCTGGAACTTTCTACGGCACAATCTGCCGTGGCAGGCATGCCATGGGCTCGCCCCACTGATGCAAGTACTACTGCTCCAGCATTTGAAGTAACTTCAATTCAAGGTCACAAAGACAAGGACTTGGGAGCTGTCGCCGAGTTGGGAGTCTGCCAGCCTCAAGTCTGGGCAAGTGGTGGGAGTGGAATGCTTTGGGGCAGATGCCTTCATTGTCGTCGTCACTGTCTCACACATGGGACAGAGGAACAGGAAATGAGTCTTTGGGCTTACGCTTTTTTATGGTTAGTCTTAAGACTATTGCTATTTTTGTAACCAGGTTGAATTAATTACTTTTCTTTTTAATTTTACTTGCTTCCCATACTTAAAAAATACTTAATTTTATTCATCCTAGCATTTTTCAGGCAACAGAGAATTTTCCAGCTGCCTGGGATCCTGAGTATATTATTTATTCTTACAGCTAGAAAAATAGAAACAGTGGGGTGATGCAACCACTGAATTGGGAATAACTTTCAACTGCATGGAGCTTGTGAAGAACCCTGGAGAGTGCTTTTACCCTGTGCTACATGGGGGTCAACTACATTTCACTGGTTGACATTGTAAAGAGTGAGGGCCTACAATCCTTCTGAAGAGATAGGGCTAAAGTAATAGGAAAATAAATCCTGAAACTCCAAATGCAACTATTTTTTCTCTTTTTCATTTCTTGTTTGACCTCTGTCCTGCACTCTTCATTCTTAAATCATTTCCATGTCAACAGCTATGTGCACCTCTCGGCAGGCCACGTGCAGCACTCGAACCACAGGCAACAGCTGGCATCTTAGCCCCACACATTCAACTCACTGTTGTGATGTTAAAGGCTAAAACCTCCTTGAATAGGCTTCGGAAGAAAATCCTTTCTCCTAGTGAAAGCCTGTCAAGCTACCCTGAGGCTATCCAGTGCTCAGGCCTCTGGGTTTGCTCCTGGCACGCCACGCTGGAGAGCTCTCACACAGACCTGAGCCTTAAACATGAGGCACTCATGCGGGGGGCTTCCCAACACACTGACGCATTAATCTGGAAGGTCTGAGGAGGCAGGCACGGCCTCACTTGTCTTATGTGAGAGTAACGAAGACAAACTGGGGTCAAATGACTCGTGCAATGACAGTCAGCAAGTGCTGGAGCTAGATTTGAACTCAAAAGTCTGGCTCAGTGAGCTACATTCTGACCCACAGGTTCTTGGACTTTACTTTTCATAATAAACACTAAACTCAAAGTTGAGACACATCCACTTTTCAGAATTTTGGTTTGAGCTCTGCCAGCGAACATCTACTTGGATAAGTCATTAAGCACCGTTGGGCTCTCTTTACGCAAAGATACAGTAAGATAACTAGACTACGTTCCATCCCGGGATTGCGGAACTCAGGCACCGGGGAGCCTCATCCGTCGAACTGCTTGCGTTCTGGACAAGCTGACTAGCTCACATTCTTGGTGCTCGCGGCTTGCGGGAGTGTGAAGAGCGAAGCCTGCGATTTTCCCACGTAGCTACACTAACCACGCTGGCTGAGCCGCTGGACAGTGACGAGAGCTCGCTGTCCGTCACCTTCTTCGTTCGCCAGAAATTAATGATCCAGCTTCTAGCGACTGGTTGCAAATTGTTCCTGAAACAAGTACGGACTCCCAGTGCTGAGCGAAGTCCAAGGACCAGCAAGCTTATGACTCCGCCAGGACTGCCGGCCGTGCGCGGGGCCGGGCCAGGGGCCCAGACTCGGGGTGAAGGCCCACAGTTCTAATTTCTTTTTCTGTGGAAAGAGCTCTTTGTGAACAAATCAGGCATTTTTTGTTCAGAAAATCCATTAACTGTAGATTGCAATCCGTTCACAGACGTGGGCGTGCGGGCTTCCGAGGCAGCTGAGGTGACGCGCAATTACAGACTGGCGCTAACGCGGGGATGGCTGGGTGAGAACGGCCGGCTCGCTGCCCTCCGCGGAGGAAAGCGCCGCGCCGGGCTAGTCTCGCCAAGTCCTTCGACGCCGGCCC
>NW_004524620.1:12726195-12738961 GCF_000260255.1 Octodon degus | reverse complement strand
GGGCGCGACCCCACCGACCCCACGACCCCACCGGGTGCTGCAGCGCTCCACCCGGGCGCGACCCCACTGACCCCACTGCGCTGCTGCGCTCCACCCCGGCCGCCAGCCGCAGCTTCCTGTTTCCACGCGCACGCAGCAGGGACAAGGGCCGGGCGAGCCCCAGCTTCTCCGTCCCCGTCCTCCAACTGCAAGCGCGGCCCGCAGCTCCAGGAAGCCGGCCGGTGGACTTGATGCCGGGCGTGTCCTGGAGGGAGCCCGGCTCCGCGGCAGCCTCTCCACGCACGCACCCACGCACGCACGCACAGGACTCCGGCAACACCTTGCTCACGCAAGCAGCTCTGACGAGCGGCCTCCGCGCAGCTGTGCTAGCCCTCGCGCCTGGAACACCTCGCTCGTCGGCGTGCTCCCGCGCTGTTCTGGTGTCTTGGCGCCGCTCGGGTACGCGCTGGGCGTCGCGTTCTCTGGTCTGCGCTTGGCTGCTCCGGGGGCAGGAGCGGAGGCGCGAGAGGAGGCGCGAGAGGCGTCTTGGGGGGCGGGTCTGTACCCGGAGAAATGCTAAGTTTTTAATTCCTTGGACTTTCACCAGAAAGTGCATTTGTTACATAAATTTCATTTTCTGTCATAAGAATTTTAATTCAAGTTCTCCAGTAGCATACTGGGAATCTGGGAATAGCGATTCCTCCTACACACACTTTTAAGTACTGAGAACTGAACCCAGGGCCTTTGCACTGATGAGCTGAGCTGTGTCCCCAGCTCTGTCCCTGCCTCCGTGTGTGTGTGTGTGGGGGGGAATCATACCCAAGCTCTTCACACCCAGACAGATCTCCAGCCATTTTTATTTATTTTAAAAATTTTAGACAGGGAATTGCTAAGTCAAGAAAACAGGGAAATATAGTCTTGTAAATGGGGAGCGGAGGAGGGGCTGAGGGGAGCATCAGGGAGCAGTGTCGCGCAAGGCACAGATTCTCTCTGAGGGCCAGGACTATTAGGTATATCTAAAATGTACCAACAAAATCTGATTAAAATAAAATTCCCACGTGGCCTTGAACTTGGAATCCTCCTTCCCCAGTTTCCCAGAGAGCTAGGATACTAAGCATGTCCCACCACACCTGGTCCCAGTCCATTTTTAGTTTTTATTTTTATTTTGTGGAACTGGGGATTGAACTCCGGCCCTTGCACTTGCCAGGCAAGTGCTTATTCTATTGAGCTATCTCCCCAGCTATTTTTTATTTTGAGATAGAGTCTTACTGAGTTGCTAAATTGTCCAGGCTGGGCTTGAGTTTCTGATCTTTTTTCAATTTTTTTATTTTTTCATGTATTTGGTTGTTATAGGGTTTCACCACACACCTCAGACTTGTGGCGATCCCCCAGCCAGCCTCCCCTGCACTAGGACTACAGGCTGCGCCACCACCCTGGCCGCCCAGACTCTGCCAGGCTCAGCGAGCCTGGGGTGGGGCCAGCACAGCATGTGTTCCTGGGGATGGAACCTTAGTTCCCATGCTTTTCCTAAGCTTGCCTAAGCAGGCACTTTAGTCCTCTGAGCTATCTTGCCAGTCCCCAGAGGGCTGGGATCACAGGTGTGTGCCACCACAACTGGTCCACCTGGGCTTTGACCCCAGGAGCAATCTAGACGGTGTTTTGCTAAGGACAGTGAACACATTTCTGGAAATTTTCTTTGCTATTTAGAGTTCAAAACCACTTGACTCTCAGTTCCCCAACTCACATTTCTCTGTAAGATAGCACTCTTTCTTGCAATGACATCTGCATAATAAACACACATTTGGAAGACTAAGCAGAGAGCAGGGCCCTGCCCTAGAACTCAACACTCTGAAAGGTGTCATGTGGCAGGGGATGAGGATGGCTTAAAAATAACCAAGGAGAGAGTAATAATTCAATACACTGAATTATTATTTATTTAATGTTATTTACATAACATTAAATTCCACAGAACTTGGAGTACTTCACTAAATTCTCTAATCTGAGAGCCCATGGCAGCAGGGTTTACAGCTGAGGAAGGTGGCAAGATACTGGGATTATACAGGCCAGTGTCCTTGCCCTTACTGCCTTCCCCTACTGCCTGAACGTGCAACATAAACATTGCTTTTCTGTCTTCTAGGTCTCTCTTGCATCTCCTGAACCTCGCGTGAGATAGCAAGGCATTTTGGAGACTATACAGAATTCATAGATAGCTGGCCAGGTTTTATCCAGGGAGGTCCTTAGGAACAGAGTTCCGTGAAGCCTACAGCATGTTACTTTAATCTGTTTTTACCAGCTGGAATAATTGTCATCGTGTTGCATGGTTATGGTCACAGGTGTGTCAGCTCCTGGTCAATGCAAACAATCAGAGAGGCTCTTTCCTGGAAGACTCAGGCACCTGGAGGTTCACCTGGGAGGCTGAAAGCACATGGAAGGACAGGTGCAGTAGTCGCCCTGTGTGGTTTGGGGACCTGGGGGATAGCTGTGTATCACTGAGTATCGACAACATGAAAAAAATACTAGGAAAAAATACTTTGACACATATAAGAACGAGGGAACTAGCTAAGTGGTCACCTTCCCTGACCTGGATTAGGTCACTCTGCACAGTGCTCCCATAGGACACTGGCTTAAATCTCTAGCATGACTGATACGAATGTCATGATGTTGCAGTCGATTTGTATGTCGACTTCCAAGTTAGCTGTCCATGCCTCACTCAGGCTCAATGACCTACATTTGCTTATCTGTTCAGAAACTAAAACACAGCACTAATTGAATAAATGTTGCTGAACTGAGCTGGATTTTTCTTAATCAGCAGGAAGGGCCAGAGACAGAGAGGCTGATAATCAGAGTCAGACATTCCTAGACCAGGCTGGGCACCTCTCTCCTTCTGTAACACAGAGGATAAACGACAGGACCTCCCAATTTCTTAAAGCACACAAACATATCCATATTCTCCAATCAGGGACAACTACTTCTGGAAATAGATGTTAAAACCCCTCACAGAACCCCAAATGAATACCTACTACTATTTATAGTATACTTAATATACATAAGACACTACACTGAGCACTTATGCATATTCTCACAACAACTCTCTCAGGGTTAAAGAGGAAGAAATGGAAGGTCTGAAAAGTTGAATAACATCTCCCCAGTCAGATAGCTGGTAAGCTGCGGGACCTGTGGAGGCCCTAAGCCCATGCTCTTAGGGCTGGAATGCAGGGATAGGGAGTGGCCCCCTACGTGGGCCTGCAAAATAGCATGCCAGTTGTGTCTTCGCTGTGTCCTTGGGCCGCGCACCACAGGTAGAGAGGCTCAGTGAGAACCTGAGCAGCACGAAGGCAAAGCGGTGAATGGAAGCTTCTGGAGGAGAAGGCCGAGGCACCGAGACATCCTGGCAGGACAGTGGCCTGAAAAGGAGGCAGGGACCCAGGTTGGCCCTGGGAGGAGAGAAGTGAGTAGGTGTGGCTGTGTGTGTATTTGCACGTGTGCACACACGTGTGCCCCATGAGCATGGGGGTGATGGTAATTCCTGTGTGAACAGGCCACCAGTTATGTACAGGCCGTGGTTGTTATGATGGCAGAACAAAGATCCAAAGCCCCGAGCCAGTCACCAGTGTCTTCCAGATGCACGCGCCTACGCAGTGGCTCTTCGGAGGACTTAGTTACTGTCTTCATATGCAGCATTTCTTTTAGGAGGTGAATTATCTAGTGATTGACGTTGGGCTGTATGGCACTGTCTCATGTGTACTTGATTCATCTTTTAGCACATTTCATTTGTTAGGTGTTCGGCTTTGGCTGATGAAGTGTGTGCTCTAGTGAATTTCTGACTCTGTCCTCTGACGTGCTATCTGTCCCCAAGACCCAGTTTCTACTCATGGTAACTCAAGAGTATGAGAAAAGGTTCTCTGCTAGCGAGGAAGCAGGAAGGCCTTGTTAACTTGTTTGTGGCCCTCACAGGTATCCGCCACTAGGGGACTAGGATGGGTTCTTTTCACAATGATGATTCCTGTACCTATAGCTGGTGCTTGGAATGGGTAGGCGACAATGGAGTGACAGATAGAAGCATAAATATGGAGAAAGGGGAAGACTGAACTCAAGCTCTTAGAACCACTTTGGAATCAAGCATGGCAAATCTGAACCTGGCTACCCATATATTTCGCTAAAGCCTTGCTCATTTGTAAAGTTAGGATAGGAGTAGTTTCATCTTCATAAAACAGTGGGGAACATTACTACGCTGAGCAATGTGTCTCATGTTTGAGCCAAATCTAACCTACTCAGGAAATGTAAGCTACAAGTGGGTTGTAGGGAAATGCAGACATGCAAGAACTGGAGAAGATTTTCTTAGAGACTCCATTCCAGTTCTGCTGGCAGATCTGTAAGCTGGAAGATTTTGAACTGTCAGGCTCCAGTGATTCATCACCATGCCTGTTGCAGAAAGCCACCTGGGGTGGCCTGTCCATCCTCAGGGTGCTCATGAGCAGTAAGACCAATGCCTAGGCCAAGTACATCAGCTACCGCTGCAGCAAAGAGTGCATGCGGCTGTGCAGCTCAATAGCCATCTTGAGAAAGGCAGCATATGACAAGTCCAAGGTTTTAAAAAAACGCATGGGGCTTGGATTGTAGCTCAAGGACACATAATGTCCTTGATGTCTATGAGGCCTAGGATGCAGTCCCAAGATTCAGTTCCCAACATCCTCCTTCCCCATCAAACCCAAACAAGAAAAGCGATGTCCATACCCAACATGTAAAGCGAGTATATCCCCAAACTCTGGTTTTCCCTGCTTTGGAGAATAAAGTAGGCTTTGTTCACTGTTGTCCCCTAGCACAATGCTGAGCCCAAAGGAGGTATTTAATAACTATTTGTTGAATGGAGATTAAGTGAAGAGAAATTCTGCTTAGCTTGAAGAGAATCATAAGATGGTAAGCAGAAGAACGCAGAAGAGTCCTCTCACACCCAACGCCACTAAGATATTGAAAAAACATGCACCATTCCTACTCTGAATCATTCTTTGCTTTTATCTGAGTGTTTCTTATGGAAATTTCAGTCTTCTTGTCTCCAAACTTCTCAAGCTCTTTAATTTGTAGGTAAAGCCATATCCTGTTTTCTGACAGATGATTTTTGTGTCTTAAACTTGACTCAAGGTATTTTCTAACAGAATATTTTTTTTTCTTGAAAAGTTTTGATTCTGTGGATAATAATCCTTGTCTTTGAAGAACCACTGAGTATTGAAGCAGGAGTAGGACAGAAGTATGAGTCCAACATTCTCCAAATGGTACTTTTCTTTGACAGTCACGGCTGAACTACATCCAGAGGCTCTGCTCTGGCCACAGACAGCTCAGATGCTCCGTGATTTCTCTGGCAGCCTTTGCTTTCACTGTAGTGGTTTTAGTTTTGCAACCATCTCACATGACATGACCCCACGTGACTCCATCCCTGGCTTCCCAAGGCCTTGCCCTCAGCGTCTGCTTCAGAGGTGACACTGAAGTGGTCCACAGACAGCCTCTCCTTTACCCGGCAGGAGGCCTGGCCTGCCCCACAGGCTGGCACTGCTCAACAGAAAGTCTGCGTGGATGTTCTGCTGTACAAAAGGGGCATTCTGAAGTGTGCTTTTAAGAGGAGATTCTGTGACCCTCAGACATTTTCCTGGACTCTCTTTTCCACAGGGATTCTAATGCACCTTCGTAGGGCTGGCTCTAAGAACTAACCTAGGTCTGAGCAAAGAGGATGAAGCTGTGGCCAGGGTGGAGAGCGGAACTGGAGCCTGGGACCTCTGCTCTTGGAACAATGGGCTCCCCCCTCTGTTTATCTGTTCTGTACCACTCAGCTGTTCTCTGTTGCACAGAAATAAAAGTAGTTTAAAAAGTATGTTAGAACAAAGCTGCAGAAATTGCCTGGAATTTCCTTCATTCTCTGCCATCTGGCTTCCATTGCGTACTTCATTCTCCTCCTTCACATACGTTTACCAAATCTTTTCAGCACACGCCGGCCAGGCTATCAAATGTTTATAATTAATAACAGTCCTGCACTTTTTAAAGATACAGCTTTCTGGTTTTCCTTGGGCTGTTCATGTCACTGCTGCTATTAACTAGGGAGATGATGAACTTATTATTTAAGATTGAGTTGGCCCAGCACTGAAAAAAACAGCTTGAATAAAAATAAAATCTAATTAAATTCTATTTCTTCTCAAACAGAAGTATTTCTTGTCAAAAAATAAAAGAAGACAGTGCTTTTTTCCTGAGTGAAGACCACGATCCAGTTGCAGAGATGAGGAAAATATAGTCCAGAAGGCTGTGTGGCCCCTGGAAGGCTTGACAGCTGACAGCGACAGAGCAGGCTTGGGTCACGGGTGTCTTCCAGGACTTCCACTTTGAGGTTCCTACTGATATTTGAGGTCTTCCATGCATACTATGCAGTGAAAAGTGAAGCTGCCGGGCAGTCTCTATGCAATAAGATCCCCTTTATAAATACAGAAGGAAATCCCTTCCACGCTTGCACGTGTTCATGTGTGCACACAAGCTAGCAGAGAAGGGTCTGCAGGCGCAGGCACTGAGGCGACCCACAGTTGTCTCCGGGGGATGAAGGGGCTGTGGTGCCGCATGCCGAGGGCGGAGTGTGCCCTTCTGCCTTCACAGTTTCTTCCGTGCTTGGGTTCAGAGAAAGGGCTCTTCCCATGTTACCTGCACAACGAGAGCACTTAGCAAGCTTTCTTGCTGGGAGCAGAAGGCTGGCTCCTTCCAAGCCCTGACAACTGCTTTCTGCACGCTTCTCCCCTGAGCCGGTCCCATACCACTGAAGGGCTGGTAGGGAGCTGGGTTTCTAGGCCCAACCAGCAGCCGGGAGGTGCAGGAAAACACCTTTCTTCCTCAGTGTTCCCTCTGTCATTCTCAGCTTTGGGAGAAATCGCTCATTGGTGACCCACAAGTGGAAATGGTCCTAATTTCTGGCGGCCAGTTTTAGGGAAGGTTAGAATGGCTGGCACCCGCCTTCCCTGTGCAGCTGTCCAGCCTTCCTTCCCTCCTGTCTCGCTCTTTCCTGGGGTGTTACCCATTCACCCTGCTTCCCTTCGTTCCTCTCCCTGTCCTTACTGCTTGCCCCTCTTTTTTTACTTTGGGGTTACACTGCTATATACAGCTGGTAATACAAAGCAGCCTTGTGATCCTACATTTTCGTTTAAATTTACATTTCAGCTTTGTATTTAAATCCTGCAGCATAAGGAAATGAATTCAATAATGGCATTTTCAGCATACTCTGGAAGATGAGACAGAGGAGATACAGGGATGAAGAGGAGAGGAGTGTTGAGGTCTCCCAGCTGTCACTAAGAGTATGGTCCAAATTGCTACTTAAAAATACGGCCTAGTCCTCCATATGCATTTAAATAATACTCCACAACCATCTACAATGTGTTAATTCCTAGATGTTAGGAATATTGAGAGAAGGATAGAGACATAAAGTTGAACATAAAGACAGGTAATTTTAGCCTCTGATGGATAACGCCTAAAAATGTCGTGTACACACATGCCCACACACATATACGGGCACATGTTGGAGAAAAGTAGAAGCTGGGCGTGGTGGCGCATGCCTCTGATCCCAGCACTCGGGACACTGAGGCAGGAGGGTTGTTGTGAGTTTGAGCTCAGCCTGGGCTATAAAGTAAGCTCAAGGCCAGCATGAACTGCACAGCAAGATTCCCCCCCCCCCCAAAAAAAAACCAAAAAACCAAAACCCTCCAGCTTGAACACCAGCTGTCACAACACAACTGCCCAACCCTGAGGAAAGCCCAACTGTTTCTATGGAAGCGCCGCTTTGCGCAGCCTAAGTCAGAGGCAGCCGGGGGTAACCTGAGCAAGGCTGCGCCCCAGGGTGGGGTGTGCCTGTGGGGCTCTGGCCACCTGCGTGAGAGAAGCGGACTCCTCACTCTGCTCAGCAGACTGAGGACGGCCTGTTGTCCTGGGAGGGTGACTGTCCTCACCAGGGCTGCCCCTCAGAGCCGAGTGCCAAGGACTGCGACGTTTCTACACGCCTCACAGTACGTTTTTCCTTTTGAAAAAACACATGGAAATCAGCACAGACTAGGGGCCCAGAGCCCGTGTGTAGGAGTGGGGTCCACCAGAAGATGCCAAGACACAAGGACACTGCACCACATGGGGCAAGAGATGTGACCCGAAGTCCTGCACGATGCCCAGCTGGAGCCCTGGAGAGCAGGAAGGCCGCACTGTGCCCTGACCACTCACACGTCCCCTTCTGCGTACCTCATACCAAGTATAGGAGAGACCAACCTCCCCGATGTCACCCTGGCCTAAACCATGGAAGCATTCCTACACACCTCTCGCTTTCAGGATGAGAACCTGCTTCAGCTCGTGGGTGGGAGATGAGGCAGTGAGCCCCAGCAGGCCACTGAACTTGGATCCTTCACTGTTTTAATTAGCATCATTCTGCAAGTGCTCAGCTGCATGTGCTGACCCAAGAAGCCTTCGCTGAGAAGATCTGCCTGTGAGCCCAACTGTTGGCTATGGGGAAACCGAAGAACCGAAGCTGTCTGGGGCAAATGCAGCACTGTGAACTCAGCATGGTCTCATCTGTGAGTCATCAAAAGTCACAGACTAAATGAAGATTGTCTAATTCAACCTGAGAAGTGATGGGAAAGGACACCTCGTGTCAGATTAATTTTGCTGCTCAAGGAAAGAGTAGATTTAATGGCCACAAAGCCCAGCAGTTTGCGCCAGGCCTTGGGCATGAAAGCCTCGCCTCAGTTTATCAGGACATTTTCATGTGCCTGCAATATGGAAATACATCAGAAAGACCCTTCTGCCTGCTTTCCTGGTGACAGGAATGAGCAGCGCATAACTGAACAGCTACGGGCAGAAGCAATCAGGAATAGCTGTCTGCCACTCCTACGTAAAGATGAATGAAAACTTGCAGGATATTTGAAAAGGACACTGTGTCCTCAGATGATCCTGTACGTAGCCAGGCTATTTTGCCGGTGTGCAAATAGAACTGTCAGCTTGCTGAAGGCCATGCTGCTGGCTGGTGGCAGAGACAGGATGAGAAGACGGACTCTTGACCTCGTAGACACAGGCCTTGCAGTGGCCCCTGCAGGATGCACTCTGCTCCCTCTCTGTGGGTGGGCAGAAATGAAAAGACTTCGTGTCCTTTGCCCATGCATTTAGGTCTCAGGCTCATCAAGTGGGAGAGCTATGAGTTCGGCACCAGGTGGGTCAGGGACAGAAAAGAAAGCTACTTGCGGTTCCACGTACTTGATTCGAACCCTGCTTGGTCTAGCTCCTGACTCTGCTTACCGGCTGCTGTTTTTATGGGGCGGGGTGTGTTACTACTCCAAGCAGTGGCTGACTGCTGCTTGCCTTGGAGAATGTGGCCGTGGTGGTCTCCATTCCTGGATTTGAAGGAGAAAAGTCCAGGTCCACCATTCAAATCAATATATGAGCAGCTTTTCTGATCGGCAGAAGTAGCGCCATGGGAGTGAGTCAGGGCTTGATTGAAGAAGGCCTGTCACCCAGCTGGCGGCCTGGCCAGCACCCAGCCATGCGTGCCCGAAAGCGCCACACTGCCACTCACAGGGACCACTTTCGAGAAAGAGGAGCACTATTCAGAAGCAGCATTCCTTTCATACCTAGGGCATGACCTTCTCCAGACACATTCTTCAACCCATCAGCAGATCTGAAAGCCTGACTTTGGTTCTTAAAACATCTCCCTTCCAAAGTGAAATCATACGGGATTTGCTCAAAAAGGAGAATCTGACAGGCAGAAATTTCTCAAGACACCATAAAGTTGTGAGGACTGCTGTGGTGATTAGGACCTGGGGCTGGGCCCCAGAGAGCCCCAGGCAGGGCTGAGCAGTGACGCGCTCCACTGACTTTATGCATGCGGAATGATGCCTGAAGCCTGCTATAATGAATCTGCACGCTGTGTGCCTCGGGATTTCACAGCGGGCCAATTATACCACCCAGATGCTTCGGTTCTTGATGCCCTGCAATTCACAAGCCAATTCCTTATTCTGGTGCAAGGGCTGGGGACACAGGTTGAAAGGTGGAGAGGCCACGACACCTGAACTCAGTTCCTTCTCCTTCCGTGAGCAGTGGTAGGGCAGCACGGCTACATACCAGTCACACCACACAGCTCCCTGCAGTGCACAAAGTCTTCTGGGCTCTGGGCACGGCCGTTGATTGGGATGGAATTCCAAAGCTCTGCTTTCAATTAAATTTAAGTGAATTTGACTAAAAGTTTGAGCTGATGCTAATTGGTTTTCAAAACATTGGGTAACAATAAGTGTTCTGGTCTTGCCTATAGAAAGAAGTACCCCACTCTGCCCGTGCTCCTGCAGGCAGGGCAGGCAAGGCTTCTCTTACCTTCCTGGGCAGGGATCCAAGTTGCATGGTTTCGGGTGCTTTGGGGGCCGGCGGCTTGTCGTGCACAGGTTCGGGTCAGCGCGCTCCCGCGTCTCTCTGTTCAAGCAGCTCACCACAGCCTCCTGGACACCTGCATACAAATCGCGCTGTCAGGCCAGAGTGCAGAGGGGGCCTGCATCGGGGCGATGAAGTGTAGACAAGGCAGCTGGTGGGAGGTCTCTGTGACTGCTGGACCCAAGCTTGCTGCATGTGAGAGGCGGCCATTTAGAGCTCAGGGCTGCCAATCTTGTCCAGCATTGCCCTCTTTAGGAGTGGGGGTTGTCATCGAGCAGTGGAGAACTTGCTTAGCATGGGAGAGGCTTCGGGCCAATCCCCAGCAAACTACAGACACGCACACACACATGCACACATATGTACAGGCACACACATGCACACACACACGCACAGGCATGCACGCACCCCCCCCAAACCATCACTTGAAAAAGCAGTGCTCGTGAGTGTGGGGCCTCTCTAGCTGTGCCCCCAGGGGAGAGAGACTCCCACAAAGGCAGGCTCCCGCTAATACTGTTAAGATGCTTTTTAAAAATGCCACCTAAGGAGCTCGGTGTGGTGGTGCATGCCTGTAATTTCAGCACTGGGGAGGCTAAGGCAGGAGGTTGGTAGCAAGCTTAAGGCAAGTGTGCGCTACACCCTGAGTTCCAGGCCAGCCTTGAAGTCACAGCAAGACGCCACCTGCTGCCTAAGCCCTCAAATGCCAACAAATCATTTAACCTCTGCTGCTGAAATTTCATAATTTAGGGTAGAAAAAAAAAAGTGACACACAACAGAAATAACTACAACACCACGAGAGCAAACCCGAGCCACGGTGCCCTTCCACTGTGCTTCATTGCACTTCATCAACAGGACCACCATTGCACTAGGAAGGCGGGCCAACGCGGCGCGTCCACACCCAGCGTCGTATGGGCTGCGTGCCCGAGCCGGCCCCCGCCCTCCAACAGGACCTCCCTCCTGGCTGTGGCTCACATCTGTGGTGACTTAGAGCAGCTTTGGAAGTTGGAATGAAGTACATAGTGACTGTGAGCACGAACAATCTTCCCACAGACAGACAGCTGCACACGTCAGCACTGCTTCTAGTGAAACAGGCCATCAACAGTCACTTCAGTGTGGGCTGTGGCAGCCGCACTGAGGCGACCTGCACAACCGCTCTGGGGCCTCCTGAGCAGGGACACACTGAAAGGGGCCAAGCTGCACCAGGCCTTTCCTTCTGCTGCCTGCAGTCACACTAACATTAGCTAACTTCCCCAGTGAGTCCGCTACTGCCCAGGCACGACGTCTCAGGCCTCGGCGCACACCACTTTCATCAGCAACTCATAGGGCAAGCGCTCTTTTTAGCCTTACTTTATAGAAGTGGAAACTGAGGCTTAAAAGGTAAAAAGCTATCCGAAGGTCATGCAGTTGCTAACTGTGAAGCGGAGAGGAGCGACGCTGTTAGCCTAACAGCACTGCCATGTAAGAGCACTAGGAGGCTGCCTCGCTTGCTGCCCTGGAGACCTTCAGAAATAACCTAGACATCTGTCTGGAAGTCAGAGTTCAGACTAAGGGAAGAGGCATGACAAGACATTCTTGCTAATTTTCTTTTAGCCATGCACGTGCACACAAAGATACCCAAGTCTAGAGACGTATGTCTGCAGAGGTCTCCACATGGTTCTTGAGAGGCTCTGACTGTGCACACGCTACACATAGACACAGATGTCCTCTTCGTCAAACGCCTCACATCAACAGCCGATCCGGCCCTGCCAGCCCTGTCGCCGCCCTCCAGCACACCCCACGGGACAGGACTCCTAAGTTGATGTTACAATGATGTAGGTTTCTCAGCAGGATCAAGATTTAAAAAGTGATTTTCCAAAGCTAGAAAATCCAAATCAGTATACTTTTTTCCTTTTATATGTGAGAAATCAATTTTTGTTCCTAATAAATCTTGGCATTTACCTTGCGGACATGCTGCTATCCTTTAAATATTCTTTTCCCTGCTTTTGTTATTTATTGCTTCAAAATTGAATTTATATTTGTGATGGCCATTTAAGGATAAGTGGCAGGTAGGGTGTGGTTTCAGTCTGATTGGTTTTGGGGTGCTCCCTGGGGATTAATAGAGCGCAGGGCTAGGCGAGCATGAACAGCCTTGGAGGACAGCTCCGTGGCCCTGCACCCTGGCTCGGCTCTGAGCAGCCTTGGAGGACAGCTCCGTGGCCCTGCACCCTGGCTCGGCTCTGAGCAGCCTTGGAGGACAGCTCCGTGGCTGCTCCGTGGCCCTGCAACCTGGCTCAGCTCTAAGCAGCCTTGGAGGACAGCTCCGTGGCCGCTCTGTGGCCCTGCACCCTCCCTGGCTCGGCTTTAAGCAGCCTTGGAGGACAGCTCTGTGGCCCTG
>NW_004524620.1:12722794-12724569 GCF_000260255.1 Octodon degus | reverse complement strand
TGGCCCTGCACCCTGGCTCGGCTCTGAACAGCCTGAGCTAGGCAGCTTCGCTCTGCCACATCCTTCCCCCATGATGTCCCTGTCATGGAGCCACCCGATAGTGGACTGAGACTATGAGCAGAGACAGCCTTTCCTCCTCCAAGTTGTGGGTGCTGGGTCTTATGTCTAAGCAAGGAGGGATCTAATACAGAAAATTGGTCCTGGGGGCTGGGGTCTTTACTTTCATTATACCAGGCAGTGTGGTTATACTTTGGAAGCATTTTTATCTAGATTTTTTCCATGTCTTCAGACTGTGTAGGAAACTGGGATTAAGGATGATGAAATTATTAATCTGGTAGAGAAAATTCTCAAGACAATTGAATAGAATAGTGACAGTAGGGGAAAAAGAGAAAATTATTAAAATTTTAAATTTGATCCCAAAGGAGCCACATGTAAAACTGAAGGCAAAGGAGATTATTGCTTACGGTATTAGTGTCATTACAGAGAACCAGTAATTCGTAGCGCAACAAGAAGTAAGACTCCCGAGAACTCCTCAGCAGTCAGCAGGAGCCCAGCAGCGCAGGCGCGGGCTGCAGAGCGCCCACCTTTCCTCTGAGAAGGGACTCCCCGGCAGCGCGGCTCCACGGGGGTCTTGTAGGGAACAGGCTCCTCAGCAGCCAGCTCGCTGTGCTGGGCGGCCAGGCACTCAGAGGCGGACGGGCCGCGGCCCGAGACGCCTGGCTGCTGCTTCTGCCCAGCCAGCTCTGGGCACGCCCCGCACGATGCTGGCTTACCCGCACGCAGAATGCAAGAGCTGTGTGGGCAGGGGGCTTCCACCCCAATTTTGAGGCAAATCCTGAGTCTAGGTGAGGATGGAGCCAAGGTGCCGTGGGGACCTCGGGAAGCCGGAGACGCCAGGAACGCGGGATGTGCGCCGAGGAAGGCAGGCCGTGCGTGCGCAGTGGGCAAAGCATCGAGGTGGTGCTGCCCGAGCCCACGTTTTACCGCCCTGCGTCCAGGACGCCCGAGATGGAGCCGCAGGAGTAACGGCTGTCCTGCGGGCTTCAGTCTTGCTCTGGTCCACTTCTTTTCTAGCCCTCCACCTCCCCCTTTTGGAATAGAAGTGTTTAACCTGTGCGGTTGTATCTTGGGATTGTGTAACTTGATTTTGACTTTTACAGAACTTTTAAGACTTTATTTCAGTGGAATATAGCCTACTGGCTGTAAGCAGAATAATTATAATTGTTTTGGTACATACAATTATGAACTTGCTAACTTTATTTGGAGATTATAGTTTCAGAGGGCATTTTAATGACAAGTTGCAAAGTGGAGGCTTGATGTAGTGGCACACAGCTTCATCTTTGCACTCGTGAGGCTGAGGCAGGAAGATCGCCAGAAGCTTGAGTTCAAGATGACCCTGGGTTACACAGCAAGTTCAAGGCCACCTTGTCCTACACAGTGAGACCATGCTTCAAAAACAAAAGCAAATAAACAAAACACAGAAAGGAAGAGGAAGAAGAGAAGTAGCAGCAATGGTGGTGGTGGTGATGGTATGGTGATGGTGATGGTAATGGTAGTGGTATGGTGGTGGTGGTGCTGGTGGTGGTATGGTGGTGGTGGTGGTGATGGAGTTGGTGTTGGTGCTGGTGGTGATGGTCGTGGTGGTGATGAAGGTGGTGGTGGTGGTGATGGTGATGGAGGTGGTGTTGGTGCTGGTGGTGGTGGTGATGGTGGTGGTGATGGTGGTGGTGGTGATGGAGTTGGTGTTGGTGCTGGTGGTGATGGTCGTGGTGGTG